>NC_060150.1:10526023-10555089 GCF_021292245.1 Micropterus dolomieu | reverse complement strand
TTCATTACACTGGCTCCCAGTATGTTTTAGAATTGACTTTAAAATTCTATTGATCACTTTTAAAGCTCTTCATGGCCTCTCGCCTTGTTATATTTCTGACCTTTTAGTCCCATACGCACCAGCACGTACCTTGAGATCCTCGGGCAGAGGTCTGTTGTCTGTTCCAGAGTCTCGACTGAAAACTAAAGGGGACAGAGCGTTTGCTGTCAGGGCCCCGAGGCTCTGGAACAGCCTGCCCGAGGAAATCAGGTCGGCTGAATCAGTGAACTCTTTTAAGTCCCTTCTTAAAACATACTTTTATAGGAGAGCTTTTCCCGATCTTATTTGACTTTATTTTATCCCTTTTATTTTATTGTATTTTACTAATTTTATATTAAATTTTCATGCTCTTATCTTTTTTTTTGTATTATTCTTTACACTTGTTAAAGCACTTTGTAACTTGTTTTTGAAAAGTGCTCTACAAATAAGGATTATTATTATTATTATAATGCATGACATATTTTCTCCATTTTATTACATAGGAATGTAATATTACATATTCCTATGATAAATTTACTAAAATATTTATATTGACATGCACATTGAGGCAGTGAAAATCTATTTGATTTAACACGTTATAACATGTTTTTTGCACATTTGCAGATTAATTTATATCAAGACACCAAATTACAAGAGAACATTTCGTATCCTTCCTGATGAAGTTGAGGATACAATCCAAAAAGTTGTATATGTTGGCACTCTTGGAGATACAGAAATGCAAACAGTTATTGATAGGCAAGTATGTCATGGGAGGTAGACGGAGTGACAGCAGGCCGGGGGGGGGGGTCACTCACAGTGCACAAAACAGGGGTAAAGTATTTCCAGCAGAGCTTGAAGACAGGCAGTGGGCTGTAGCCGGTCATGTCCCTGATGTTTGCACTGAAGCGCTCGGCTCCTGTGGGCAAAAACAAGAGCAACTTCACCACGAGTGGTTGTGGTTTGGTTTGACATCATGGTTTGGTTTACGAATGGCTTGTTTTTTTTGGTGGCGGTAACTGACTTTGGTTGGAATACATTTTTCTTTGCCAGTATCCACATAGAGGAAGTTACAAGAAAAGGTTGCTGAAAAAGAAAACATTACTTTGACCGGACATTTCATAGCAGCAGAGCCACGAGTAGCAAAGTCATTAGTAGCATTTGTAACAAGTAGTAGTAGTTGTACAACTAGTCTTAGTACCAGTACAAGTAGTGGCAGCTATAGTACTAACAAGCGATGTAGTTGGTAAATAAATTGTTACCCACAATATAAGAATGGTGGTCAAAACTACAAAAAACAACTGCATTATGGTATTTGGAAAATTCACAGTAAAAATCACTGATTCAGTAGTATGTATAACTAACTTGATAGGTTTCATTTTAATTTTAAAATACTCTCTATTTATGTATTACTTGTGAGCAGTACATTTTGATGGCTCACTTGATAAGAGAAATTTTCTAAAATAACCAAACCGAAATTCCTTCAGGACCACCATAACCAGCAGCACAAGAGTGTCAGTCAGATGTTAGAGTCCTTAAAAATGGTCAATCCCACAGTCATAAAAAAGGGCGAAAGGTGCACTGGAGTCCTGACCGCTGTGTTACCCAGTCCACTTAAAACCCTCTCCTCAAATCTGCTGCTCCACTCACCTATTGCTGGGAGAGCCATAAAAACAGGCTTCCTTGGTAAGCCACCCCCACCCCCGACTTGACTTATTTGTTATCACCTGTGATGCTACTACTCTTCTCACAAAGTTAATTGTCACTCCAGTACTTATTGTATTGTCCTGATGGATGTTCATGGCACAATACCACCTATCTCACACTTAAACAAACAATGTTTTTGTAAAAGCTCTAGAGCCCCAGGTTTGGCTGGGATAAGGGCTCCCTG
Source organism: Micropterus dolomieu (assembly GCF_021292245.1). Classification (NCBI taxonomy): domain Eukaryota; kingdom Metazoa; phylum Chordata; class Actinopteri; order Centrarchiformes; family Centrarchidae; genus Micropterus; species Micropterus dolomieu. The sequence continues at coordinate 10,553,183 of NC_060150.1, read as the reverse complement.
GGGCCGTCAGACTGAGACTGAGAGGCGACGGGGCCCGGGGGCTGATTTAGGGCCCGGAGGAGACAGACAGGGGCCTGGCTAGGAGCCAGTCTCCTTACAACAGTGGGTAGCTGCAGCCATGTTAATATACTGTCTACTGACTCCAAATGGAATGCAGAGGGAGGGGAAGGAAGTGCACTGGTTGACTGTTTGTTTATCAAATTTTAGGAACTACTTTCATTAGAGTGATTAAAAGTAGATAACTCTTACCGCTGCTCTTTATATTTTCTGTAAGTGGCGAAAACAATGAACCTGAGATTTATTTAGGCATTTTCTAATTGGGCAGAATGTGGAGCCCTATTGTTCAGACATGGGATGGGATGGTGAGATTTGGAGATTTGTTCTACACTTAAAATGTGTCATAGGCTAAGTAACAACACAGACAGAAGATGATGTGTGAGGCTATAGGAGAGGAGAGGAAAAGACATGAAAGGATAAGAGAGGAGAGAAGGAAAGAAAATGAAAAGAGAGGAGGGGAGAAAAGCATAATGAAATGGAGAGGAGAGAATGGAGCAGAGGAAATGAAATACAAGGATAGGAAAAGAAGAGGAAATTAAATTATAGGAATGGTAAGCCAAAGAGAGGAGAAAGGAAAAGAGGAGGAGTTGAAGGAAGGAAAGGAAAGAATAGGAAAGGAAGGGAAAGGAATTAGAAAAGGAGGGGGAGAAAGCAAAAGAAAGAAAAGGAAAAAAGGAAAGGTAAGAGGAGGAGTTGGGATTTGTACCGTAGACCCAGCCGATGGCCAGAGACTGGAAGATGGAGAGAAGCAGCAGGCTGGCTCCACTGCAGGAGAAATGGTCATAGATCTGGAACACATACAGACCACCCTGCATCGGAGTGAAGACAAACATGCACATAAAATAGATCATAAAAAACAAATTGGGCAGAGGATTGTGTACACCTCATGCATACACCCACACACACACCCCCATCCATCCATCCTGAGCGTCTTACCGGCGTGACCATGACCAGTCCTACCAGGAAGCAGACGACGCAGACAAACAGCAGCAGCAGCTCTCTGCGGTGGCCTCTTCTGATCTGATGAGGGTACAGGTCAGTCACAGACGTCATCAGGGCCTCCAGACTCACAAACTGGGTGACAGAGGGGAGACAGGGTCAGCGGTACGACACATAACACATCAATGCCATAAAATGTAACTCATCAAAGTCGGTGTGTGTGTGTCTCTACCTGAGTGTCCAGCCCCAGCATGATGATCATGAGGAAGAAGCAGACAGCCCAGAGCTGGGGCAGAGGCATCATGGCTACAGCTCTCGGGTAGGCAATGAAGGCAAGGCCAGGACCTGAGAGGAAACGCCACCACAGGAAAAATATGATGAGCAAAGTAATTACATGTTATTCAAACGTGAAATGTATCTTATCCAGTCCAAATATTATTTATTCCTGTTTATTATTTCTATAGAATTAGAAGTAATAAAAAAAAAGCAAAGTAAAACCAAGTATAACCAAAATATGTCTATAAATTTATATATATTTCCAGCTAAATTAGCCCATAAATGATTCAGTGTTTTTCGTAAAATAAAGAAAAAGGATAAGGCTGGCGTTATAAGATATTTTCTTACCATCAACAAATCCCACAAAAAGACCAAAACCAACTATACATTTGACTCTTGATACCTCCCAATTCTCTACCATGTCTGTGGCCCATTCATTCCTACTGAAGGCACAAATCTTTACTTTTTAAAAAGAACAAGTCATTTCCTACAGCAGCTGGGAACTGTTTTTTTTTAGTAAACATTACTCATACAGGAGTAAATTGGTGCATTTGTGAGGGACTATTTTCAGCCTTGGAATAATACAGATGAATTGTCTTTTGACAACAATACAGCTCTATGGCATGGAGGAACAAGTTGTTTCAGTCTTTGGCTTTACAGATGACTTGTTAAAAGGACTTATTTGACAGATTCGTTCTTTTAATGGGGTTTGTTGACAATAGGAAAAATAAAAAATACCATCAGACTTATTTTTTAAGTGCTTGGTCATGCCAAAAAGCGGCACAGTGAAATGAATTTGCCTGTCCTCACTAATTAGGTGGTGCTAAGCTTGCGGCTCTGGCCACTGTTGGTTTGTCTAGTTTTAGTTTACAGCAAAATTAATATAAACTAATGGTGTTGCTTTTCATTAGGCAGATCAGAGGTATATAAAATCGGATGGTGTGACAAAACTAATATGTGCCTCTTCCATTTGGGATTATCTCTGTTCCCTCACTATCTCTCATGATAGCTTGCAATTCATCAGTGGTTTATTGATTTGTGTGTCAAAATCAAAAAGAAGTGCATGGATTTACTCCACCGCAGTGACTGGGTCTTTACCTCAGATGGATACGCTAACATTAGCTAATTGTGGGATGTATATAACCAGGCACATTAAACATGCTGCTTTCTCATTACTGCTGCAGGAAACAATTTCTTTTTTAAGAACATCCACCCTGGCATTAAAAAACAAAGAAACTTATCTAGAATGCTAAAAACTCAGCCCTTCTTTTCAAACATTTAGATTAAATTTAAAAGGTCAGCATGAAATACTGCAGTGGATTAATTCACTAGCTAAAAGTTAGGCTTCTTTTCTGATTCCCCCTGAGCCATTTTCCCGAACAAGATCTCCTCGCTTCTGCTGAGGGAACTGCCGCTTCCATCTCCAACCCTGTTTCACCTGACTGGGCCACGGTGGCTATGTTCACGCCCTGCTCCTCAGCCATGAAGCCCAGCACTGAGAAGATGGCAAAACCTGCCAGAAAGCTGGTGCCGCTGTTAAGGAGGCACAGAAGGAAGGAGTCCCTGGAAGGCAATAAAAAAAACATGACACACAAACAAAGTCACAACATTAAGAAATACATGTAAACAGTTATGGGACACAAAAGCGAACATGTTGAAAAGTTTAAAATTTAGTAAAACTGTCACTAAAACAGAATCCAGTGAGGTCTTTATCTTGGTCTTTTGCGCTGTACTGTGAAGCTCTGGCCTAGAAACAAGCCAAGAGCTAAGTGCTTGGCTCTGTGTGTGTGTGTGTGTGGGGGGGGGTCCTGGAGTGTGGGAAACATGGCAGCGAGGGCTTTTCTTTAAGGTGTGGCTATGTCAGGGTGTTTTCTCTGTCCATTCCAGCCATTCCTTCTGGAAGCCATCTGACCAGCGGGAGCGTACATCTTACATTTCAGTGAAATCAGGTCTGAAGTGGAGTGCATAAGGAGACGGTGTGCGGCAGGAAATGCTGTTGTGTGTTGACAAAAGTGTCTCACTTGTAGCAGTCATTGTTGTATTTGTTGTAACTGCCAAGGGCTGTGAGGCTTCCCAAACAAATTCCATATGAGAAAAAGATCTGGGTGCCTGCGTCCATCCATACCTGTGGAAAGAGAGGGATAGAGGGAGGGGAGAAAATGAAAGGTCAGATGTGAGGCATCAGGAGCCAACTGCATGTTACTGAACGGGATATGCCTGTATTTAATCAGAACTTCCCTGTCTGCAAATTTTATCCCATTTGCATACAATGAACTTTGTCACATCCCACATTTCCTGCTATTCCACAGTGCCTTTAGAGGGGATTTAATTAGATCCCATAAAGACAAAACTGGCCAAACTTTACCTTGTGTTCAGCCTTTATGTCTTTAAGGATGAAAACAATGTGTGTTTGGTGGTGTCCTTAAACTGCAAAGAAAGTGTTGCAGATGTATATAAAATAGAGGTGTTTTAAAAGCCAGAACAGTCTGTACAGTGACAGTGGTAATTAGTCCTTTTTTCTTCTCAGTGTCTACAAACCCCATTTCTAGAATAGTTGGGTTATTTCCCTAAATGCAATAAAAACAACAATCTGATATTTGTTAATTCACACAAACCTTTTTTTAACTGACCAAAGTACAAAGAAAAGATTTTCCAATAGTTTTTCTGACCAGTGTAATCATATTTTGTAAATATAAACACACTCAACTAAAGCTGGGACAGAGACATGTTTATCATTGTGTTCCATTACCTTTCCTTTAAATAACACTTTCTAATCATTTGGGAAGTAAAATTCTAATTGTTCCAGTTTCGCATTTGGAATTTTTTCCCATTCTTGGTTGATACAAAACTTCAGCTGCTCAACAGTCTGTGGTTGCCGTTGTCCGATTCTCCTCTCTAGATGCGCTACATATTTTTAATAGGAGACAGATCTGGAGCAGCAGCAGTCCAGTCAAGCACACAAACTGTGTCTACGAAGCCACACTGCTGTAGCCCGTGCAGAATGAGGCCTGGCATTGTCCTGCTGAAATAAGCATGTATGTCCTGAGAAGAGTCACCACCTTGATGGCAACATGTCTCTCTAAAATCCCAATATATGCCTCTGTGTCAGCGGTACCTTCACACACATACAACTCACAATTGCCTTGGGCACTGATGAACCCCCATACCATCACAGATGCTGGCTTTTGCACATTTTGCTGATTTACATCTTTGGCATGGAAAAATCAATAAAACTGGGTGACAGAAAATAAGCTGAAATCTGAACTCATCCGACCACAGCACAAGGTTCCACTGTCTTTCACTCAATCTGAGATGACCCTGGGCCCAGTGAACTCAGCGGCATTTCTGCATTCAATTGATGTATGGCTTCCTCCTTGCATAATACAGTTTCGGGTTGCACTTCTGGAGGCAGTGTCCAGAGCCCATGTGGCTATACTTGTCACAGAAAAACGACGATTTCTCTGGCAGTGCCGCGGTTCTGAGGGTTCGAAGATAATTCTCTGCAATCTTGTGTTAAGATATGTTCCCTTTGAAATAAAAATTTTCTCACGAATCCTTACCTGCAAAGACTGAGCCTTTGACAGATGCTACTTTTATATCCAATCCTGTCACCTAGCCTATTTATTGTGGATTCTTTCAAACAGGTGAATATTCTGTGCACTAAAAAACAATTACCCTGGTCAAAACTATTAAAAAGCCTTTCTTTGTACTTTTGTCAGTTAAGTAAAGGTTCACATCACATATTTATGTTTTTATTGCATTTTGGAAAATATCACAACTTTTCTGGAAATTGGGTTTGTTCTAATTTTATGTAATAATATGACTTTGCGTTGCAGGGCAGCTTTGGTGATTGCACCCCTGTGTTGTCAAACACTTAATTGAAGTCAAAATATCTCTTTCTCTCTATCTATCTAATTTAAACATCTCTGTCCTTTTTGAATTTGAAATTTCAGGCTAACACAAAATCCTAAAAGATATGCAATTTTTCATTCACACAAGTTATACAAATTTATAGATTTATAGTATTTTTGTATTATCTGGGCAATGATTTACAGTATCTCTCAATCAACCCCAATAAATAAAAAAGGGCAGTAGGTATTTTATGAGCATCTGAAATTGTTTTTTTGTGATGAGTAATTGTTGAGAACACACACTTCATTTCAAGAGGATAAACTCTTGCTGTCTCTGCAGACACAAGGTGTAAAGACCTCAAGTCCACAATTTTGACATAAAACAACATGAAAGGTCTTAGCTACTGAAGATCTGACAATGCACCTAATAAACTGAGAGGTTGGGCTTCCTACCTGTAGCAGCTGCTATACCACCTGAAAGAATGACTGGAAGAATTTCTGTTGACTCCAACGGAGAGCTTTTAATGTTGTGTCGTTGAAAGACATCCAGAGTGTGTGTGTGTGTGTGTGTTTGTGTTTTTGTACCTGTGGGTCTGCCAGGCGGGTGTGGTTGGGTTTGAGGTAGTAGATGATGCCCTGGGTCGCTCCCGGCAGGGTGGCACCACGCACCAGCAGGACCAACAGCATGACATATGGGAAGGTGGCTGTCAGGTACACCACCTAGAATGTACACAGCGTGCAGGGATGTGGTCAGAGACAGGGAAAACAGGAGGGACACATCGGTGATGTCCTTAAACAGAGCTGAAATACTAAAAGAGGGACCACTGGAAAGTTGGAGTCTTAAAACCTGTTGACGGATGGTGGCAGTGACACAACAAACAAGTCCTACAAAATTATGGCAGTGCCCATATGAAAGAAGATTTATGTTCCGTTTCTAACTCTATTAAAAAAAGACTTAAAAAAACTTATAGTAAGTAGGGAACTTTTCCAGGAACCTTTATAGCAACTCAGGAACCTTACTTGCATTTCCATCAGAGGAACAAGGTTTGAATGCCTCACCATTCTGTGTTCTTATATTTTATACAAAACAGCGAGGTGCAATAACGGCGAACATCCCACCTTGAACAGGCTTTATAAAAAAAGGGCTAAATAAACAAGCATCTGCTCTGCTGAAAGGTCCTTGAGCAAGACACTGAGACCCTTCCAGTTTCATGGACACTGTTATCTTTCTGACCTTGTGCTTGCTGCGCTCAGAGGAATCAGGCAAACAAAAAGGGGATTCCTCTAGAGGACGGGTTTGTGGACACCATTCTCCACCCCCAACACCATCCTCTGTATATTTTTGGGATAATCATACTCTATCCTCTAATCAAATTACGGACTACAGTTCCCATGTTTTGGTTTCAGTTAGTTACACTGTGGGCTACAACATGAGTTGTTTTTAGTGTGCATTTCTTTACATTGTGGCAAATTAGCATCATATTAAATATGCCAAATTAGCAGTTCCTGTTTGTAATGTACAGACAACTATCATTGTATTACTGGACACTGAAGAAAAATTATGATTCTCAGGAAAGTTCTTGAATATAAGGAGCATGTTTTTTTCCATTGATTTCTCAATGGCTTTGTCACTTTTTATACATGGAGATAATGATACCCTCAGAAAGTGAAGGTAAGTCACAGTGAAAAATATGTGTTGTGTGTGTGCTTGGATTTGACCGAGTTGTGACTCAAGAAATCAGCAATCAGGCACAAAGGGATTTAAAGTGCCTTACGACCAGTGTGTCAGATCAGAGATGTTTTATAGACGAGACACGCCATTCAATCTCATCCTCAATACAACTCTATGGGGAAAGCCCCTAACGGCAAAGATGGCGGTTATCCCACCCCAAAAACAGCAAAAGCGGGAAACATAATTCAGCCAATCATGTGGTTCCACTGACGTAAGGGTCTGTTTTACTGCGACTACGCTTGCACGGTAGTAGTGACGCATGAGCAGTAGAAGTATAACTGGTCGGGAAAAAACGCTTTTTAAACCTTATTTTGGGGCAACGTGGTCGACTTTTTCAGCGATTTTTATTAGTTTACTTCTGATTTTATTCATGTAGTTTTTATGTCCCGGTGACCAGAGAAAGTGCAGTTCTGGCTCTTTCCTCATTCATTCAGATAGGAGCCTGGTCTTGTTAGTCCGAAATAGCTGCCCGGAGGCGTTGCCAAGATGACGGCCGAGTGGCATGACTTGCCTATAAGGACTTTGGCCAAATCCACTACTGGTGCTGCAACTGCTGACTGTGTTGGTAACCTGGCCAAACTACAATAACTAACTTCCTGTTGTTTTTTGAACACCATCAGGCGCAGTATCTGTGCCTCACATCTCTCCCTCCACAACCCCTCTTATACTCTCACGTGTTTTCCGCTCACCTTTCCGGTCGACTTAACTCCCTTCCAGACACAGAAGTAACACACGAGCCAGACAACGGCCAGACAAAGAGCCAGCTTCCAGCTGATTGGACCAAGCTCGTCTAAACTGTTGGAGAGATGAAGCACCTCCCGCCTAGAACACACACACACACACACACACACACACACACACACATACACACACAGAATGCTGTTAATGCATGATTAATACTGTAAAAATAACAAGCGAGAAATCAAGGGAGCTACACTCACTCCCAAAACTCCATAACAGGGGAGGTGGCGTTCTCAGGCAGGCTGCTCCCATTGGCTGTCTCATCACGGTGGTCAAACAGGACACATGCCTCTGTAGGATAGCACACACACACACACACACACACACACACAGTTAAACCCTTAGGGTTTTACACAGCTGGCTCAAAATAAGCTTCTTCAGCTTCCTGTCTTTACTGACCAGTGTTCCATGTATTGTTACAGTGCGACCACGGCAGCTCCGCCTGGAAGCTGTAGGACAGGTAGAAGAGAGCCCAGGCCAGGATGACGATGTAGTACACACAGCCATGCAGGATCATCACCTGGCTGGCATAGCCGAGACCTGCAGAGACATAAGATGCACAAGCAGATCCTAACGTTAGCTGACGTATAGCAGGACTACAGAAACAGATAAAACATATGGAGAGTTGCAGGAACACAAAGAAATGAGCTTCAAAGCATTCACACAGACATATTCTACTGTCAGTTCCAAGTCACTTGAGTTTCACATGAAAGCATCCATTTACTGAGACACTCGACTTGCAGCCCACATCTAGCATATCTTCATTAAGAATGAATAAGGGGTTTATGAGGGCTTGAGTGGGTTAGAAAGTGTAGGACGTTTGCCTTGAAAAATAGCTGTTTGTGATATCCGCTAATGAAATTCAGGCCTTTAGCTGATGATTGCATATTAAATGCGCAGACCAGTGAGGAATTCCTATAGAAGCATTACTTTGTGCAAGTTTGTCTGTATACAAACACACACAGAGGAAGTACTGCATTTTCTGTGTGTTTGTCCCTGTGCTAAACACATGGCCTGCACACAACTGGCTGTCAAACAAATATAGGTAACTCTGTGGGCATGTGCATATGTGTGTGTGCATGTGCAGACCATAAGGACCAAGGGGCAGAGCAACATGTGTTGGCACACTCGTAAATATTTGTCATTGAACAGGGTAAAATAAAGGGCAATATGGAGCATGCACATATTCTGTTTACAATGTGTTTCCCAGGTGGTCCAGCTAGCATACTACTGGCCTTAGCTGCACCTGCATGTGAAATTGTCAAGGCCTGCTTTACAAGACCATTGAATTTGCTAAAAATGGGTTTCATAGGAACATGGGTCTCCTATAACCTCTTGGAGCCTCCTAAACGACGTCTCCCTTCACATTTTCCTTTGAAGCATGGCTGTTACAGGATGGTTGGTAGTCTCACTGCGGGGTGGGTGAAGTAAATGAACTTTACTCTGCTTAGAAATTATTTCCATGTCTTGTTACTTTGAAGAATGTCAGTATTTTTTTATTTTATTTGAACGTTTACAATTGCCCGACAGCTGGGCAAACTCCATCGGCTGATGAAGATCATGTGACATGATCAAAAGCTCCAGAACAGTTGTTTTCTGAACTTCATTAGCTCAGTTTTGTTCTTGCAAGTTGCATTTTTCTAAGCTACGGTAAATTAGTACTCCAGTATAGTAAAAACGGTCTCTATTGCACACAAAGCAGGAGGAATGGGAGGGTTAATAGGGTCGCAACACCTTTTTTCTTTTGGTCTGAGGCCCCTAGCAGGTAAATCCATCCTTGTTTGAACCGTTGAATGCAAATATACTGTGTAATAAATAAAAAAGATTTCATTGTTTGGCTTAAGTGACGTGCTGCATGACCTGCGGCCCCAGAATAATAACACAAATGCTACACTATGTTACTGCTTGTTAAACATGAACCAATTCCAGCTCAGTCAGTCAACATAGATTTACATTATCTACTGCGCATGTTGCTCCACCACAGGCAGCATGGCTATTGACTGCTGCGGTTTGAATTCATATAATTTATCATTCTGCACCTATAAATAAACACAGCCGGGCAGAAATAGTGTCTTTACTGTATGGGCTTATACATTCAGAAGAAAACTGTGAACAGATGGAGTCGGTTGTACAGGGCGCTGTTTCACAAAGACGGTTAAGTGAAAGTGAAAGTTTGTTAAGCCTGAGATGAGGGGAAACTCCGGGTTATCTGTTACACAGGCCGAGGTGAAACCCTGGATCATTAACTAGTAACGTATGCTGTGCAGGTAACCTGCTCGGAAGGAGGTTTTCTTCAACAAACTTTTCTCTCTAACTCCTCACCTCCTGCGGAGTCTGAAGCAGCTTTCTGAAACACTGTTTCATTTCTTTAGTCATACTGTCAATATCAAAGCATCAAAGCACACGGAATGATTCATCTGCAGACGTTTACATTTTTAGAAACACCGAAATCCAAGTTAGATTTTAATTTGTTTGACAGTATTTCATCAAATGCGAAATGAGAACAACATTTACTGTATATAATGTATATGTTAATATAACAGATGTCCAAAAAATTTAAAGTCAGTTTGAACCTAGACACATTTTCAACTGCAAATCATTATTACTTGGTCACACTGTGACTTTACAATCACAGGTCTATGAGTACAGTCTTATCTGTTTGATCCATATTTTCATCTTCAGTTATAGCCACCGGCTTTTTATCCTCATCAGGTTACAGCTGAATAAATATTTTTAAAAATCAAATGTAACATACAGAAGAATTCTAGCACTTTATCATTCAATAAGGAAGTTCAAGTCTGGTAAATGCAGTATAACACTATTGTTGAATGTTTCACATCTCAGGCTTACTCAACTCAGAGCTCAGGGTTAGGCTCAGAGTTTGTTAAACCTGCTGTCTGAAACAGGGCCCTGGTCTACTTTAAGACTATAAGCCTTTCCCTTGATACTTCAATGCATTCCTACCACACAAATGTTTAATTGTCTGAACCAGTTTCCATTCCTCAAAGGTTTGGATTATCCAGGATCATGTGTGCAACTTAATAACTTCACACAGTGTTTTATTTCTCTTTAAAAAAGCATCACATTGCTCACGACAGATTCTGTTTCAGTGGTGCGATTGTGTATTACGTTAATGCTCAACTGTGATCCTTTGTTTGGATTGCAGGATACCATGAAAGAAAGACATTCAACCTCAAGTGTGTGTTTGTTGTTGGCAGGTGGGTGCGTTTTGCCTTCTGCACTCCTGAATTGTTTTGATACACAGGCTGAGATTCAATATGAAATGCACATGCATGGAGCTCGCAGGGCATGCCAAATGTTCTGATTGCAGTCAGATTGTTAACGTGGGTTGTGTTTTCATGTAGACATGGGAATGTGTTGAAGGCTTGTGCCAGTATGGGGAAAGATTAGAAAGTGCAAATGAAGAAGATGAAGACAGTGAGAATGAGAAGAGATGTAGCCAAACATGGGGAGAGACAGTGAGATTGCAAAAAGCATCAAGGCATGCTAACACTTACTAAAAGCCATTATCACATTGTAGGTGTCTCTATGTTGGTTTTATTTTTTTCACCAGTTCAATAAAAACTTGGGCGGCACGGTGTTGCAGTGGTCGCCTCTCAGCAAGAGGGTTGTGGGTTCAAACCCTGGTTGCCCTGGCCTTTCTGTGTGGAGTTTGCATGTTCTCCCCGTGTCTGCGTGGGTTCTCTCCGGGTGCTCCGGCTTCCTCCCACTGTCCAAAGACATGCAGCCTAGGTTGATTAGTGACCCTAAATTGTCCTTAGGTGTGAGCGTGAGTGGTTGTTTGTCTATGTGTGGCCCTGCGATGGACTGGCGACCTGTCCAGGGTGTACCCCGCCTTTCGCCCAAAGTCTCCAGCCCCCCGCGACCCTGTACACAGGATAAGCAGTTGACGATGGATGGAATAAAAACTTATCCTGTGCCTCTGTGTCCATCGTTCTGGTATGTCTTGTTATACTGTATGTCAACTATCTGCCAATTTTTGAAAAATAGTTATATGAAAATCCCTTTCTTTACTCTTATTGTCAAAGATTAAAATATTTTCATCACTCATCCTTTCTCTGAAGCATCTATAAAAAATATATCAACTCAAATCCAATGGATTTGGAGCGAGCAGCTAGCAGTGACCATTATAAAAAAACTCCACTTGACCATTAGGTTGTGGGTAACAGAAACGAGCAATATCATAGGTCGGAGGGGTGTGTTTTCATAAGCTTCATCAGGGTTGGGGGCTCAGAGTATACATTGAAGTTATAATCGTCACTCCCCAATCCATGCTCTGCTGAGTTTGGTTTATCCTCACCACTCCCGACAAGGATAGCCAATCTGTGTCTTGGGGAGTGACGCGGATAAACTAAACTCAGCACATATGGCTTGGGGAGTGATGTTATATAGTCTGAGCCTCCAACCCTGAACCCCAAAATATCAACTATCACCTCTTTACATATTCCAGATTCACATAATAGTCCATTGCACGTGAGTTTGTGGACCAGGATATGTCCATTTCAGGTGAAAACAATAGCAACAATGAGTGCACATCCACAATTAAGATATTACGGTAGACAATATATATTGCACACCCCTACCTGCATCCCTTAACAAAACCTGCATATGCGTGACAATATGCATTGCAACACAACAAATGCCGCCCACTGATGACATAATTACATAAAATTTACCTCCAAATAATGGGCAGATACTCCTCCAGGCGCTGACCCCTCCCAGGCTGGTGTACTGTCCCAGTGAGGTCTCCAGGAGGAACAGGGGGATGCCGCAAAGCACCAGGAACAACAGGTAAGGTACAAAGAACGCACCTGGACATACACACATAAGACAATATTATTGTGAGGACCTTCACTGATTACATTAAGCCCAATATCTAACCCTAAAATAGCTAACTTTTAATCTCTAGAACCAAGTAATAATCCCAAATGAACCCTTGCACTACAAAATGTCACTAATTTTAATACTGACCCTAAATTAAATTCCCAGTACCAATCTGACCTCACAGTAGAACTATTTTCAGTAGAACTCAGTGTTATGGACACATTTTGGAGAACTTTCTTCCATCTGTCCATCTTCACGAGGAAATCTCATGTTGTGTAAAAATTCAAAATACACATATCCCAGGCTCTAACAAACACCTTGCATCAGTCATCACCAGTTTTAGAAAATGAAAAAAGATGAAAGAAAAACATAGGGTAAAAGATAAAAGCAGAAAGATGGCGTGAGTGGACAAAGACAGAATGTCGATTTTCCACAGTTCCTCTCTTCTCACCCCCCTCCTGCGCTATCCCACATGCTTTACCTCCTCCGTTCTTGTAGCAGAGATAAGGGAACCTCCAGACGTTGCCCAGACCGATGATCTGCCCAGCCACGGCCAGGAGGAACTCAGCCTTGCTGGCCCACTGGCCCCTGGCACGTAGGCCGTCTTTGGTGGCTTCTTTCCCTCTGGGGTGGCTCCCTTGGTGAAACTGTTTCAGCAGCGGGTCTCCTTGCTGTGGAGGCACTGTGTCGGCCATTACTGCTTCTGGCAGTTACAGACACACACACCTTGGGGGAAAGAAAAACACAAGAAGTTGAGAGAATATTTTGGAAGAGTGAAACGAAAGAGGATGGTGTATTTTTCTTGACAGTTGGCTGCCTCACTTATCTGTGATGTGTGCCTGAAGGATGCACTCACGTGGGAGGGGGGTGTCCTTTATCTGAACTTTGCAGCACACTCAAGGACTACCTCAAATGATGAGACTTTTTTGCTACTTATGGCCTCATTTCAGTCTCACCTAAATCAGATGAATACATTTATATATACAAAATATCAATTGGTTATATTAGAATCTCCAATATATTTAATATTTTTTATAAGAGTGTTGTACACCGATTAGTCTGTTGATAACTAGTTATTAGTTGATAATAGTTTTATTCACTTTTAATATTATAATTTTATATGGTATCACTGGGGGATTGTTATTATGGTGTATTCACAACAAAACATACATCTTAAGGCGAGATTAGTCTTTCTATGTGATACATAACCTATGTTATTCGTTCTTTCACTTCCGTATCGTTTAATGATTTAAGTTCTTCAGAAGAACTTCTTCGTTGCGGTGAGGCGAACGTGACATAACCTCGGTTCCACTCTTCCTTTTCCTCCACACTGTCCCCCGCTGTGCCATGTGAGCACATAATACTGATGTAACAATCACGAGTCACCTTTAATGAGCCACCTTTCGCTATCACTGACACACCAACAAATAAAGGGATACTGACATTGTCGCGAAACATGGGCTAATTTATAGTTTTGGCTATCCCTCAGATGTAGGTTACACATGTAACAGTTCCATGAGAGCGATCGGCTATCTCTGCGGAACTGAGCAGCACAGGCGATGTTAAGTCTCACGATGCGCTATAATGGATGCCTAAAATACAAACGGTTAAACGCCACATTAATCTTCTCCAGGCTTGTCGTAAGGTCGTATGAAATGAAAAATAGCAGAGAATTCCACGTTGCGTTGCCTACCTCTTCGTTTCCTGTAGGTCTCTACACCGCAACCACCCCCGTGTACCGGTGGTCAAATGGTTTGTTCCAGTCTAAGGCAGCGAGGGGCAGAGTTGCTGGCCGGTGAAGCGCCAGAATCCAAATTTATAGAGGGGCTATGTTTGGGTCTAACCTGGCGCATGGATATCAAGCAGCAATGAACAGCTTACGAAATAATAAGCCCGTCTTCCTGTTGCGACCCAACCGAATTTTGAATGACTGTATTTTAACACAGACTTTAATATTTACATTATGTGTTAGTGGTGGGCATGGTAGACATAAAGTATTATAAGAGTATTTCTCTTGTACATCATCTATAAAACATTACACATTATGTAAATTATTTCAACCGTTGACCGTAAACAATGTGCAATATATGACAAGTAAAAGTAGAAATGTGATTTAATGCCATTATTTAAAATTTTCTTCCTGCAGCCTCTCTGGGCCCACCTCCAATTGTGATGTCGTCATCGAAGGCACACGTGCCCCACCCACTCACTACCCCATCCACAAGATGTGTTTTCTTCTTTGTCTGTAATAAGGACAAATACAGTAGAGTAGAATTTTAACTAAATAGACTAATATCTATTCAGACTAATACTAAAACCTTACCTATAACATTTATGATTAACTGTCAAACATTAAAAATGTCTATTCTATTTTGTTCAAAAGCTGAGCTGCAATTAGCTGTTTATTTTATGTATGTTTACCTTTGTATATATAGTACTTATCTATAGAATATGTGTTTCATGTTTTGGATTTTTTTCATGTATATTTTTTTAAGTAAAGTAAGTAAGTAAGTAAGTATATGACAGAATGAAACCAAACCAATCCATTCATTGTGTTGTTAATATTAGCATGTTACATCACCTAAAAGATCTCTATACCAACACTGTCACATGGCAACTGATCTCCATATTCCACTGAGGCCTTACCGGGTTATGCACAGATACAGTACATTGTTCCACCAGGATTCAAAATCACCAGCTTTTTTTCCTCTTATAGGCCATTGGTAAAACTTGAGAAAAACACTGGCTTTCGGCTCCTAATTATGGACTTTATTGTGGGTTCAACGTCCTAACCATTTAGGCCACCTCAAACCTCTCTCAGCACATTTAATGGGCTGTGTCATTGCCTGTGCTCATTCAGCTGAGCATTTATAGCCACAGTAAAAAGTCCAGGCTCCAGCTAATACTCTGCTCCAAGGACTTCATTCAGAAAATAGCATTCCACCGCATAGACATATTAGGTAATATCACTAGGTGTGTAAAAGCAAAAGTGATGATCTTTGCACTCTGACTTGTGAATATATGCAGCCATACACAACACATCAGCTGTATTCTGAAATTAATTGTACTTCTCAAACTTTCTAAAATATTATTTATTCAGTGGATACATGTATTCTATACTGCGTGTATTCCGTCTGTCACTACATCTTTGTTTCACACTAGGCCTACAGTGAGGAATTCAACAAGGATGTCCACTATCACCATCTGTTTGCCATTTTCATTGCATCACCTGCTGTATGAATTCATCAGAAATAAAAACTCAACCACTGAAGGTCCAATTCAAGATTTGCCATTATGTAGATGACATGTTATGCTACCTGAAAGTGCCTCCAAGCTCTCTTCAAGACCACAAAATGTGTTAATGTATTTTCCCTGTCAGATTTTAGTATACCAAATAAATTATACTGAAATAGAAGTGTCTCTGCACAACCCTATTACTTATAGCCCTGGATGTATATTCATGTCTCCATCATTGGACAAGTGGTAACGCCTGGTGGTGGTACTTGTCACTGGATTTAGCAAACAGCACAAACCTTAATTGATTGGATGCTAATATATTGCCACAACCACTATCTTGGAAATTACTTATATATTACAGTATATTGCTAAATTAATAATCTTGAACCATTTTTGTGTACAAGCAACAATGTAAAAACATTTAGATTTATTCTTCCTTATTAAAACATTTAAACCTGCCTCAAAATTACTGTAAATTCTAATAAAATCACTAAACACTGATATCCATTAAATTAAAGAAAAGACTTATGGAGTGGTTAAAATTATACTATTTCTATGTATAGCTTAAGTCTGCAATTAGGTCCCTACATGAATGTAAGTCACAATTTAGACACCCATTAGTAGAGGGACCTCCCCCCACCAAAAAAAATACCTAAAAGTCAAGGGTCAAGAGTCAGGAAGTGGTAAAAGGTCTTGTAATCACATACAATGCACAAATTCTTCAACTACATGTACACTTTACTCAAACACACATACTAACACACACACACACACACACACACACACACACACACAGCGTGCTTACCCTCTCTTTAAATGGAGACTCTGCTTTGCTTCCCAGGGGCCAAATGAAATCCTACCGTTAAGGGTCCTTTAATACAGTTGCCATTGTTCTGTCCTGAAAAACCTGTACCCCCTGCAATTGTGGTGCCCCGGCATGTAACTCAGACCAGCCGTAGCCATACACAATTTCTGCATGCTTTATGGCTGCTTTTATTGGTGTCTGGCATCCAGGGCAGTGGGTCACTGATTTACAGTGGTAGGTATTGTGAAACTCCTCCAGCCTGCGCCTATCCTGTTGTATAAGTGCGTTTTCAAAATCTTTAAGAGGAAGCAACATTGTAGCATGTTAAAGAAAGTGGCAAAAAGTCAGCATTGATTATGACATCTGCTTTGCGTTCTCTCTATGAACACAAACTGAGTGCTCATACTGTATCCAATTACTGTGCAAAACACATGCAAACATGCAACTATACCACAGTAAAATAATTACTCATGTTACAGACATGCAGTATATTGAGTAGCAAGGGCTTCAATATACACAAAGACACACACTCTACCAAATGCAAAATAAGTCTGGGTCTTATGACAAAATAGTGTTAGATATGAAAAGGTAAAATTTAAAGTGATCTGTTGATGGAAAGCTGCACTCACCAGTGTAATCTCTTGATATTAAGCATCATGCACCATCTGAGTTAGTAAGCAAGACCCCGCCTTGTGTAGTTTAAATGTGTCGTGTTAAAGGAACTGTGGGCATTGAAGTCCTTAAATTGTAGTTGCCTCCTTTTGACAACCAACATTCCAAAGAAACCAATGTCTGTCAAGTTTTGGGTTTGGTTAAAGAGATCATTTGACAAGCTGAAAGTTTCAAGTTTCTCTATGGCAGCAGCGGTGTCTCTTGACGTAGGGTCCTCAGAAAAGATACCTAACACCTGCCTGCTCATTAATTGTAAGCCGACCTGGGTGCACAACCTAGGTATCTAAGGTGACAGGGCTACACAAACACTGCTAATGTAGGATCACTGTGGGCTTAGAGAAGTAGTTACTGGCAACAAATATACCCTTCTAGTGTTAAAAGAACTGCTTTAATCGCTTGTGTTGCTAGATGCTAGCTGACTGGATCTGAATCCTTTCATCTATCGTTTTCCTGAAGTTAATGAAATATTACATTTTTTAAAATGTGTTTATTTGCTTTCTTTCTGAGAATGACATGAAGTTCCACACAAATTTATTTTTGTGTGCTAACTACAGAGCTAGTCAGGTTGTGCTTAACCTCGATTAGCAGTAAAGGTGGAGTCATATGCTGTGACAATTTCCTGAGCAACAGCAGTATATATATATCCATATATGTCCAATGAGTAGCTTGAGTGACTCCGGGAAGCTGTGTGCAGTCGCAGCATCTAGCTTTTTGCCATAAAATATCTTTTAACCCGTAACTTCCCCGAAAAACGCACATTTTTACATTACTGTGCATGCTGTGCTTTAGAGGTGTTAGGTATATTTTTGAAGTAAATGAGAGCCAGGCTAGCTGTTTCCCCTTGCCTCCAGTCTTAATGCTAAGATAGGCTAACCATATCCTGACTCTAGCTCCTTACTTAACGCACAGACATGAGATTGATATTGGACTTCTCATCTCATTCTCAGAAAGAAAATGAAGAAGTGTCTTTCCTTAAATGTTGAACAATTCCTTCAACACAACATGAGTTTTCATTACATGACTTAATGACTTGAATTGAGTGAAAAAATGATCATGTCATTATTACCTGACAGATTTTCTATTTTACCCCATAGAGGGATGTCAGAGGTCAGGTTCAGTACAGTGCAGCTACCCTGCAGGAGACTTGCTCAAAAGCACCTCAACGGCATGAATGTTTGACAACAAAAGGCCATCTATTTGATTATAGCCTGCCAACTATCAGACAAGAAAGGTGATGGTAATTCAATATTTGGAAGATAATTCTAAATTTTTGTGCATTCATACGAGACACATTAATCTGCTGCCTCAACTTTCAGGTCAAAGACACTTTAAGAAATTTAAATGGTCTTATTGCCTTGTTTGAAAAGTTTGAAAGAGGAGGTCCTGATGTGGTCAACATCAGACCTATAACTCCTTACCTCCTTCCCATACCTTACTTCTCATGTCCTAAATAGGTCAACATTCCTGTGGCTTAACCCCTTTCCTCTTCAGCCGGTGTGAAAAACATACCCTGTAAAAGAGGAGTCATTTAAATGGAACCTCTGGCTTTATGTCCACACTGTACAGTGCTCCCCTGAGGCTTGCGGTAGGTGAGATATTTGGTCCTGATAATCTTTCCTAGAGATTTTATGGGAATGTTTTCAGAGGCACCTTAATTTTTTTTTTAACTTTTGGACATAGCCAGGCTGGCTCTTTTTCCCAAGCAGCAATCGCCAGGTCTGAAAAGTGAATCCACTGTGGAAGTACCTTAAACCTGCATTCTTTGTAATAGCCACCACGGGGCAGCTCCACTGGTTCCAAAAAAAGGCTGACTGTATTGGAGTCCATGAAAAAATTACCCTACTTCTCACTTGATTTAACACCTCAGTAAACACTTTCTTAATGAGCATATGTTACTACCACAGAGATCTATCAATCAGGATAGAGGCGAATCCTACCCACTGCACTGTGTACATTTCGCTAACCGTGAACTTGTTTTTGGGTAGGTTTTGTTTTTTTTAAGAACTTTGTTTTTTTTAAGAACTAAAAACCAAGATGATGACAGCCAAAATGTCAAATTTAAGGCTACAAACCAATGGGTGACTTCAGAGTGTCTACATACACTTGTTTTATCCAGTCTATGGTTTTTCCCTGCTTTTAGTCTGTGTGCTAAGTTAACAGTCTGCTAGCTACAGCTGCATAGTTAGGACTGACAGGTGTCAATCTTCACAAATCCTCATCTAACTCTTGGCAAGAAAG
The DNA here is from genome assembly GCF_021292245.1 of Micropterus dolomieu. Lineage (NCBI taxonomy): Eukaryota > Metazoa > Chordata > Actinopteri > Centrarchiformes > Centrarchidae > Micropterus > Micropterus dolomieu. The sequence continues at coordinate 10,533,790 of NC_060150.1, read as the reverse complement.
CAAATAAGCATGTTTCCCAATGCTAACCTATTCCTTCCTGCAGGACAGATAATAATATTGTGCTTGAACCAACTTCTGAAATTAAACAAACAAAATGCACAAACAATGTGACATTGACCTGTGTCTGCACTTTAACTCCCCCTCATGGGTCCCGATTTTGATAGTTTCATTAATGTCATAACAAAACTGAATTTCCCTAAAGGGATTAATTAAGTAATCGATACCTATAAGAAATAAACTGCCTGTAAGCACAACATGTGTGTCAACTTTTCTCCAGACAAAAAGTTGATTCAAATGTTGTTTTAGAAAACCTGTAAACAAACTTGTACTGAGTGCACATACTAGAAAAGTTTCTATTCTTAGGAGGACAGCTTTCTGAAAATACATTTTTGTCTGCTTGAATTGGTACTAGTTGGATTTGAAGACCTTGCATCCTGGGGTGGCCAGTCATATAGTTTGAAACGAGCCTCCCCTTGTTTCTAGACAACAATGCACAAAGTTATTATGATCACACATAGTTACACAAATTACTTGGTTAAGTGGTAGAAAATAAATAGAACCGTGCAAAAAGAACGATATACCACAATATTTTGAAAATGTCATTCAGAAGAAACTCATTACTAGGCATGTCCTTAAAATGAACTTACCTCTGTTTATGTGGCTGTGGATTCTCACTAAGCCTTCGATGTTGCGCCTTAATGAGATGGATTAATTAAGTCGCTGTTCGTCTGGATCATTTTACAGAAAAGTGAGTACAACCCTGCCTCTCCCTCGCCCATCCAGCCTATGATGAATCTGGCTCTCAGGCAAATCTAGGCAAGCTAAACAAACCTGGATTCCTGTTGCTCACTGAGCCTGAAGCCAGGGGCTAAATGGTCAAATCATGGGATTTTTCTAAATGGGGATTTTGGACTTAGTTAACTTTGCATGTATCCAACCCTTAAGCAACCTGAACAGTGGTTATTTTGTGTATGTTAACAATGTTAACATTGTTTAGCATCTTGGTTTGCCAGTGTGACAGTGAGGAAGCTATATTTTACACTGCTGTAACAATGATATATTATATTTTTAAATATATTAAACAGGACACCTGTATAATATTTGATACAGTTGAACCTGTATCAAGCGATGCTGTATACACTCATGGAGGATAAAACTGAGCGTGGAAGTCAAGCCTCCAGCCAGCAAGTCTGCATTACAGCGATTAAACCATCTAATGTGATTGAGGTTCCCAGACCTTCACACTCTGGGCTGAAGTTGCCCCAGAGAGGAATGCAGTGTTGGATTATCTCAAAACATCAAATAATAAGCCCCCTTCAGCCACCACTGACTCCTGTTTTTATCCCCGTGGAGAACCAAAGACATGAAGAAAACTTGACTAACTAACTGCTATTGTAAGCCCACAAAAATAATAATTTGATTAATTTTCAGCCACTACTACCCCACATATTTCCACTGCTGTGCACATGACAATGTTGTGGGGTACCTTCAAGGTAATTATATCATTACAGGCCATCGCTTCCATTATAACTTGATTTGATTATTTTATTACTGTGTTATTTGCTGACTTGGCTGCTTTCACTGGCAAGGTTTTGCATTCCATAGACAGCCGTTACATACGGTTGGATGCCGAGAGACTTAATTGAGGTTAAGCACCCTGGTCAAGGGGCTCTGAGGGCCACATTGCTCCACTGGGGATTTGGGGCCCCTGGATTGACCTACCAGGTTGTAGAAAAACATGGCTGAGGAAAGGAATGCGCGTTGCATGAAAAGTGATCAACATTTGGAAATAACATGTCATATCATGTTGTGCTAGTATGGTAAAACAATTTTGATGCACTTCCAGAAAGAAACTGAGCAACAGCTGAAGTGATGGATGATCACGGGTGGAGCTACTATTGAAGAAACCATGGTAATGTCCTCTGTATGAGGGAATGTGGGTGTTTTAAAAACCTGAGGAGTTTTACATTCAACTTCATACAAACTGTGGAGTTGTTTAAACCCGATTCTGACATTATTAGTACAAAATGTCCTAAATTTGACTATTTTAATTCATGTTTTTGGCCTAAAACAAAGGGCTTTTTCTTTTCTCCACCAGTATTCTGTTTCTAGCATTGTGGGGAAGGCTTTAAAACAACCTTTAGACCATTGTGTACGGAGATAAAATTTTCTGAAAAATATATTTTAACAGTCCAATTAATACAGAATATCTGGAAAAATACAGCCTGCAACATACTATGTAATTTTGTTGTACAGTATGAACCAGGTGCCAATAGAATACCAGTTTCTATTGGCACTTAAATGTAGATACAGTAAAAGAAAACAAGTCACTGGGGAACAAGGGAATCAAAATTAAGCTTTCATAAGAAAAGTTTTTGATTTTCTGTTGCGGCAACCGTACCTAAAACCTGCCATGAGCAAAGGGCTAAAGCAGTAGTTTTTTTATTGTACTTTATCCATTACTATAAGGAACAGCCACTACACTGTAGTCATTCCAAAGACCATAAACTGGGAGGCTATATCACCAATGCAGTGGGCTAGCATTTAAACCGTCCATCGTGATTCCACGAATTGAATCCCTTTACTTGGAGCTTCCTCCACAAAATGACATTGGTGTATTGGTGAGAGGGCCTGTCATCGTTCTGGGAACCTAACCCATATATATTTTATATATTCTTCAGTAACCACTGCAAGTTTTGAGGGTTTATCCAAAAGCCCCTTTTGTTACCTCATTATATACCTGCAGTTTATGTATATCCGGAACTGTGAAATATGTTAAACCATAATTCATAGGTTCCACAGAATATTAGTGTTGTTAGGACCATTTTGCCCAATGCTTTTCTCTACTTGTTGTGTTTTCTTCCACTATACCTCCATTTAAGTAGCAGTAGGAACTGGTAAGTATTTTATTGGTACCTGATTCAAACAATGGAATTACCCTGTAATGTAAATATGTGAAGTGTTACTAAAATGACTAAGATACAGTTGATTGCTGGCACATTTTTCAGTGATATGGTCCTCTGTGTCTGCCAAAATACTGCCAAAACATTTTCAAAAATATGATCATTATGCAGATAATCCATCTGATCTTTTCTTCTGATCTTTTTTTTTTTTTTTGGATAAAAGCGTCAGCTAAATGAATAAATGTAAAATGGAAATGAGTGCAGGTCAAGCATGATGATGAAAGCTACAGTAGATAGCATCACACACAATGAAGTGACCGCATACCATTTCCACCATGGGAGGACGACACAGAATACTCAATCACAGGCACATAACTCTATAACCAGCCTCCTGCAGCTATATTGGCTAATTTGTACACAGCTATGCTTCATAAACACACCGTAGCATCAGGTTCTTCCTCGTCCCATTGACATACAGTGGAAGTACAAGGATCTTGGCGACTGTTCAGTGCTGTTGGGGAAAACTGGGACCATATGTTTTCAGTTATTCTGTTCAATTCTCCTGCCAACAACCCATCAAAAGGGGCAGAATTCTCAACACAGGCCAAAGTCCTGACACTTTGTAATGACAGAAAATTACATTTGCCAAATCCAAGTAGCTGCCTCAGCACTGCGGTCAGATCACACGAAAGGGTTGGAAACATCCGTGGTCAACTTTGGCAGCCGTTACAAAGTCCATACAGCTAAATAGGGACCCCAAATAAAGCACACATGCTGTAACACAAATGACTTCATACTACAGAAGGACAAAGAGGTGAAGTAGGTATTTAGGTGAATAAATTACACACTTTATAGACTGTGAATATAGTGAAGCAACCATATTGCTTGCAGTGTTCAGTGATTGCTACGCCAATAAGTGGAACACCTGGTGAAGTAACTGGAAGGGCTCCGCAGGTACAATATTCTTCAAACGAAGGGCATTTCATGATCTTTGAACTCATGTGGTCCATGAGTGTTTATCAGCGTGTTTGGTTAAGGTACGCAATCTCTGAATACACTCTAGTTTAATATTTGTATTTATTAACCCAGTGCCTACAGCACGTGGTTAAGCGTTTAAACTTGGAAAACAGAGCCAATGTTAACATCTAATAAATAACACCTAACGAAAGCCCTGTGCCTATGGCTCCTTTGAAGTATGTTGCCAAGTACCCTTCACAGTAACCTTCAGTAGGCTACCGGTATTGTCATTGTTTTAAATTTACATGTAACAGTATCACATTCCTGCTGTTGATAATCTGACATTTTGCTGTGTCATGCTGGTGTTGGGTTTGTAGCCACAGAGAACAAGGAAGTAATACGGCCACAACAACAGCAGACAGCACTTAGACACAGAAGATGGATATGCAGGAGGACAACGCCTGTCAAGGTCAAAAGAATTTTTTACAAAAGATTATTAACATAACTTTGTCTCTGTGTTGAGAATGGAATTTCACATGCCACATGGCAAACCTCAGGATACAATAAACTGGTTTTAAATGACTGTAACAAGCTCGCTTTAGCTTTAGTCAGTTCTCTGTGTTTTGATTGGCGTGGTGTAATCCTTAATAAGACACAGGTGTCACAACAGGTGGCGGGCTTACTTAAAGTGTGTTTCCACAGTACACAGGATATTCCAGCATCCCCTGCACAAAGTGGTAACTACGGCACAACCAAGTATCCAAAATACCAAACTCAATTGTTTAATTCATCACAAGGAACATCACATCTTGCATCTGGACTGTTAGTCATTCCTACTGTATAACCATCAACTTACGTATATTCTGTTTTGTAAAATATATCTACAACATGGCTTGTGGTATTTCCTTGTTTTTAAATTCACTACATACCCACTTACACACAATTTTAATTGTATACTTAATACAAATACATTTACACACACACACACTTTCAGACACATATAAATATCTTGCGCCTACCGGTGAAAACTTGACCCAGTTCTCTCTGTTCTCACCTGTCTCCTCAGGTGTCGGATGATAGAAATCAGTCAGTGTAGGAGAAACAATAAAAATGATGCTCCTCCCACCTGACTTGTGTGTTTTTATTGCTCCACCTGCACTGACTGATCATCCACCTCCACCTGAGAGATATTTCTTTATTTGGTTATGGTTCCAAGCCAGACTCTGACCGCTAATAAAACAAACATAAATAGATGGTCACACAAAACATAAAAATAGATGTCACTCACTTACCCTGACACTTCAACTGCTGTCCTGTCCCGAAGGAGGGCTAGCTAAAGAGTGGGGATACAGAGGACATCACAGGTGTATTGGATGAAGGAGGAGGAGCTCACAGAGCCTTGAGGCAGTCAGTGATGCTTTTTATAACAAAGGAACGCTGCAAAAGCTTGAGACTGCTGAGAGTGCTTCCATTCAAATCTCACATGATGTACCGTAAACACTGATAAAGTGACACTGTGAGACATGAAATGTGAAATTCTCCCTTCCCTTCGGCTTTGGTGAATTCCCTTCCAAGGTCTTCAAAGGCTTTAAGCATTTTTTCCCCCTTCCTTAGTTGAAGTAATTAAACGCGCGCAAGATTTACAGATGTGGGGAAATGATTGTGTGCATTGCATGGGCATTAAAACACATATGTAAACAGAACCAGTGAGAGGAGGCCATGAACTCCATGTGCAGCTTATGTAACTGTGTCACATTCCTCGTATGACTCTTGATAATCTGACATTTAATGTCTAGGGGCAGTTTAATGGTGATTTATTTCTGCTTTAGCAAGTAGCAAATAATGTTAAATTCAGTTTTTCTCGTTCACTCATTTGCTCTCCCAGTTGATGTATTCTCTCTCACTTGTTGGTGACTTCAGAAAGGTTTCTTTTACTGCTGTCCCTGGGACTTTTTCTAGTCTCTTAGTGCACACTGGTCATTTGTCAAAGTGGTTGGGATGGCAGATAAGTACAGTATGTAGATAAACGAGAGTGGCTCACTTTCAGAAATATTTCTTAGAGCCACTCTTGACAAATGTAAAAGCATCATGAGAGGTATACGCTCCAAGCATTAATAATGGCATTTATACATGCATGTGTGTACAAAGAGACAAACACACTTCTTGAGCACATAGCAAGAGGATATGTCATCATGCAGCTTGTGAAAACAGGGCAAATATCTTTTTTTAAATTACATTTAATAACTGATATACCTGTATAAAACTGTCCTATTTGACCTATAAAACCTGTGGATAAGGATGTTTTACACGGGAGATCTATAAAATATAGTATTACATTTCTATTCAAGCTTAACAAAAGGGATACTAGACAGTTAGAAGGTTACATTCTCTCATGTTACCATCATATTTTGGTTGTGCATTTGGAAGGATTTAGGTGTGTCACTGATAAATCTTCATTATCGTGTGAACTAGAGCTTGGAGACATGCGTTACAAGTGCAATAATATGCAATAATCATCACTCAAACAATGAATAGGTCAACAGTCAGTGTCTTTTTTTAATTACCGTTCCACCGGACATCACTCCAATACATGAGCACCAACCCCGTGACCCACAATGCTGACCTCTAGAAAACATACACACGCTTGTGAACTGGAAGTGTGCAGTTTTAGGAGGATGAGGAAAAAGCATAGAATTAAAGTGAAAGGGTGCCTCATTTGAGATAAACCAGCCTTAACTGCACACAAGGTTATATTTTAATAATGTATGTAATACCGCATACCGGTTTAGTGTGTTAAAAGATAAAAATAAGTCCAGAACAGACACAAAGTGAGGGCCAGTGGGACCTCCACACAACATTCCCCAGTCTCTCTTTATTGGGATGTCCACATTAGACAGCGTGGTTGGTCCTCTGTCATCCCAGACTATTGTGGCATGTTGATGATCCCCCTATAATCTCAACACATACAGGCAGTCTCACGTAAACATGGGTTTGCAGCATGTCTGTGTGTCTAGAGTCTGAAGTTTAACAACAGAAGGCACATAAATATTTGAATCCATGTAGAAATGGAATACTTCCAAGTGTTTCCAGTAATGTAACTTACCACTGATATTATTATTTAGGAGGGGAAAAAGCATTCCTGATCCTGGATTAGTGGTTCTATTGGCGGGACGAGCAGTACTCAAACGGTTTATTAAACAAGTGTTTTGTCAGACACTGTTCCTAAACCTTTGGCATCTCCGGATGAAGTAGAGCTCTGTGTCTGTGCATGCATACCGTGGACATGATTGTAAAACCCCAATTAGGCCTGTATCTGTTTCACCTCAGTGGTTTTCTGGGAAAGCCAAAGAGAGAGAGAAATGCAAACTGATAGAAGCCAAAGTAGTCTGTCATTAAGAGTGGAGGGCCTCATCAAAACAAGACCAACATACTCTAATAACCAGCTTTCCACCACGCTCTGTCTCCGTTTTCCCCTCTGCATCTATTTCTGGTTATGTAGCTTATTTGTACTTTTGTAGCTCTATTTGTATTTATTTTGAAGATTTCTTCCACAGGTGCTATTAAGGCGCGAGACAATTGACAGTTGTAGGAGTTTAAATCTGATCCCCACACCAAACCTCTATATGATTTTCTTTATTTCTGCATGATAAGAATATATTCTTGCATCCAGCACACAGCATTACAACACAATAAAGTAGAGTAAAATATTAATTATGTCAGTTATACAATGTCACTATAAACACATACCAAAAACAATTCGCAGTAGAGGCAATCTAGTATGGTTAAAATAAAGAAAATCATTTTAAATCTACATGTATGTACTAATGACAAATTATGTCAGTTAAGGTCATGACAATTGTTTATGTGACATTAAATAGTGCAAATAAAAGATGTCCAATGACAAAAA
>NC_060150.1:10479664-10520923 GCF_021292245.1 Micropterus dolomieu | reverse complement strand
CTGGCTCCCAGTATGTTTTAGAATTGACTTTAAAATTCTATTGATCACTTTTAAAGCTCTTCATGGTCTCTCGCCTTGTTATATTTCTGACCTTTTAGTCCCATACGCACCAGCACGTACCTTGAGATCCTCGGGCAGAGGTCTGTTGTCTGTTCCAGAGTCTCGACTGAAAACTAAAGGGGACAGAGCGTTTGCTGTCAGGGCCCCGAGTCTCTGGAACAGCCTGCCCGAGGAAATCAGGTCGGCTGAGTCAGTGAACTCTTTTAAGTCCCTTCTTAAAACATACTTTTATAGGAGAGCTTTTCCCGATCTTATTTGACTTTATTTTATCCCTTTTATTTTATTGTATTTTACTAATTTTATATTAAATTTTCATGCTCTTATCTTTTTTTTTTGTATTATTCTTTACACTTGTTAAAGCACTTTGTAACTTGTTTTTGAAAAGTGCTCTACAAATAAGGATTATTATATTATTATTATTATATATATATATATATATATATATATATATATAAAATGTTTTAACTGGAATCTGGTGTAGCCAGAGAGTGGAGAGTGGAGTGTGGAGTGTAGAGAGTGGAGAGTCCCCGCCCAGTGCTCCAATTACAACTGGCACCACTGTTGCTCTTACTTTCCATATCTTTTCATATTCTTTTCATAGCTCCTCTTGGTATTTCTCAAGCTTCTCATGTTCCTTCTTCTTGATGTTGCTGTCGCTTGGGATTGCCACATATATCACTGCAGCCTTCTTCTGCTGTTTGTCGATCAACACGATGTCTGGTTTGTTAGCCATCACCAGTTTGTCATACTGGATATTGAAGTCCCACAGGATCTTAGCTTGGTCATTCTCAACTACCTTAGGAGGTGTCTTCCATTTTGACTTTGGGACTTCCAGCCCGTACTCATGGCAGATGTTCCTGTACACTATGCCAGCTACCTGGTTATGGTGTTCCATGTATGCACTTCCTGCCTGCATCTTACACCCTGCTGTTATGTGCTGTACTGTCTCAGGGGCATTGTTGCACAGTCTGCACCTGGGGTCCTGCCTGGTGTGGTAGACCCCAGCCTCTATTGATCTTGTACTGAGTGTCTGTTCTTGTGCCACCATGATTAGTGCTTCTGTGCTGTCCTTTAGGCCAGCCTTTTCCAGCCACTGGTAGGATTTTTTGATATCAGTCACTTCTTCCATTTGTCTGTGGTACATGCCATGCATTGACTTGTCTCTCCATGAAGGTTCTTCATCATCTTGTCCTCACCCTCGGGTTTCTGCTGCCTGAGGTATTCACTAAGCCCTTCATTTTTGGGGGCCATCTTCCTGAGGTACTCTTGAATCTTTGTTGTTTCATCCTAGACAGTGGACTTGACACTCACTAGCCCTCGGCCTCCATTGCTACGCTTGGTGTAAACTCTCAGGGTGCTGGATATGGAGTGAATCGCTCCATGCCTTGATGCCTCTCATGGTTTCCGTTAGCCTGCGGCACCCCAAAGTATTTGTAGCTGTCCTGAACATCTGCAATGTGGCCTTCTGGTGAACCCCCTCGGTTCTGATAAAATGATAAAAATCCCTCTTTTTGATACCATACCATGCATACACTTGTCCGAACGACATTCCAATGTCGTTGCTTTAGATCCTGGTAGTGTGAATCAGTGAGTCAACGTCTTGCTCATTTCTGGCATGCAGCTTGATTTCATCCATGTAGAGAAGGTGACTGATGGTAATTCCACTTCAGAACCGGTATCCGTAGCCAGTCTTTGTGATGATCTGGCTGAGGGGGTTCAGGCCTATGCAGAGCCTTGGTATATACTGCACTTGATGGTGACTTGTGCAATTGGCTTTGAGTTGGCTTCCAGACTTGTTTTCCACAGCCCCATTGAGTTCTTGATGAAGGCTATTAGTATCCTGTTGATATTGCACATTTCCAAGCATTCCAGTATCCATGTATGTGGCATTGAGTTGTAGGCTTTCTTGTAGTCAATCCAGGCGGTGCACAAATTGGTCTGCCTGGTCTTGCAATCTCGAGTGACTGCTCTATCAACCAGTAGCTGGTGCCTGGCTCCCCTGGTGTTACTGCCCATTCCCTTCTGGGTCCTGTCCATGTATTGAGCCATGTGCCTACTCATCTTAGCCACTATGATGCCTGATAGGAGCTTCCATGTTGTGCAGAGGCAGGTTATTGGCCGGTAGTTGGATGGGATTGTTCCCTTCTGGGGATCCTTGTGATCAGGACTGTCCGACCTTGGGTTAACCATTCTGGGTGGGTCCCATCCATCAGCGTTCCATCCATTGTGGTGTTCATCTTATAGCCAGTGATGATGGGTTTCGAAGCATCCATATATCCCACCATCTTTGCTTGTATAGTAGCATTGCATCAGATCCACATTTTCTGCTCTAGTCCATGAATGTCTTGTTCCAGTAGCCCATTTGTCATCAGGTTGCCCTGGTTCCCTAGCACCTTACGTGGACCTTGTTGACCCGGGCGACGTCCGAGCCGGTATGGCTTGCAGCTTGCAGGAATAAGCAGATGTGTCATCAAACCAACCAGCCAACTTCAACATTGTCTCTGTCAAATCTATGTATTACTTTGATTCATTTGTTACTGGGACAATGAGAACAACATAGACTATATATATCAACTGTCTATTTTTTTGCTTCCTGTAAACTGTAAAACCTGTAAACCGGCTCAGAAGTCTACAAGTTTACAAGCTCTCATCCAAGGACACAAAAGCACAGAATCCTTCATTACACCCTCCACCTTTCAACAACCACTTATTTAATAGAGTAGGTGGTAAGGAATTTGACAACAAGCCTTGTCTCGTAATGACACATTGGATTACTGAGCAGTAAACAAAAGGCCTGTGATCAACAACTGCAGTCCTGCTACCAGGGCCTGACTCCTGTCTTTTAACATTCTTCTGGAAAAATCTGGGGATTGCAAGGGGAGCCGAGAAGACGGGTGGGTAGTGGTGTCATGAAATGAGGCATGTGTTTATGTTTTTTTGGCAAGTATGTATGTGTGTTTTAATCCCTTGCATATTTTACTGACTTTGTAGTGCAAAAGTTCTGTCAAGACGAAGAAAAATTGGATTTGTGACCCACAGTGTATTCATAATTTGTCAGAGCAGTAAAACAGTCAGAGGAAACATTTCTGAAGACTGGAGGGAGGGTCCACTTCTCTGCTCCAAATCTAGGCTTATAACCTATCCTCTGCTGGGACCTCATTTATGAAAGCCTCTGTGAGGGTTCTGTCCTGTTGCCCTAATCCAAGCCAGAGTTGTGATTCATGAAAAGCCAAGGAAGCAATATTGAAAACGAGTCAGGCTGAAAACACTTCATCATCATCAGATACTACGAGTACAACGGAAACACCTGGGCAAATACACCAATACACAGAAATCAAAACCTTGGGGTAATCACTCAGTGTTGTGATAAGAAGAATGGAGGAAGCATGTAAAATGTTGAAAATACTGCATGATACAGTCAAAATATAAGTATTACTGCAGTGCAAGACATCTAAAGACAACAGAAAAAATGACTCATTTAGGCTTGCTGGAGAAAGAGTTAAGTATAGATCCTTAATCTAGCTAAGAGAGCTCAACGCATTGACCCTTAAAAGGTAGCCTGTGGCATTTTTGACCACTAGAAGCAATTTTTTTTTTAGTTTTTATAGCGTGTACGAATAAAAAGAAGTGGATACAGCGTTGGAGCTGGGGCTTCATTCATTCTTATGAGAGCTGCTCAGTGGCGCATGAAGCCCGAAAAGTTTGACTTCAAGGTATAAAATAATCCAGATGTTCTGCATAGCATCTGCATCAGTCAAGATCGCCATTTTATAAAGAAATATAAACCTTTCAATTCCTATAAACTCAAAAGATATAAAGTGGTGAGAACATCATACTAAACAACCAACAACATACCATAAAATACTGATCAAGGTATGTGTTTTTTATATTGCTTAAATCGAATGATTATAAGAAAACAAATAAGACTCTAGAAGTAAGGCACTAGCTCACACATACACTCTTTTACACACTTTGATGGACAGGCACATCAGTGCTGAGTTATTGCTCTGGCCTGCACCTCGTTGCAGCTTTGCTAGATTTACAGTCACCCTTCATGTCCCCTCCAGGCTTTTCATTACCTTTCCCTTGTGATGAATGGCCCTCAGTCACAATAGGCATCCGCTGTCCTCTGATGCGTTTTTCTCCAAAGTGATGGAACTCGACTAGGCCAGAGAAACTGCACTTTTGGGAATATCGTTTAATAAGTAAGAATATAATTGGCTCTTGACCATACAAAAGGTTCACAGTCTTTTGGATTCCATTTGATGCTGTGTCTATAAATCTATCAAACACCGCTGAGAAGTGTCCGTATACAGCTGCTTCGTCTTGTTTTTCCAGAGCCTTTGCTTGCCTTTACTGAAAGGAATGCCCTCAAAATTAAGCATTACATCAAGAGAATGAACTTGACCCCCTAAGAGGTTATTTTAATTTTGATATAATTATTATATATAATATATTTTGATGTAATCTGGCGATATTGTAGGCTCATAGTCAGTTTAGACTTGACCTCGCTTGACATCCCGCTGCTCACATTTTCTATTACAGAATCTTGTTTTTTTTCTCCTGAACTTAAGGGCCTCTTTCCTATCTAAGCTTTTAATAGCCAACCGAATAGCATTCCTCGACATTAGCACATCATAAAACCAAAAACGACTTTCCTCATGAATCTGTGGCTCCCTTGTGCTCGGTGGTGTTAGCACTGCAGCCAATATACAAAGAGTTTTAGTCCAAATGAAGCTTCTAATTACAGCAGTCACGTTGTAATTGGAGGTTTCACAGCTTTGAAATGATGGTTGTCTTCTTGTGTCAGCCCATAAACATGAACAGTAGAGAATATGTACATTTTAAACATGATTTTCCCAATGCAGTGGCTGAAACAAGTTACTTTGTCTATTTGTGGCAGGCAGTGATTTTATGGTATGCTGCCCTCTGAGACAAAAAGAAAGAAGGATAGAGAGAGGGGGAAAAAATGACAAAATGTGTGGATGTAAGGAGATCTGTCTGGAATGCCGTGTAAGAGAATGCATGACCGAAAACCACAGAGGCAAACTCTGCCCTGGGTCTCGCCTGGCCTGCACCCAAAAAAACATGAGCTTAGGAGACAGAGACCCGGAGAGTGGTAGGAGATAGTGAAGCATGCCCCACAAAAATGTGGCTTAACCCTGGCAGAAACAAACACAGACCCCCCCTCCTCCAAGAAACCATCCACAGATGTCTCAGGTTATCAGTAATGAGAAAGATATAATGTTATCTGATAGAGAAGAATTTAGCCCAATGGAATAGGAGCCTTTTAAAAACACAATACCATGAATATATCTGTGGGAACAACTCCAACATACTGCTTCAGAAAAAACTGATTTGACATTGTCCATTAATGTTGTCTATTTACATTGCATCTTTCTTTCTGACTTTTTTTGTAAATAATCTTTAATCAATGACTTAAATGGGCAATATATAGTTTTTAGCGACCACTAGCGGTGCGGGGGGGGGGGGCATCTTCATGCATTGATTATTTTATTTATTTTATATTTCGGGGGAAGGCATTTCCTCGTTGGTTTGGAGGGACCAGTTTGCGTCCCTGGTTTGCTTAGTTGGCCTTAGATCCATGCTTCCCCATTTCTCTGTCGGACGGTTGTCAGACCCCTCTGCAGACTGAAGTATAAAGTTAGTTTTCGGGATGTGCAGTGTGGGTGCGGGGCGGGGCTGTGCTCCAGTTTTTTCTGGACCTGTGCCTGGAGTTCTCGGCCCTTGACGGGTGGCTGGGTTGGTGGTGGTGTGCATCTGGGCTAGTTGATTTTGCCTCGTTGCTGGTTTGGCTGGCGTTGTGCGGCGGCCTTGGGACGTATTGTGCATGGGGGATGTTGGCTGGAGCGGCCGGCCCTCATTTTTCCGGCGGTTGGAGGGAACGGCGGACTTTTATTGGCGGGTGCACGGTGGCCTGCACGGCACGTTTGTTGCCGGGCTGGGACTTGCTGCTGGTGTTTTTCTCCGCTGGCTTTTGCTGTCGTGTTTGCCCGGTCTCGCACGCGTGATACACGGGGGGCTACCGGGCATTGGGTGTCGCCGAGCCCACGCAGAATGGGGGTTGGGCTCGTTACTTGTGCATTGATGTAGATGATTGCGTGGTGTTTGGGCGTTTTGGCTGTTCGGTCAGCGGCGGTGGGGTGCTGGGTCGGGGGGGAGGACTGGTCTATGTTGTGTGCGCGCCGCGGTCGGTCTGGGTGCTGCTCTTCCGCAGGTTACGCCTTTTGCGTTCCGTTGGCATTACGTTGTCAATTAGCATTTGGACGGTCTTTTTTTTTTTGGGGTGTCTGTTGGTTGGGCCGGGGTTGTCGCGGTGCATCTTTTTCTCCCACCCCTATTGGCTATTGGGGTTCTTGCATGCCTGTTGCTGTGGTCGGTGCGGCACAGTCGTGGCGTCCCACTCTCACGAACAACTACATTCTTTAACAGGCTTATGCGCACACACATTCACCCACACGCACACAGATACACACAATCTCTCACATAGACAAACAAATTTAGGTTGCCCCTGGTAGAATTATTCTTGATGCTTTTCTTTCAGTTATTTATTTAAATTAATTATTAGTTATATTTCAGCTCTCATGGCTGTGCTGTGTTGCTTATTTGTGTTTAACTGTTTCTTGTTTTTATTTCTCTCTTAGTTGTCTTACTATGTCAGCTGTTTATTGCAGCTGTTCGGCTGGTTGTCTTTTATTATTATTATTATTTTCTGTTTGTTTGTGTTTATTTATTTTTGTTTTTCTCTGCTCCAAGCCCCCCTCCCCGTTCCATTGCAGGTTTTGTTGCTTTCTGCAATTGGTGTTTCCCTCTGCTATTCCCTGTTGTCCCCACCCTCCATCCCCCTTCTCTTGCAGGTGTTGTCCTTTCTCAATGCTGTCTGTTTGTGCGCCCCCATCCCCATGTCTGATGTCATAACATGACTGTGTTTTACACACATAAAGTTTTGCGGCGAGAACAGACAACACTCTAGGCCAATTTCAACTTTCAGCTTCTGTATGATGGAGGGGATCAATCAATGTCAATTTTGTCATGTGCCCCTGTGAAGTCCCACTTACATAGGTAACTTTGGAAAGCAATGACAAATGACTTATTTTGTTATTTAGGTTGGACGACTTTTTGGGAGTTGTGGGAATTTTCATTGGAGTCAGTAAAAAAAAGTTATCTGCATGGCACTAGCACGGCTAGATACAAGAAGAAATAAATGAGAAAATAATATTTTCTTGTAATTTGGGTGAACATAGACTTTAAATGAACATGTTGACAACTCCATAGGTTGTAATCTACAAAAAAGAAGATCAGATGTGGTTCAGTGTGAAGCTAAATAAAATATCTTGTGAGTCCAGTTGTACTCTCTGTTACTCCCACTGTGGGTTTTGTCTTTAATGTCCTGGTTCTCCTTTCCTCAGGGAGGATGTTTGACAGGAAATGGAACTGGCCGGAATCCCTTGCGGGGTTCAGGCAGCCATTTCCTGCACCAACCCATGCCATGCTGTGCCAGCTTACGGCTCGGCCCAGACCACCGTGAGAAAAACAGCCTCCAACATCCTTTGGGAAATGAGGACTGGGCCTTCCCTTCCCCTGCTGTGGTCCCAATTAGTATTTGACTGACTTACGTGGGGCGGATGCATCAAAAAACATTCAAAACTGCATCAAAAGTTGTTGGGGTGTCTGGCAAAGGTTGACACGGATACCAGCAATGAGGTTAGAAGGTGCAAAAAGTTTGAGTAACTAGTAATGCAGCGAGATTCAAGACGTGTTAACTGAAAGAGGATAGGGGATAAAGATTTGTGGTAAGAGGTAGCAGTTTTTGATGTTCTGTGACTTTCAATAAGCATTTGTTGAAAGACAAAAGTGAAAAAATCAGAGCGAGTGTGAGGAATTTGACCAGCTAGACAGCAAAGAACTGATAAAAAGGGGGAAGAAGGAGAAAGGTGATAGTGTGGAGGCGAGGGGAAACAGATGGAGGATCACAGGGGAAAAGAGCCAGTTGGAAAACACAGCGGTGGAGGAGGAGAGCGCGAGCCCAGGAGGGAGAAGGGAAGTTTGGCGGCGAGGGTTTCACTGATGAAGCACAGCTGAAAGTGTGAACCTACAGCGCTCTCATGACAGGCCTCACCACATCAACCCGTTGACATTATTATTCAGCCATCCAGTGCTGAGGCCCACACACATACTACTGACCTGCTGCACTACACTGCGCCGCCAGCTTGTGTGTGTGATCTCCGATTCTAAGGCACGCACATGTACAAAATGCTTATTCATGCTCCTGCAATCAGGCATACACACCAGGCCATCTCTTACACACTGCACTTTCTACACAGTCTGCTGTTATGTTCTTTGGCTGTTGGCTCAGCTTCTTTTGGATTGAAGTCATACCAGCAGCAAGTGAATGATTCAGGTGCAATTTTCAGCATGTGTGGAGGTGTGCTATTGTCTTGTTTGCCAGGTGTGCAGCCCTCCCATCCTCTCAATCCTCCAAATTGCCACCCTCAGTGTTTTAAATTAAGTTGTGAATTCAGATTTCTTCACTTTTTTCCAGCAGCACGGAGGTTTGCTGGAGAACCACACAGCGCCCTATCAACAAACTTCTCCAATTTCATCAACAGCAGAGAGTCAAAGACCGCCCTGGCTTCAATGATAGGCCAACGCCATCTTGTCACTTGATATTATTTCACCCGCACGATGCTCGTACACACCCATAAATATTTGTTTACGCACCCTTTTCACCATACTTTGATAAATGTCTTGATGTATTGACAGTAAAGCAGAATCCTGTTTCTGTTTATCATAAATAAAACTCAAAACTTGCTCACTCAGTAACTTAGGCGCCATAAAATGGCAAAAAGAACAAAACAGTTTGAATCTTTACAGTTTTATTTTTACGACTTCGGGGACAGAGAATGGTATGGCTGTGTGTGTGTGTTTGCAACCATGTCTCCTTCAAAATGCGTTCATATGCTACTAATTTGCTTTGCCAAATAGGTTTTGTAGGAAATATACTCATACTAAAGTGTGACATTTTCACTGACGGTCATGATTGGGCAACCTGCTTCCTCCTTGGTGTTTGATTTAGGCTACTAAAACACTTCACCAAGACCCCAAGTGCTTTTAAAGGAGTACTCCACCAATTTAGCGTTTCTCTCCAAAACATTGTCAGACTTATGATTGCCAGTTGTTTTTTTTAAATGATCTCATTAAATCTTATTATCTCTTTATTCAATGCATTCTTCTTCCTTGTCATGGTGCCTGAATCACCTACAATGTAACTCAAATGCTGACTGGCTGGAGATTCGGGTTTGTTATGCTAGTAGTGGCTAATGCAGTCTTGAGTCTCATATACTGTATGCAGTCGTGCTCCACAAGACCTGTGGACAGACTCTGATTTCTAAAGTCACCTTTAATCATGCTTGTTGTATGGAAAACAAATTATGTTGACAGAGAACAACCTACTGTGCTGTGTTGGTCCTGTATTATGTAACTGTCTTATAGTGTTACTGCAAGTTAACTAAGTTAAATTCCATGTATGTCTACTCCATGGCAGCCGGCGGCCTGTGTAGATGCAGCAGCCAGTAGCTCCTTCAAACTTCGCTACACTTTTGTTTTTCATCTATGATCGATATAAAGAATTACAGTCATTGGAAAAGGAAGCAGGGTTTTTGGATTTAAGACCTTAGATGATCCACCAGCTAGTTCAACCACGTCAATTTCACCAGTCGTAATGTGACAAATCTACCTTGTAACTTGGAAATCACCTTGTATCATTTGGCATTTTGGCAACAGATTCTATTTATTACTCTGAAGTGTGTGTGTATTTTAGTTTCTTGTTATGCGTTATTCCCATTTATTCCCAATCCCCAATGTGAGTGTGTTGTGTGTTTTACCCTCAGATTCTGCAGCCAGACGTGCACTCAAAAAAAAAAAAAACAGTCGGCAGCAGCGCAGCAGGTAGCCAGTAACATACATCACCTGACAAGCCATGTGAACAGTCAGCCCCCTTGATAAACACCGCAGACACACACACAGACACACACAGACACACACACACACAGATCACTCATCAGTCTTGTTATCAAAAGACAAGACGGTGAATGGGAAAGTTTTGTTTAAAGTCGGCGGGGGATTTGCCCTGATTTTCTCGGTGTTGTTATTACGGATGAAAGGGCATGTGTAGTGATGATGTGTGTGCGCTTCACCCTTGACCCCGCCTGTTTTTGTGCATAGAACTCAACAGACTGCTGGGTTGGAGGGCAGATAGAAAGATGGATGGAGGGAGGGAGTCTTCCTGTTTTGCTAATTTAATTCAGCACAGATGTACATTCACGTGAAAAATAATTGATAGAATGTACTGGTTAAAGAGCGATTACAGTGTAACATATTAAATATGTTACACTGTAATCAATAAATTGCCTCTGGATATGACTTAATACTTTTTTCGACTCTTTTCTGCAATAACATGCTGGAGCCCAACAAATTGACATTAAAAGAGGAATTTATATAGTCTATGGGCTACGCACAACAACCACCGTAACATTATCACCGGCCTGGATGCTCTGTTCTGCTGTTTACTAACCCTTATTTCTGGTGTGGTTGTGACAATGAATATAACACATCAGAAAAAAGTGAACAGGCAAACTTGTCTACTGTCAATGGGAAAGGAGTCAATTGCCTATTTTTAGCAGGTTTGCCTGTATTTAAAAAACCTGCATATATGCGGGTAAAAAAGGGTGTAAGTGTCCTGTGTGTGTGGTGTACATTAAACTGAGAGAAAATAATGTTTGTCCTTGGTTTCCATGGGCGTGAGAGGCAGTATGTTTCTCACAGCCTGGAACTCATGAACGCACACACATGCACACGCACACACAATCTCCTTAAGGTAGCACGTGTGGTGTGAGGGAGCAGAGGTCTCAGTGCCTGTATTCCCCTTTGGGTTTCTCTGAACATACAGTATCTTGAATCATCCATCAGTCTGCAGCCACCTATACTGTAACTCCAACCGCCTTTGAGGTGTGCATCAGTCACTCAAACCAAACTGATGTGCATGACGCTTTTATTTTTGTTCAAAGAAAATGGTGAAATTAAGTAAGTGAATGTGCAAATCTAAGCCTTTGTTTCTAGGAAATATGTGCAAATAAGAAAAAATAGATTTGTCTCAAGACAGCAAGACTCTCAAAGTTGAAAATGTACTGAATGAGTCAGCGATCATGCACACACACTATGAAGTCATAACCACGTCCGATTTCTGTAAAGAAAACACATCACTGTAGATCAGTGTGTGAAGCTGAACAATAGGAAGGGCCAAGGGTTAATGAATGTGCACACATTTTGACGAAGATGGCGGCCCTTTCATTGTCCTCTTCCTGTCATTTGGCACTAATGGGAGTTAACACACCCTCACACACAGACTCAAAACACACACCATCGATACATCCAACGCAGTGCTTGCCTTGGCCAGGCCCTCTTGGAGGAAGAACCGTGTTGGAATAACACAGGGGAACAATCAGCAAGCTCTGCCCTGGAACAACTGCCCATCCCTGGGCGACAGAACCAGTGAGGCCTGGGTGGAGGTCTGGAGGGTGTGGGGCAGGAAAGCGGAAAGCTTGGAAGGGAGGGTCCCCCTGCAGAAGGATCCTTTTAGCTGCAGCCAGGGAGATCCTTCTGCGGTCACTCACACACACTCACACACTGTACAAATTGCACTTCTCCCATAGTGACAGGAGCAGCTTCCTCTTTCACACACACACACCGGGCCAATATCAATACGCCCACATTGTGTTTGATCTGCGTTGGGTCCACAAGCACAGCCATGGAAGCTAGGAGTCGTCCATCTTTCAGAGTAAGAAACCCTCAGTTTGTAAGCAGAAACACTGCTGGACGTCACGCCTCAAGAAGACCAACTCCCTTAGCTCTAGCGCTACAGAAACCGCCAAGTTAATTTCCTATGCTTCACTTCAAGTTTTAAATTTATAGAAATACACATCCTGACTTGAATAAGTCAGGCAAATCAAGACCACTTGGGGAAGTCTATCTTTTAATTATAGGATGTAAGCATAACATGCCATTCAACATTGGTATTTTTGAATGAATTAGCACGGCTCACGCAAGAGACTTGAGGACGTTATTGCATTTAAAATGAATATCAATCAGTTAAAACCACACAGTCACACATTAAATTCTATGTCAATAACTGCTACATTGCACCTATATGACATTTACTGGCATGTCTGCAATGTAGGTGCTTCCACGGGGTAGTTTCTTAGAAAAATCCCGCAATGTGGTTCTGGTTTGGTCTTCTGGGAAGTCGCTGAAAAATATGCCGTGCATAGCCCTGACTGCTGGACTGTCCTGAATGCCAAAAGAATGTGCGCTCTGCTTTCAGATAGATGCCAGTGATAATGATGAAGGCCATGGAGATGTCACTCATGGGTCCTGTTTCATGGTAACTGATTGGTCACAGAGTTTGGCTGTCGGAGCAGAGATGTAAGAAGGTGAGACCACTGTGATTAGCAACAGGTGGAAGGTGGAAAGGACTGGTTTTCAGTGCTCACAAGCTTGCAACATACTGTACTGATTATAGAATATAGACACGCAGAGTCAAATAGAAGAAAAAGATTTCATGTATATTACGGGCAAAAAAATTATATATAATAGAAAATAGATGAACTTGAGACATAATTAGACTGATATACCTCTGATTTAGACAAACGACCCTGATAAATTGATACACTTCAGATCTTTCAACAGATGAGTGTGCCCAGGCTACTGAAAACAATGGATGACAGTCAATATTTCCTAAAATGCGCATTGCCTTAAGGGGACAATTCAACATTTTAGGGAGCTTTGCTTATTTGCTTTCTTGCCAAGAGTTAGATGAGATCAGCCAGCAGCTGGTTAGTTTAGTTTAGTATAAAGACTGGAAACAGAGGGAAACTGTCCAAAGAAAAAGTCTGCCTGGACATGTTATATCTCATTTGTTCCATACAAAAAACTAAACGTAAAAACCACAATTTGTGGTCTTACATGGGGTCGGATTTTGTTAACTTCAGACAATGCAGGCTAGTAATTTACTAGTTTCCAATCTTTTCGCTAAGCTAAGCTAAGCTAACTGGATGCTGGCTCTAGGTTTATATTTAATGCACAGACATGAAAGTCTCTCTTCTTCTCTTACTATTCCTTCGAGCCTGCATTTGGCGCTGATACAACAAGCAATTTGAAAACATCATCTTGAGCTCTTGAATTCCTGATCATTATCTTCGGATATCTTAGAGGCTAAAGGTAATCGATTATTCAGGATGACTAAAATAATTGCTAGTTGCTGTTCAGCTATTCTCTACTCTGAGGAAGAACACCATCATATTTATAGTACATATCATGTCATGCATAGCACAACTTCATATTCAAACAGGATTTACAAAGCCACTAATAATCCTCTCCCACCCCAGCACCTGTTGTCAATAAACGAAGGATTAACAAGGGGTCCCTGCTATGGAATGCCACCAAAGCTACTCCCATTTAAGAGGCCATGGTGGTCCCAGGAATTATTTTCATTCTCAATGTGATATCAGTCTGTTCTCTCATCTTTTGTCCTCCTTTAATCTTATCTTTCTTTTTCCATATCATATGCTTCAATCTACTCTCCTCTTCACAAACCAGAGTTAGACGCTGTACCACATCTGTCTAGGTGTGACAAAACGTTTTCCAGATGACATTCAGCTGGCAGACTGTCTGTCCTCTCTTCCCTCTCTCTCTTTTATTTGTCTCACCACATCAGGCACAAAAGCAGAGGTCGTCTTCATCTGTCCTCAAATTCTGTCAGAAAACATCTTGCTCTCATTATCCACATGCCTCTTCTTTATTTCATCTATCCATCATTTCTTCCCACCTCCATGTGGTTGTCAGTTTTCTAAACACGTGCATGGTTAAAAAAAGATAAACACCCTCTGGTAAGGTACTGACAGAGGCATAATAATGTACACACTCAATCATAACCAAAACAAATATGTCTATTAACAAAATGATAAAATCCTTAGGCGAGAGGTGAATGGAGAAACCATTATTTAGAATAAGTTGTGACGTAAACCAATGGAAAGTTAGTTAGAACATCTATACCCAAGTATGGTATTAAAGTCCTTTTAAATTCCATAATTTTCCTATTAAAAAAGGCCCAGCTGTGCATCGGTAGACTCACAGCACAGTTGACCGGTTGTTCTGTCTGTTAGATCCATCCAGATACGATCTGTGAGAACCTCCCGGTGATGCTACAGAGATGACCCTTCACACTGACCCCTGTGTTTGAATGTCTGTGTGTGTGTGTATGTGTGCACCAATTGCTGTATTAGGAACAAGCAACCATAACAATATATAGTACAAAAATACTTTATACAGATTCACTGGCAGGAGGTCAAATTGGATGGCACAGTCTGTTTGTTAATGCACAATAGTTGTATGTGTTACGGGTCCCAGGGATAGGTGCCTCAGTAGCAGATATGTAACCTGTATTAAAGCAGGTGAAACAGGAGCAATGAAGGTACGGTGTGTCTGCGTTTCGTTCCAGATTGCTTCTGAGGGTGTTTTATTAAACAACTCAAAACCAGGTTAACACAACACATTTCTGTTTGAAGCATTTCAGGTTCAATGTCCAATCAAGCTTAATCACATATTCAACACTCTCACCGTCTCAATAAAACATCTTCTCACTCTGGTCAGTTACCGTCTCTGTGATAAACACATTTCCCTTGACTTTCACATTCAATAAACATCTTTAGTAATTTAAATACCTTTTCTTCTCACAGTATGTAACTGCTTTTACACTCCTATTTATGTCTAATATCTTGGGCATCGCCTATACTGCCCCTTTAATGTGTCAGAATTGACAATAAACTTCTGTAATAATTACAGTCCCCTGAAATGTATTGACTAGAAAGTGCTTATGCTACATATTTTAACGATATATTTAACAGAAACAGACGGCAGTATTCAAGTTAGTAAGTTGCGTTTTCCCGTAGTGCATATTGCTTATAAACCTCTTATCGAACAAACACCTAAAATATCTTCAGTGTACAGGAGCCGTCGCAACACTTTCCCACCGTAAACTTTGAACGTCTAGTATCCGTAGCTCCAACATGGCGTCATCGCGGTAAAACTTCGACAGGGTAAACTTACTTCCTGTCTTTACACATGTCAAAATTACCGTACACATTCAAAACATAAAACAAACAATAATGTTAGGTGACGTACTCAGTAGTTATGGGTTATTTATACCTTACTGTCCTGTATTAAAGCAGGTGAAACAGGAGCAATGAAGCTGCGTTTCGTTTCAGATTGCTTCCGAGGAAACAGCGGAGGTGCCGCTTGCTTACCAATCCCTGTAGCAACTAGCGTGACCATAAACGTTCCGCCTCACTGCTCTACAGAAAACTGCAAACCTCACTCTATTAGTCCACAAAAAAATAAAGTAAATAAATAAATGTAGGCAGTAATTAAATTATACAAGGTATATTATAGCCAGGTTGCCCCGGCCTACTACCAACCATGTCTTCCTTCCCTTTTCATGTAGACGCTCTGATAGACAGTGTTTTCAGTTTGCTGCATGCAAGGACACAGAACTGCGGTATAGGGAGAAGCACACGGTCAGCTGGCTGCAGCTAAATCTGGAGTGCACTCGTATTCAATTCTGTATGGTAAATTCGGTTTTAACGGAGCAGAGCGAGCTGACAGGCAGAGTTTTTTCTGTCTGTTTCTCTCTTTACAAAGACACATGTTGCAGTCTGAGAGTCTTATCTGAAAAGGGCAATGAAGTCTCAATAGTACTAATATTTCTTACTCACCACTGGTTAAGTCACCGCATTTCCTGACACAACACCACGGTTGAATTTTCATCCTCAATGGCGTTTTTGTTGAAACAGCAGCTGCTAACAGCAGAGCAACGAGCTGCTTCGTGTGGGAGCATTTACCGTAAATACTCCAGATTTAGCTGCGGCTAACTGACCATGTGGCTCTCAGAAACAACTGCTCACTTTCCTGCAGTTCTGTGTCCGTATAAGTTGCTAAATGAAAACTCTGTAGGTCAGAGCGTCCACATGAAAAAGAAGGAAGACATGGCTGGTAGTATTGTCTTCAAATAGAGTTGCTAAACACTTCAGCACACTGAAGGAAGCCATCTGACTGTGTCAGGAGCAAGCTTGTTGATGTGTGCAGGTAGAGTAGGCCTAGAGCTTTCCCATCTGGCTGGTCCACCAATAGGGGAGAAGTTCACCCCTTGAGACACAGCCCCTCCTCATTTGCATAATGAGGCAGAAATGCATAGAGAAATGTAAAAAGGACAGACAGAAATAAATACCATTGGGGAAATAAATAGGGTAGAAAGTGCAACGGAAGAATAAAACAGACAAAAATATTAAAACACACACATAAATAAATACATTTAAAAAAGTAGTAATTAATAAATAAAGTTGAAGATTATAACGGACAATAAATAAATAAGGTAATTATTACAAAGGTTAAATAAGTAAAGAAGCTTATTAAAATAGATAGTCTCTTTGTATAATTTAATTACTGCCTACATTTATTTATTTACTTTTTTTGTGCATTTAATCAGATGCTTATTTATTTATTTCTGTATTTATTTCTGAATTTGTCAGGATCAGTTCTCCATATAAGAGGGGGTTTAAATAAGAAAGAGTAATTGTCATTCCCAAACGTGAAATTGAACGGCTCAATATTGCAATCATATTTGAATATTTAAAGACTTCTGCAAATATATCATGGACAATTGTAGATGCTGTGCTTTCAGTTTTTAAATGCCCTACAAAACCTTTTTCTCAATGAGCTTCTCACATTTCCAGTCAGAAAAGCCAAGTCAGTTGGAAAAAGATGACATCACATAGGCCTACCTCTGAGCACCAGTCAGGAAAACATTTGAATCAGCATCTGATGGTAGTTAGCAGGGCTCTTTGATCATTGGTAGCCATATTTGTAAAGCCACACCCACAAAGCAGACAATCTGAGTTCTGGAGTGTTATACTCTTTACAAATAATAAACAAATTGCTGCATATTTAGTTATGGAGATTTAAGGTTATAGATAAATACATAAGATCTGAAACCAAGTTTTCAGGGGCTTTAATGTACACTG
Source organism: Micropterus dolomieu (assembly GCF_021292245.1). Taxonomy (NCBI): domain Eukaryota; kingdom Metazoa; phylum Chordata; class Actinopteri; order Centrarchiformes; family Centrarchidae; genus Micropterus; species Micropterus dolomieu. The sequence goes on along the minus strand of NC_060150.1, from coordinate 10,503,710 downwards.
CATAGGTAGCATTTTGTGGTTGGCCTACTTTACATTTCCATTTTATGAAAAAATAATTTACTTTACAAAAGTATTTGAAGGACTAGATGCATTTGTGACAGGGTCGGTGGCCTTACTTTTCAGATGAACAACTCACAAAGATGACAACTAGTGTACAGTAAATTAGCTACATTTAGCTGCCATCAAAGAAAGATTTTACACATTTAAAACGAGAGACAGGCCCTAAAATTTAATAGCAGTGGAACAAGCAAATCCTTTACTGGACTATACCCAGGATTACATCCTACACCGCTGATTGTACAAAAAATGTAGGACTCAAGCTAATCAAAGTGCACAGTGAGCATGCTTGTGCATTTGTATGAACATTAATCCATACGGACAGACTGCCACGAGCCTCTCATCTGATTCCGCTCGACTTTGTGACTCTCCCGTTCGCCATTGTTACCCTATTTATGTCCCCCTCCAATTAGACATCTGGAGATGATCTGCGCCATGCGTGTTTGTGTGTGTCTATCAAAATGCTGACAGTGGAGTTTTCAGCGGGGGCAAACAGCGTTGAAAAGTGGGATGCTGGTAACAGAGCGACAGAGAGAGAGAGCTTTCCATCTTTAGCAGTTCGGCGATGACTCAGGTTGGTTACTTTGGTTGCGTTTGAAGAGAACGATGAAAGATGGTTAAATGACTTTGATAGTTAGTGGTCAACTGAAGGTGATTTATGCTGCCTTTTCCCATAATAGCCTCCTCTTTTTGAGGTGTGTGAATGTGTGTGCAATTTCCAGTCGCCAGTACACTTGCTTAATCACACGCAGATGAATTCTTTTCCTTTTTCATTGCATTGGCGTGTGGCAATGTCAGCTGCGGGTGCCAAACCAGTGTTCTCACAACGTTACATGGGGATTGTGTAAGCACTGCTGCAGTGGCGAGGGCCAGAGGACGAGGTCAGCGGCCGCAGCTGTCCGCATGTCCTCATCCTGGAAGCAACTATGACCTCAACGCAAGCGCCGGTTCCGCCTCACTTCAAGAATGAACTTTGCTCCTCGCAGCTTAGCACTCAGCAGCCCTCAGAGATCTGCTGGAATGTTGTCTCATGTTATGTTGCCGTTTTATTCTCCTATTGGGCAACTTTTGCATGTGTTTCTCTGGCATGGCATGGCTTGGACATACTCTTAATAGAGCGTTGAGTCATTTAAGTTGTGTCAATGACTTGGAGCACTCGGTGTTAGCCTTCTTCTGCCAGGTGGGTGGTTCCAATCCTCCACATGTCAAATTGACTTCAAAATATTATTGAATTCTTTCTCCACCAGTAGCCAAACTGCACTCTGGTTTGAATACCTTATAATTCTGTTTTAACTGATGTATCTTTTGAATATCAGATGTGTCCTCTCCAATGCTGCATATCGCTGAAGATGCTTCATTTTTTACCCCCATGTCTCAATCCCCTCCTCCCATCCCATCCTCCACCCAGGACTCTATGATACTGTCCAGAGGCTGCACTCTGTGTTTCCTCACCCCCCCTTTAATGGCTTCTGATGCTCCCCAGCTTCCAGGATCATGTTCCCACCCCTCTAATACCCCCTGGACGAATGGCAGAATTAGTTAAACACGCCCTTTTGGAGTCCTTCTTGGAAAACCGCACCAAACTATAATGCCTAAACATTCTTCTTTAATTAAGCATGGTAGATTTACCCTTGGGTCACTGCCTCAGCCTTGAAATCTGATATGTATTTTGGAAAAGGAAACAGAAAATCACAATGCTATATCTTTGGATAGAGATGTTTGGGTGCTTTCCCTCACTTGGATCACCCCATCAGCTCACTGGCTGCCTGTCTATCAGTGTGTCAAACCTTGACTGACTGACACCATTGGCTTGCGCTAAGTGGGAATTCGTCTTATGGACCTGGCTTCGCCACATGAAAGAATGTTATTGTACTGACAGGTCAAAAGTCGACCCGGCTTCAGATGTTTGTCAGCTGTGGCAGAGGTCTGTGAGGTTCTGGTTGTATTTATTCAAGCATTCTTTGCAAAAGGCAAAAACACAATACTGATACATAAAAACATCCCATAGGGAATGCTGAAGTTGATAATAACATACAGAAATTGTGGGCTCTCTTTCCTTCTGACCAAGTTGTTTGTGTTTTTCATGAGGCCTGCTGGTGGTGAGGTTGTGTGTCTCTGGGATGATGTCGTGCTGTGGTCACTTGCATGCTCTGCTGCATGTGTAGAAGAGCGTGCAGGGAGGGTGTCTGTTGGCCTGATTTAGCAGGAAAAAAAAAGAGCTCTTCCTGTTGTTGTGTGTCTGGGTCTCACGGTCAACGACCTCGGGTTCAAAGGTCGACTTCCTGTAAGTGTCCCATCCGGCTGCGGTACATTACAGTACAATATGGAGAGCTGTGGTTTAGAGAGGATACTTGAAACAAGTGCTCACACAGGGAGATGTCTTTGTGTCTTTCAACACACCCTTAAGTGTGTATGCGTGTGTGTCTGACAAAGACTGATGACAGGAAGTCCCCAATGGCAAACTGTGTCACCCGCCCCCGCCAAACAGCCTGGTGCACTCTAACACACTGACACACTGACAGACTTACACACTCATGCATGCAACCCACCAACCCACAAGCTCCACACACACTCTGGTCACTGATAAATCATTGTTGGTGGCCTAAAAGGACAGCAAGCTTTTGGAGAAGTAGGTCAGCGCCCAGGGGCAGTGGTCAGCCTGCCAACATAGCACCACAACTTTTAGATTGGATAAAACTGGACACATGGATGTGCGTTCAAAGGAAAATCCCACAAAACAGTGTTGAAAACAGTCACTAAAAGATGTTCATATGATAGGTTGAGCGGCCAATCAGAAAATACATATTCAGAAATTAGCTCAAGTTTGTCCCTTCTGATTATTCTAGGTCTATAACTGTAGGAGCATTTCACTTCTAATCAAAATGGCATGAGGCAAAAACTCACCAGCATCCTGACTCCAGTGAAAGGGAATATATTGAATATCTGGTGTCAGCTGTTATGACGTTCAGCTTTACTTAGTGTCATCCTTTGTGCTGAGTAACTGATCTCTGAGCACTTCTTTGAATGAAAGCACGGCACTGCTTTGTGTCACAGAGCATGAGCGGTATGTAAACACACACATCTCTGCCTCCTGCGCCATACAGGAGTACAAAAGCCTGCGCAGTGACCTAGACATGTATTCATTATCTCAAATACATACAAACCAATCATCAGAGAGGTAACATGGCTCATATCGGCAAGACATTTAACATCAACAACGCTACTGGCCATGCTTGTGTGCAGGTCATGTGGTGCACTCTGCACATGTCTTTATCAGCTCTCTGATATGCCGTGGCATTTCTGCACCGGCTGAGTGTTTCTTACACTCTTAAACATGTCACAATGCATTTGTGGATGTAGCTATGACAAAGTCCTGTCTTGTAAAGTTTGCTGCTCAGCAGCAGAACAGCAACTCTATCGCCAAGGGGAACGTCATAAAATCCTGCAACAATGAGGGGATAAGGGAATATCTTTTATTGATATTACTTTACTGAACATATGTGAATGGATTAAATAATTATGTGGCTTATATTGAAATGTGCAAATTATGAAAAGCTCAACAGCTACTTTGACTGAATTATTTAAGTTAAACTAAAGTCATAATTCTTAGGATTTCAGTTACTGGTGTTTACTGGTGAAAGCGGAAGATAGATTTTATTCTAAAGTGTGTTTTATTAATATAGTAACCAGAGTTCTGTTCAAAATGAATATTAATAATTAATGGTACTGCAACAAAAGAAGAACAGCTGGTTTATTTGTTGACGAGAGGCTCTTGACGGACTACTACGACCTGCAAGGTGAGGGTCACGTGATTGATGAGGTAGCCAAACTAGTACTACAGCTAATATCAGATAAATGAACTTTGATACCCAGATATCCTACATCAGCAAACACGTTAAAGAAATGTGTCAAAAAGTACGAAGGCAGGCATTCATCCTTTGCAATCCATGTCTTCCTGTGAGAGGTGGCCATTTGCAGCAAGTGATCATGCCTGATCCTAGAATTTAAGTTTTGCAAGCAGGTTGAGGAAATAGATGCCAGTTAGAGGGAAAGGACTGCTGCAGCACTCATTATGTATTATGCCTGTTAAAACAAGTAAAAAGCTTAAAGTGCAACTTTTGACAAGGTGGATGTATTGAATTTAGCTGTGAAAATGGCCCATAATGATGACAAGATGGCCATAATTCACACTGATGGTTTTATAAAGTGTTACAGATTTTAGGATGCTACCCTTGAATACAAGAGGACAGAGACATGAGATATTTGCACCTTGGGGAACTCAGTACAAAAAACACCATTGGCTTGTCTGTTAAGACAGTTAAGTTCAAACATGCTTGGTCAGAGAGCATAAAAGCATACATTACATACACACACACACACACACACACACACACACACACACACACGGAAAAACTTAGAATTCACCCCATGCTGTTGAATTTTAACTATTTAAATGCCAGGAAAGAAAAAGCTAAATGCTATGGAATCTGTCATCTGTCATGGAAACAGATCCATCATCTGTGGATACTCTAAGTGATACACTGTGAACCAGAGTGAAAAAAAGCCGGTGTCCATAACACTTTTCCTCAGGATCTTGACGCTCCACGGGAGTCGGGTAAAATAATGACTGCCAAAGTGACAACTATTGCTCAAAATAATGAATCAAATGACCTTTTTATTGATTTCCTGCCTCATGCCTTTTCTCCCTCTATCTTTGTCTGCTCCTGACCTATCTGTCCCCCACCCCTCCTGCTTTTTGAGTAAAGTGCCTTTACTTTCCTTTAGACTCCCTCTCATTGCATAAATGTTCAGAGGCTGGAATGTGTTTTTGTGACCTATATTCTTCAGCAGAAAGCGTGTGTAAGGTCCACTTGCCCACGCCCTGCATTGTGCACACTCTCACTCTTTTTTTTCAAAACTCTCCTACAACCTCCTTCTCCAACTTTCCCTTCCCTTTCTCTCTCCCTCTACCTTTCTCCTTACCTCTAGCCCTTTGACCTGCGTTCTCCCACCGCCACATTTCTGTCAATTTTCCCGTGCAGCGGGAAATCTAATCAAGCAGGGAGTGTCCTAACAGATTGTTGAGGGTGAGAGGTTAGTTGTGGCTGGCACTGGTGATACTTCACAAGACCGAAGACTGTTTAGATTGGAAGAGGTGTGGAGGTGTGTTTATACTGGACGCTGTGTTTCATTTATCCAAGGAAACACAGATGACTACAGCTGAGTTCCCATCAACTTTCATACATTTAGGAACTGGGGAATTTTAGTGTCGAAGGCTGGTTCTAATAGCATTTTACTAACTAAACTGTATTGCTAAGTTTTGGGTCCAGCAGGGTAAGGAGCATGAGCGGTCAGGCGATCTAACAGATTTTGTAAAGAAAAGAGAGGCCAGCATTAAAATTGTTACCCAGTTTATTTACTAAAAACAACCATTAGAATTTGAAGACCAACTTCCTGACTTGACTAACACACAAACATTTTCTTTTTAATGAGCCATTAAAACCAACATTTTGAATTGTCCCAAGTATAGCACTGGCTGAGATCAGATTCCTCAAAATTTCATGTGTGTATTTATTATAGGTCTCCATCTGTGTCCATCTCATACATGTTTTTGTAATTTACTCTATGTGTGGGTGTTTTTAGTCTATCCTCCCCATTATGGCCCTGACAGAGATTCCTCCCTGTCTGTCAGTAGAGCCCCATTAATTGTTACGACTTACGACTCGTACACACACATAAAAACTCCTCTGTCAGCACCTTTGATTAAGGCTTACAAGTTTGGGGGCGGACATAGAATTGAAATTCCTTGAAGTACATCCAACTCAAATATGAAATTCAATGGGTCTTTCCTAATAAACAAGCCACAGATTGAATCGGAAACATTGTTACATCCTGTTTAAAATGATGTCAGTTAAACACTAAAGTGATGTTGGTTGGCTGAGTTTATATTGCTTATGACACATTCAGCTGTGATTTATTTCCTTTGCAAACCCTGAACAAACCTGAATCCCTTGCAGTCATATTGACATTGATGCACTTAGTTAAAGACCTAAATCTTTATCTCTGTTGTTGATAATGTTCAATCTATGTCTCTCGGTTCTATGCTCATATCAAATCCATCCGGCCAGTTCCGACCAAAACAAAGTGCTGAGCCAGACAGACAGTCAGTGAGGTCAGTTCACACAGTGTGAAAGGATGGAGCCAGGCACTGTATATCTCCACCAAGCAGGAGTTACCATGAGGTAGGTTCAGTGGCGGACGAAGTGCAGATAGCAAGACAACAGTGTAAAATATTCTTAGAAGTTAGAGTATTTATAAGTAACTTACAAGTAAAGGACCTGCATTATGAAAGTAAAAGTACAAAATTATTATTAGTATCAAGAGTAAAAGCACTAAGAATGCAGAATGGCTAATTTCAGAATCATATAGTATCTTCTTGATGCATTAATGTGTACAGCACTTTAATGCAGCTGGTAAAGGTAGGGCTAATTATAATTGTTGCATATACTGCTGGGTATCTTAACCTGTAATATTTCAGAATTTGTTTTTTTAGTCAATTTATATTTTGTATTGATAATCTAAATCTGCAAAGAAACTAGTATTTAATAGTAGCTTGTGGAGCATATGGAGTAAAAAGTATAATCTTTGCCTCCAAAAAGTAGCAGAGTAGTATAAAGTGGCATAAAATGAGAATACTCAAGTATCTCAAAACTATACTTGAGTAAAAGTACTTTGCACCACTGAGTAGATTAGATACTTGCATTGAATGATGGAAAAAAGAGGGAAAGTAATAAGACAGGAAGACAGGAGAAGAAAAAGATATGCACACGTGTGACCTCTTTTCACTGGCTCTACTCTCTGCCTCTAATCTGTTCTCCAGACATGTCTGATTATTAACAAAGGAAGAGAGAGCGATGGAGAGAGGAAAAGTTAGACTGGAGGGAGATAGAGCCCCCTGACTGAAATGTAAGCCTTGTGATTACATTTCTGAAGAAATACCGGTTGTGTCATCATACTGCTTGATTACTGAGACAGGGGGGTACGGGAAAAACTGCTGACAAAACTACTCTGTGGCAAAGCAGAATATGAAAATACAATACAATAAATTGTTTTCTAGCCACATTTCTGGCTCTCATTAGAGGGTCAGATGCCCAAACTACAAAAAACCCCCACAGTGGTAAAGGATGATGCAGATAGATTTATTTGCCCCATTTTGAATGGAGGGCCGTCTTTGAAAAGACGAGTCGAAGCAAGAGGGGCTGGTCAAACATTTGCTTTTCTGTAATTTGGGTGAGACAACTGCTTGAAGCAGTAACTTGCTGACCAGCAACCATAGTGGCCACAAAAGGTATTACATGTCAATAAGCTTGAGTCTGTTGCTAAAAGGCATTGTCATGTTTACTTCTGACATGCTGACATGCAGTGTTACAGGAGTACAGGCACAGATGAGCCATAAAATAAGCAAACTTATCTCATAATGTCAATTAGATAGCATGTAGCTAAAGTTTGCTAACATTTCTGATATTAGCCCTAATAAGCTACTTGTCATACCAGACCAAATAAGGCTGTAGTGACAAAACCGCTGATGTACTATATATTTAAGAAATTGTGCTTTTTATTGAATTCAACTTATCTTTTGTAAATGCAAGAATGAGTTATTGCCCCTTTATAAAGTTATATAGTCTCGCTTTTTAAAGAATTATTATTTTGAATTTTGAAGAGCTGAGGACAAAAAGTCAGCAGAGATGTAAACAGATACACAAAGATTTCTTTGCTGGTTTTCAGTACCTTTCCATTTGGCCAGTTTGGACACACAACCAGGTATTTCACATGCTCATTGCTGTGACTCTATGAACCAGCAACCATATGTACAGTAAGTGCCTCCCTGAAAACCAACATGAAAATGCACATAAATGTACTGCACACATCTACAGACATGAAGTTTATACCGTGGCCATGACTGGCACCAGATGATGATGTGTGTGTGTGTGTGGGAAACACCAGACTAATCCTGTGGGACTAGCTGTCTGTCTCAATGTGTAACATGAGTGATGTCAGACTACTGCTGAATTCCCAGTAAAGGCTGGGAAAAGTGTGTTCACGTAATAAAATGGTGTGTTTTCTTGTCTGTGTGTGTTCAGGGTGGTGTGGGATTGGAGAACACCTCTCATCAGTCTGTCTGCTGTCTGCAGGGAAATGGCTTTTCACAGTTGGGGGAGCTAAAGACACAACAAAGGTTAAAACTGAGAACTTGCTGACAGTGCTTTTGGAGTCAACCTGTTTGCTTCAGTGGGTGTAGGTATTCCTCTGTGCACATCAAATTGAGAAAAGTAAAATTTTTGGTGTTAGTGAGATTTGAGTAACAGCAGAGTTACCGTTCCTTGGCTGTTGTGATGAACTCCTTGGAAGCCAGGAGTGAGCCAAGAGCTAACTGTGTTAGCTGAAGGAGTTTGGGGGATTCCATGGAAGTTGCTGGCTTTATATCCTGCAGCTGCTCACTTACTTAACTCTGTCTGTCCTCCCAGTGGACTTGCAAACGAAAATGTCTTGTCTCTCCCAGCTCTTTGGCTCACTTGACCTCAACTCCTCGTACAGTATCTCCTTCATGTTTGTCTGTAATTTTTATACTTTCTTGGATACGTCTCATTTAGCAAGGTTTTTTTCTTCTCAGCAGCACTAACCTTGTCAAATAAAAGCCTAGTAAATGAAATTGGATTTTTCTCTCTATTTCTGTCATCTCTGTTGCTGCTTTTGTCATAGTTTTTCTCTCTTTATTCTCCATTACTTTCGACATATCTCAACTCCAAACCACTAAGCCATATGTCTATTCTGCTGGGTGTTGAGCTGCAAATCCCCATCGATGTGGGTGAATTGAGATTCTAACCTTACTCTTTCCGACTTTCCCATAGCACACTAAACTGTATGTTTTTTTCTAACTGTCAGAGGTGCATAGAAACATCTCAAAAACGTATTATTTTATGTACACCGTATGTACATATTGTTTATTTTGTATGTCTGGAACGGAGACAAGGTTGTGACATTGTTTTTAGCTGTAATTTTTTAAACATACGACTATAAACTGAACTCAAATTGGCACTGCAGCAGTGCAAGGATTTCATTTCCAGCCGTCTCCTTCTTTCTTTGTACACCTCCGTTAGATAGCCAGGACAGGACCAGGGGTCCCTATCCGAGACACCGAGCCAGCAGACATACAGCCATGCTCTGTGAAATGAGAGTAGGAGTGATCCTGTGTTTGATTGATGGCTCCTCTGCTAGTGGATCCCTTAATCAGCACACGGCTGACTCACTCGTCTGCGTAGGACTGACTGTCAGTGTCTTCATTAGCAGCACCCACAATACTGGGGGGAAAAAAATGCAAAATGCATATCAATTTGTTTGAATAAGTAACTTAAATATATTGTGTACGTGCATACCTAGTTTCACGGCAGAATAATGTTGGTACAGTTGCAATTGCTGTTGACTTCATTTGTTGTTGGTGCAGTGGGGACAAAGTATCTTAATAAAATTGGAGGAACTGTAGTTTATGGTGTGGCGAGCAATACTTTTAGTGATTGTAATTTGATTTGTTTGGGAATATACACAACTGAAACGCAGGCCCTGCATTTTTACCAACCTTATCACCAGGGAAGAACGACTCATTGGACCTTTCAGAAAGAGTTTTTGGTACATCCAACACCAACATTTTTTAAGTTCTGGCTTTCTACAATACCTGTACACAGCAGCTCTGGTATGGTTAGGAAAAGATTGTGGTTATGGCAAAGAAACATTGGTTAAAAAAAACACTATTTCCTGCATGGGCGTTGAATATTGGCATTGTACGTAAACCATGGGCTGGCGAATCTTCCAATATATATGGGCGAATTCTTAGTATACGGGCCTATCTATACCTAACTTTACTTAATCTTAAAGTTCAGTTTTAATAACTTCATTATTTGCTGTCAAACCTCTAAACTTTTTTGTTTTGTGTCCATATCAAGATGTAAAGCAACAAAAGTTGGCATTGAAAAATAGGCTTAGGTCAAGAAAAAAGGCAGGCGATTAACTGGTAGGAAGAATTGGCTTGAATAAAGGGAAACAGAGACACTCTGGCAGAGGGCTCTGGTGAGTGGGGAGGTATATATCCTAGCAGACTGATTAGGGGGATGAGAGACTGGTGTGTTGGCAGATGATGATCAGGTGGTGACTGGGGCAGAAACACACTGAGGGCAGTTGGTGAGCAGATGGGGGAATGGCAGTTCTAATTTGTAGTTCTTTGAGAAAAAACTATGTCTATATTTTTTGAAGTTAAGTATAGAAAAGGCAGTGTGTTGGTATATATTCCCGGAATCTCTGGTATAGCATTAAAATGAAAACAATTCCCAGCCCTTAATGTTTCCGTTGGTATTATTCTTACATGGTGCTTTTTCCTAAATACATTTGAATTTAAACAAATTACATACAACATAATTAAGTAGCTATGTGTTGCCTTGTACACGATACTTACAAGCAACAGGATATATTCACTACATGATGGGAGGAATGGGGCCTCAGTTGCGTCCCACAGTTCATTTGGGACCACGTAGCAGATTAATCTGGTCCTGCTCTTAAAGCCCAAGAAGTGTTTATGATTACAACATATTTACATCTGTAGTAGGTATATCAAATAACTTTATAGATATCTGAAATGTCAATTCTGCGAGTTATACTAGAAAGGGGATTTTATTTAATACATCTGCAGGAAAAAGATGGTTGAAGTTCATCAGGATAATTCTATTTCAACTCCACTGACATTAATAAACTTAACCTGGGACACAGATGGCATCTTCAAACTTCGCCAAACCCCATTCTAAACTATACAAATCTCCACATTAAAAACCACCTATTTGGCTTCATGTGAATCGCTCCACTGTTAACTGTTTTCACTTTTTCCTCCCAGAACCAACTCGTCCTTTGCCCTCCCTGAAACGTCGTGAAATATTTCCGAAAGGGTGTAAATTAACTCATTGTTACATAAGTTTCCACCGCCTGACCTAAACCATTTGTTTAAGCAGATGTCCTCATTTGGTGAAACTGGAATTATATATGAAAGAAGTGAAAATTAATGAATGAAAGTATATTGTGAGAGGAGACAGTTATCCTAGTTCTTTGATGTTCATTTGGAGTCAGTCTTCAGTGGGCTTTTACAGACACTTTTACTTTAAAAGCCTCACTCCTTTGGCTTGTAGCCGAGGCAGACATCCTCCTGAGGTGTGAAAGTTCTCTCAACAGAAGTTCTTTCTTTACTAGACAGAATCCTTGAATCATTGCCATTTCAGCAAAGTTAACATGGATACAATTTGCTACAGACCACCAAACGAGAAGATGCAATTAACCAGGGTTGAAATTTGGCTCTTGGTGCTGGCTTGTCTGGTGAGTATTTTCTGCTAATTTTTACAACCTCTTTACAGCAGGTCTCCTACTTGTCAGTGGCAGACTGGCAAAAAAAAAAAGACAGAAGCTACCATATTTGACAGTTAGCTTCTGCTGTGTTGTCCTTTTCTAACAAACACACATGCTGAAGGTGCCACATGGCACCCACACACCTTGTACTGTCTCCGCTCTCTCACCCTGGTATTACTGTGTGTTAGAGGGCAACCAGGACCTCGACACGAGCAAGGTAGGCGCTACACATTATGGCAAGAAAGACAGAGAGGAGAAGTGTGTTATAAGTTGAGGTAATGAGCACCAAGTTTCAACTGTCCCATTAAACATGCACTATAGCTACTACATACAGTGTTTATATTAACAAGAACTAATCTCTAGATATTTCCTTATTGCACTCAGGTGCCTGGGTATACATTACACATTTATATACAGTATTTAGTAGGCATGTAGGGATTTCCTGACATGCAGGGAGGGCTTGGGGTGGGTGGGTGTAAGGGTGGGAGTAGCTGCCTCTGCCCACTGAGTCTCTTGTGCCCCATACCTTCTTAAGCAACATCCTGTGAGACAGGATGTCCACTCCGCACAGGAAATGACCCTGACTGATTGTTCCCTATTAACAGAGAGCGAAGCAGTCGGAGTGCGCTGGAGGAAGTGGTGGGTGAAAACGAGGCAATTTGCACAATGGGTGTTAGTGTGTGAAGTGTATGTTGTACATCCTCATGGGAATGTTTTGTGTTCAAATCAATGCAAGTACATACTGGAACTGTGCATCCATGTGCATTTCTGCATTTCTTCTTTTTTGTCCAATTCGTTAGCATGCATAATAGGTCAAAACCTACTTAACGAAAGTTAGCTAGTTTGATTTGGCTGTTTATAAAGGAAAGTTTGCCCCTGAACTGTGAAGCTTAAATGAAAATGGTTTGCTTGGAGATAATGGTGTTTTGAGACCAAAAGCAATGCAGATATTCATGTCATGTCCAAGAATTTGACTTCTTCGTCATATTATTTCTCACAAAGAGTCCATGTACCGACATGTACATACATTAGCCGTAAGCTAGCTAGCAATGGACACACCTCCCATGTCTGTGTTTGGCCTCCGGTGTTTGTGTTGAACTCAGACTAGATTCGACTCTGTCTAATTTTTTAGAACTCAGCAAAGACTTTGTGATAAATAAAGCTGTATTGAATTTAATTATATTGTAGGTTTAAGAGATTCATAAAGCCCTGGTTTTTCAACTCACGCATACACAGTAACATGCTATTTCTGCATTGACAGATTTCCTTTTTTGTATATGAACTCAATTCACAAACAACTAGATTGACCAACATTTGCACAAAACATAAATTGTTGATAAAATTCTACTAGGCGTGGCATATTTGATATAATTGCTATAACTTTTAAACGCATTAGGCAGCCAAATGAACACAAATCAACTGAAAGTGATCAGCGCTATAACATTTACATACAACAGCCAATTTAATTGGACATACCTCAGCTGTCTTGACTCTGACATGAAATGTTGAGAAATTCATCTTTGTACTTTGTATCCCTATAATATTCCTGGGATTTAGATTTTCTGATGATGATGATGATGCAGATCAGATGCAGAAAAAAACATAATAGCAAACGTTGAAGACTATTTCGCCATGGCAGACACATGCACTCTCATTGTGCTAGTTTTCTATTTGATGGTCCAGTTGGATTCATGGTGGTTGCAATGGAATTCAATTTTAAGCCCTCCTGCAGCATAATCCACCTCTCCATTGTTTATCTGTATGCTAACACGTCATTCTTTCACCAATAACACACAGCTTTGGTTTCTGTTCTCATGCCTATCATGCTCTTGACGAAGGAAATGCATCAGTTTGAGCACCTTCCTCCTGCTCATCCACCGGGCAAACCCAATCCATCCCTGCTCACTCATTTACTAACCACCTTCACTTTCTATGAACAATACATGATATAGGTTTACCAGCAGACATTAGGGAAAGGAAAAAGAACAACTCAACTTTGAATCATATGATATTTACCTGCAACACAAAAGGGACGGTCTTTAAATAGTTGCGCAAATTTCACTATTTCTCAGATTTATTCTCTGACATTTCCTCTAAATGGGATTTAAAAATGGGGTTCCTGTTTTGTCCCTAATCATTTTCCAGTTCTCCTCACTGGGCTGGGAGCTCCCTAGAACCACTCTGAGAACTGAAATCGATACTACAGTGACTAATGACTGAAGTTGACAAGTGTGAGCACAAGTATGTATGAGTGTGTGTAATCTAATCTGGTCTAATGGGCAGCCTCCCACAGGACAAAGCCAAAACCAGCAGGTGTGTAAAACTGAAAAACAGAAATGTTTATCCCATTAGACCCTGATGGCTGAGCGACTTTGAATGCACAGAGGTAGCAATTAATGATACAAAAAAAAATGTTCATTGTTTTCTCTCCTCTCTGATTCCTAGATCTTTCTTTCCAAGTGCCTTTTCAGCACCTAGATGCAAAATATTTCACATATTCTTTTTTATACTGTTACAGGTCTAGGTAGAAACTAATTGTTGCTTGTACATTGCTTTTCTCTCTCTTTCATATTTCATATTTATATTTCAAAGGAGGACATATTGCCTCAACTGACACTGACCAACTTTGGTTGAACATAATTTATGCAACTGAAATAGACTGGTGCACAGCAAAGTACACACACACACACACACACACACACACACACACACACACACACACACACACACACTTTTAGGTTGAGTTCAGTTAAAGACAAACAAAATGTTGACTTAACCCCAGCCTTCAAACTGCTTGGTGTCTGATCTTGACGTTAACCCTGACATTTGACCTTTGATCTTTACTGTTTGGCTGGAGCTGGACAGCATCCTGGTCATGTGATGTGGGTTTCTTTTCAAACGGCAGGGCGTTTTATTGGCAGGCATGGGTGCTATTAACAGCAGGTTGCCAATCGGAACAAGGTAGAGTGATTGGACATGGTCTGCTTTTACCTGTTATAAATAAAGACCTCAGTGTGGCACCTTCAAAGGGACAGTTCATCAAAATGTGATGTACATTGTGTGCACACTTTTTCCACCCAGTTCCACAATAAATAATCTTCCTTCTTGGTTAACAGTATATTAACATAATTATGCAGTATGTGTGAATGGTATGCATGAGTTGTATGTGAATGTGACAACTAGTGGGTGAAGAATATCGACGTTGCTTTTGCATATCTCTTGGGACTCCCACACACTGTGGACGCAGCATTAATCTTGCGGCCCACATATGTAATAAGTTTGTCCCGCTGCTGTAAGTGCAGTAACTTCAGGATGATCTCACTCTTGGTGCATGACTTTGAAACACCCAGCTCAAAGCCTGCAGTGAAATACCAAGGTGATGTGGAAAATCCTGAGGTGTCAGGGCCTTTAAGGTTTCACTTTATTTCCTGACACCAATTAAATTGGTAAAAACCAAAATGTCAACAGAAAGAGCTTAACCCAGGATTACCTCAGGTTGTTGTGATAATTTCAAAAGTTAGCTACATTTAGAAGCAAGGACTCAAACTTTTTCTTTATTAGTGTTGTCTGAATAGCTTTGCTTTAAGTCAGGTCAAGTTAAAAATGACTGTCAACTGGTACAGTAAATGCTTATATAAGCTTTCAGGTGACATTAAAGGAACAAGCTAATGGTCTAATGAGAAAGTTTTGCCAATGAACTTGTATATATATATTAATTGTGCAGGGCTTTTAAGTGACTGTTATGGAAGCCCATTTCTGCCAGGATGAGAGAAAAAAACAATTAAAAGTTTGAAATAATAAAAATAAAAATACTCCTGGTAAATCATGGTATGCCAAGCACAAAATCTGAAATATGTTATGCACAATTTCAAGATAGTAATCCAAAATTATGGAATAATTATTATCTTTTTCTGTTAGAACTGGGCTTCCATTGATGTTTATGTGGCATGGAATGCTGAACATTTAGCTATCAATTGTAAAGTTTCAGAATTTATCTTTGCTGCATATCGCTGAAAAAGTAATATATAATAAGATAACATGATTTTATATGGCCTGTTCAATTCCTCACACCAAAATACTTAAACAGTCCTGTAGGTCTTACTGGTAATAAACTGTATAATGTAAATAACCCGAAATCAACAGTCATGGTGGAATTTTAAATTGGCACATTCATGTCCTCCAGCACACACCCTCTCTTTGCTCAAAATGGGCTGTTCACCCTTTCTGAATTGCACATTAGCTGTACAGAGGGAGAGATCTGGAAGAAATGTTAGCTACACTCAGAACTAATATTGTTAACATAGTAAACATATTTACTAAACATCAGCATGTTAAATTGTCTTTATGAGCATATTAGCATGCTGGCATTAGCATTTAGTGTGAAACACAGCTTCATACAGCTGCCAGCATGGTTGTAGACTCTTAGGGCCCTTTTTAAATGATCAATAGTGCATGGTCTAAAGTGCATGGCGCAGGTACATAATCTGAGCGCAAAGTAAAGCGCAAATGGGTTGTATTTTGTCTCTTATTTAATAATAGGTGTGTTTTGGGCGTAACATAAATTAATTCAATCAGAGGGTCAGCTCCCATTCCCTTTAAAAGCCAGCTTAGTCTTGTTTAAATGTATTTTTCCTTCATCTTTGTGTCATACGTTGTATCCCTTATCCTTCAGTTTTGTAGTTTATATGTGCCATAACACTACAATACCCTTGAGTATGATCTTGAGTGAGAGATAGACAGATGTTTTGAGTTTACAACAGGATCTATTTGTTCTTTCATTCTGTTTGCATTGTATCTGAAGAAGGTCTTTCGTTTTTTGAATTTCAAACATTATGCTTTAGTTTGTTAGATTAAAGGGGCTATTTGTTTTTCAATGAAATTACTTATAAATAATTCACTTTTTACTTCCTTTTCCTCGTCAATGGGCTGTAACCTCACTTAGAAGTGAAGCACATACCTGTTTTCTCTGTTGCCTGCAACAGCCACTATTCTGCTTCTAATGTGAAGAAATGCTGCATGCAGATGAAGCTGCATGCATGCTCCTGAGCCTCTATTAGACTCCAGCGACAACACCACAGCTAATGACACAGTCCACTAAAACTAACTAAATTTGGACATGTGCACATTCAGAATGAATAAACTTTGAATAAACTACAGTACAGCGCAGCACACTCCGCTTTGCAACAGCAAGGGCTTATATGCTTAGATGTGGTAGTGAATTGTTGAAACTCGTCATCACGCAGGTTTGATATGTGTTAGAAATGAATGTGTTGAAACGGACTTGGAAACATTTATGAAGTTTTGAGGAAGCGCTGAATATCTAGCCATAGCTCCGCCATTGTCGTGTTATTAATGCTGTGTAATTAACAAGCACTGCTATGCACTAAAGAGAACAGGGAAACATCACATTGGCCTCTGTGAAAGGGCACTGCACTAGTATCTATAATTGGGGTAAATTTGGTAATAATTATTTTATCCATCTTTCAAAGCTGAAGTAGGAGGGTGACCAAAATTATAGCAAATAGGAGAAACTGTTTCCATGCAGGTCTTGATTTCATGACAGTTCAGAAAGTCTTAGCTAAACTGTCAGCCTCTGTGTCCTCACTCACTTGTTTTTTTTATCCAATAAACCCCACCAATACATACATACACTCATCCCCAGCTTCTCTCTTTGTTCCATTACAGTCGATGCTGTGAAAACCATCACCTGCAGCACAGGCTCAGAGCATTTCTGGGGTTTATTTCTGACATCAACAGGACATTCCCTGGCAGTGAGAACCTGGCTCATCTGTGGGGAAATTACACCCAGTGGTTTGTTGTGTTAATAGATCTTGTAGCCCAGTTTCGGGGCACAAACTGTGTGGTCCGTCGTTTCAGCTCCTCTTGTCAGGTCTGGGCTGTGGCATTATTTGTTAACTTTTCTAACCCCTTCACGCTCATGTTTCCTCAAGGAATGTAGCGCGTTCCCTGTGATTTTCATGAAACAGTGAGTTTTAGCCACTGTTATTACCACTAATGAGCAATATTCCTAAAATCACTATGTAAGTCATAGAAAATGCATTTAAAGTGTAATTACTGCCAAGCAATTGAAGATCAAATTTTTTTCTAGCACCAATTTAGTCTGTCTAATATTTTGGTTTACGACCAAATACCTACAAAACTAATGACATGCCCTTTAGCCTCCACAGTACTCTATGTTTAGCACTAATTACCAAATGTTAGCATAACATGCTATACTACTACTAAGTACTAAATGATTACCATAAACAGTACCTGCTAAACATCAGCATGTGCATGTTAGCATGTTAACGCTTGCATTTAGGAAAAAATATTGAGATTTAACAACACACTCTCACTCCCAACTCGTCACATAATGATGCTTGACGCCTTGGCGTCGCTTTTTAACGCCCTGGGTAACCCTTTAGTGTAGTCTTTCGACGTTTACGGCTCCGCAGTGAAGTTAGCAAAAATAAATATGCAACAAATTTTGAAATGAGAGTACTTATTGAAACGGCACATTATTAACGTTGTGAAATGTTGCAATATGGTTAGGTTTAGGCAAAAAAGTACTTCGTTGTGTTTAGGAAAAGATCATGGTTTGGGTTAAAATAACTACGTTACATACGTCAGTTCACTTACATCAGTTAAGAAATTTTACTTACACAACTTACACTTAATTACACAACTTACTTAACTTAAACATTAAATGTTGACTTTTTGTTTGTGGAAACGGACACCTGTCTCCTGGTTCAAAGTCTAATTTCTGGCCCACCGTCCACCGGGCTCCCCAGTACGTTAAACTGCCACAAACAGGCCTTGACCATGTGTCCATATGTGATGACTTCTAAGTGAAAACGGGTTGGATTTAATGCTTGTCAAGTACTTTGAGATTCCTTTTTTCCACATTTCATTTCCATCATCCTCTAAATTTAAACAGGCACTTGCTGCGATTTGACAGTGTGTGAATTCTACAATGAACGGCTTTAAATTTTATTTTGACCATGACCTTCCCTGACGGAGGGATTAAGATTTAGTAAGAAACATTGTGAGATTGTCTCTTTTGAAATGTCTTGTTTTTTTCATGAGCAGACTGTTTGAATTTGGGGCAGAGGTTGTGTGACTCCCTGTTTACTGTCAGTCTCTGTTTATTTCATTTTTGGCCCAGGAAACAAGGTTTAACTGAATTACAGCTCTCACATCTGGCCACCTCAAAGACATCAGGCGTATGTACCTTTTATGTTCTAGTTAAGAGCTCTTAATGTAATATGGAATTTACAAAACTCAACTTTGCACACAATGCAGCTTTTTCCCCTTCAGTATGAAGTATGATGCAGTGGCAAAGGTCCCCTAGTCCTTCGCTGGGTTCCAGTGGTGTTGGCGCAGCATAAAGGTGGCTCTGTAAGACAGGGCTGTTTTTAAGCTACTGCATTATGGCAGTGGTGACATGTTTAACCCCATAGGAATCAGGAATAAATATCACTTTTCATGGTGACATGTCAAGCATAACTGAAAAGTCTTTTTTTAGTAAATTACTTTCCTTCATGATGGCCAAAACACGCTGTTATGTCATTTTGCATATTTTACAGCAGAGTCAGTGTGGTGCGGTTTTTGGACCTTGACATCTATGAAGTTAATTATTGGTATTTGGGGTCTTTTATGGATGTGGCCCACCCCAGTGAATGAGCTGCATAAAATTGAAAACAGTGTTGTGTAAAAATCTAAAGATTCCAGTGTCCGCGCCAGCAGGTATGACAAACTTATCTTTAAGGTGTTTCCATTTGGCCCTGTGGTGTGACAATTTAATATGTGTGTGTGTGTGTGTGTGTGTGTGTGATTGTCTGACAGGGGGGGGACGCACGGAAGTACCAGGAGGAGCAATTAGACTTTTATGAGAGGAACTGAATTTCCAGTTGCCACATTATTATTGTAGAACATTTCATGGGAACAGACCCTTAAGAGAACAAAAAAAACTGCTCAATAAGGTAGAGGGACACAAACAGAGAGTAGGAGAGAGAGAGACAGAGAGTGGTTATACACACGGTGTGTATCCTGCAAACAGGAAGAGCCCTTTTGTGATTTAATGCTCCCTGTAATCTGAATAAGTAGCCTGTTTACAGGGTCCAGATTGGCCTCCGTGCGGCTGCAAAACTTTTCCACAGTGAGAAACAGACTGGTTGTAAACCACAGCATCATTAACAAGCTAGCCAGCTAACATGGACAGCATTGTTGTCTGTTGGGTTGAGTGTATTTTTATCCTGGCAAAGTGTTCAGCCCTGCAAATAGACTTGCAACCTGTCCAGGGTGTTTCCCTGCCTTTTGCCCAGTGCATGCTGGGATCCGTAACCCTGCATAGGAACAAGTAGTAAAGAAACGAAGAATGAAGCATGGGAGGAAAAGTGTTTACTTGGGGCTGATGTTGATAATCCTTCTAGGAAGAAATTACTCCTCAATTAATCTACAGATGCATTTCCTGCTACCAAGAAGAGCACCATAAAAGCAGGTAGCGTGTGAACTTGTTATGTTCCACAGTGTAGCATGGACCATAACTCTGATAGTCTCGACCTCAGGAACAATATATGTGACAAAGTTCAGTTCATATATGTGACTCCACTCAGCAAATGGAGCTAACTACAGCTAAGTCATCACATGACCTAAGTGTGAAACGTTGGTCACATGATAATAAATGGCCTTATGATGATAATATAACCCCAAAATAAAAACCTTTTGTGCAAAGGTTTTTTTGGGGGTTTTGCCTTATCTGAATCAAGAGACCAAAAATAGAGTGTCATATATTCTACAGATTATAAAGCCTACTGAGGCTAATTTATGGTTTGTGATATTGTGCTTTACAAATAACATTGACTGGACTAGGGAAAGATGTTGGTCGTAGTGAGGTCAGTGTGTTGCAGGTTTGTTCTCTACTTACAGTATGATCTGTTGCCATTGTCTCAGATTTACCCTATAGTGTCGAGTTCAACTCTCCAGCTAGAGGTTGGGTTGACCTGTTGTGATCGCTGTTTAAATGTAGGGCACAGATATAGTGTCTTATCATCACACTGAAAAAAATGTTTTCTTTTCTCTTTCCTGCTCCTCCTCACATGTTGTGTGGAGTATTAAAGTGTCACATGAACCGTGTTCAAACACCCCTACTTGTTTTTCTATTCTGTCTCCGACAAAGCCGGACACTGATCTGAAGCCAGTTAACAGGCTTGTACTCAGATCTGTGTGTGTGTGTCATCAGTGGGAGACATCTGCTGAGCACACAGATTAGCAGCAGTAGGAGCAGAGTTCAGCGTTACAGCAGGGGAAACTGTTCCCCTTGCAGCACCGGAGACGGCGCTTTCAGCCGACTCAGGCCTTATACTGGGAGCTTGTGTTTTCACGATTATGATCTTAAGCTGCTTTCATACACATACCTCCCCAAAGTGTTTCCCCCACTGCGCCTGGAAATGCTTTCATCTTTGTTTTATCTGCTTTCTTTTCTTTTTTTACTCTCTTTCTCTCTTCCTCTGCTCAGCTGTGGGGTGACAAGTAAACAGAACAAAAAAAACAGGATTACAACCTTCAGGTGTTAGTTCCCCTTCGAGGGAACTCGAACTGCGTTGGTGACGACACTATGGGAACGCCTCTGGGCGTGGCAGGGCTGAATTATGAATGAAACTACTCCAGTCCTATTGGTGGTGCTAGAACGGTAGCGTGTGACGGCGTAACCGGAGGCGTATATAAGCACACCGGCACACAGGACACATTAGCTTCTTTCTATTCAGCAGGCACTCTGAGAATGTTTGGAAGCTCCACTATCGAGAAAGTTGTTGTCTTACCTGGAAGTCCTGACGAAGCAGTAGAGGCCATGTCTGGTAATCAGTTCCGACAATGTGTTTTTCCCTGCCCACGCTACATTGCGGCTGGGGAGACTCAAGAGATGTGTGTTTCCTGTCTGGGGATGTCGCACGCCGAGGCAGCTCTCGAGGGGGCTGCCTGCGGCCATGGCGAGGCCCGGTCTCTGAGGGTGCTGAGGTCTCGTGCGGCTCTCTTTTTGGAAGACGGTCGGATGCGCTCTCCCCATGGCTCAGGCTCCGTGGTCGCGGTTCATTGGGATCGCAGCATCATATCTCCCAGCGTGTCGGGACGGCTGAGGCATTTTTCCGGTCCTCGTCTGCTGACTCCGCCTCCTCTCTTCCCCGTTCGTGAGCCCGTTTCTCGGCTTCTCCCGCCCGAGGTATGAGTCTGGAAAGGCTTGCACAGTCTGATTCTGAGGAGCTAGACGTGCTTAGCATCATGGAGGATGACTTCTGGGAGCCGGGCCGACGTCATCAGTCCGCGCCCAGCTATGAGAGGCGGGGCAGGAGCCGCGGGCTGGCACTAACCTAAATGAGCTTTTCTGCAGCCTGAGCGCCACCCCCCCGTCGATCCTTGCCATTCTTTCCTGATTTACACAATGAGTTGTGTAAATCATGGAACAGACCAAGAAAAAAAAAAAAAAAGCTGCTCTACACGGCTGACTGCGTCCCCTCTGCTGGACTACAGCAGTGTGACAGAAACTAAGCAGCACGGCTTTGGAACGATGCCTCGGGTGGAGGAAGCGCTCGCGAGCTATCTTTCTCCAACCCTCGCTTTATTCCTTCAGACGCCGGCGCTCCCCACCAAGCTGTGTAGGACGACATCCGCTTTGGTGGGCAAGGAATACATGGCAGTGGGTCGAGCTGGTGCAAGCCTGCACACTATGGCCATCTTGCAGGCGTACCAGGCCGATCTTCTCAAAGACTGTGACCTAGGGGGAGGTCCCCCTGACTGAGCTCCGTAGAGCTACGGACTTAACACTCCGTGTTACCAAGGAGACGGCCTGTTCCATGGGCCGCTCCATGGCAGCACTGGTGGCTACGTAGTGCCATCTGTGGCTCAACCTCTTGGGCATCCAGGGGAAGGAGAAGGCTTTTCTCCTGGATGTGCCCCTCTCTCCTACTGGCCTGTTTGGTGAGGCAGTGGATGCTGTCGTCAGCAGGTTTCAGCAGGCTAAAACGCAGGGAGAGGCGTTTGAGCAATATCTCCCCCGCCGGTCTGGGTCCAGGACGGCGACGGCTGAAGAGAGACGAGCTCAGCCCTCGTCTAGCTCCTACCGCCAGAGCCAGAAGCGAAGCGTCGCTTCCCGTAGTCCCCCTCAACAAACCTGGGACGTGAGGCGGCACTCTCGCCCACAGCCCCCCGAGAAGACAGGTCTGAGGAACGTCATTCAGTCTCGGCGGGCTCGGGGAAAGCGGTCCTGAGGTATCGAGTAGGGGGGCCCACTACCCCCCTTGAGAGAGACTGACCGAGGTCCCCATCCCTCGTGGCAGCTCAGGCAACAGGCTCTGTTTTTTTTTCCGCCGTCTTGGCGCTCGGGACACGCTAGCCGCCAGCGAGCTCTCACCAGTCTGCCCGCCTCGAGGGGTTGCAGCTGTAAAACGATCGGGCTCACACACCGTGGGTCGCCGCCGAGTTTTCCCTGGCGGTCCTCCGCTTCAGGGTGCCACCGGGGACCTACACATAACACCGGCCACCCGCCCCGAGGGTTTCCTTAGCGGATTTTGTAGAAGCATGGCGGAGCCTTGCAAACATTTCCCCGTGGGTCCTGCGCACCGTAGTGGATGGCTACAGGCTGCAGTTCCGGGTCCACCCCCCGCAGAAGTTCAATGGGGTGGTCTGGACTGCGGTGCACGCGAGGCAGAGCCAGGTGTTGGGACAAGAAGTTCGCTCTCTGCTGGAAAACGGGGCTGGAGAGCTTATTTCTCCGCCAGTCAGAGAGTCCGGGTTCTGCAGCTACTTCATAGTTCCCAAGAAGAACGGATGGGTTGCGTCCGATTTTGGATCTGCGGTCCCTGAACCAATCTCTGAGGAGATTTAGGTTCAGGATGCTCACCATCCCCGCAATCATCAGTCATATCCAATCCGAGGATTGGTTTCGTCCCTCTCACAGGAAGTTCCTGAGGTTCGCCTTCGGGGGCGCGGCGTACCAATATCGGGTTCTTCCGTTCGGCCTAGCACTCTCTCCCAGCACGTTCACCAAATGCATGGATGCATTTGCCCCGTTGAGGCTCCAGGGCATCCGCATTTTAAACTATATCGACGACTGGCTCATCCTGGCCCAGTCTCGGGACTTAGCAGTTCGGCATCGAGATGTTGTCCTCGACCACCTTCAGCGTTTGGGGCTGCGGCTCAACGCGAAGAAGAGTGTGCTGACACCCGCCCAACGGACTACATTCCTATGGGTGGTGTGGGACTCAACGACGATGCGGGCCCACCTGTCTCCCGCACGCGTCGAGTCCATTTTGTCCTCAGTGACCAGAGTGCAGTTAGGCTGCGCCATCACTGTGAAAAACTTTCAGACGGTGTTGGGTCTCCTGGCAGCAGCGTCCAGTAGTATACCTTCTGGACTACTGCACATGAGAGCCCTGCAGTGGTGGCTAAAATCCAAGGGATTCTCCCTGAGGGGAAATCCGCTCCGTCTGATACGGGTTACGAGCAGGTGCCTTCGTTCCCTGTCTGTATGGAGGAAATCTTGGTTCCTGTCCCA
>NC_060150.1:10442500-10479644 GCF_021292245.1 Micropterus dolomieu | reverse complement strand
AAAAAAAAAAAAAAAGCTGCTCTACACGGCTGACTGCGTCCCCTCTGCTGGACTACAGCAGTGTGACAGAAACTAAGCAGCACGGCTTTGGAACGATGCCTCGGGTGGAGGAAGCGCTCGCGAGCTATCTTTCTCCAACCCTCGCTTTATTCCTTCAGACGCCGGCGCTCCCCACCAAGCTGTGTAGGACGACATCCGCTTTGGTGGGCAAGGAATACATGGCAGTGGGTCGAGCTGGTGCAAGCCTGCACACTATGGCCATCTTGCAGGCGTACCAGGCCGATCTTCTCAAAGACTGTGACCTAGGGGGAGGTCCCCCTGACTGAGCTCCGTAGAGCTACGGACTTAACACTCCGTGTTACCAAGGAGACGGCCTGTTCCATGGGCCGCTCCATGGCAGCACTGGTGGCTACGTAGTGCCATCTGTGGCTCAACCTCTTGGGCATCCAGGGGAAGGAGAAGGCTTTTCTCCTGGATGTGCCCCTCTCTCCTACTGGCCTGTTTGGTGAGGCAGTGGATGCTGTCGTCAGCAGGTTTCAGCAGGCTAAAACGCAGGGAGAGGCGTTTGAGCAATATCTCCCCCGCCGGTCTGGGTCCAGGACGGCGACGGCTGAAGAGAGACGAGCTCAGCCCTCGTCTAGCTCCTACCGCCAGAGCCAGAAGCGAAGCGTCGCTTCCCGTAGTCCCCCTCAACAAACCTGGGACGTGAGGCGGCACTCTCGCCCACAGCCCCCCGAGAAGACAGGTCTGAGGAACGTCATTCAGTCTCGGCGGGCTCGGGGAAAGCGGTCCTGAGGTATCGAGAAGGGGGGCCCACTACCCCCCTTGAGAGAGACTGACCGAGGTCCCCATCTGTCGCCGAACAATTATTTTGACAGACGCCTCACGCACGGAATGGGGCGCGGTCATGGACGGCCGCTTTGCGAGAGGCTCCTGGCAGGAGCATCATTTCATCTGGCACATAAATTGCCTGAAAATGTTGCTGGTATTCAGAGCTCTGAGGAGTTTCCTTTCCGCCCTCCGCGGTCGCCACGTCCTTGTCAGAACCGACAATAGGGCAGTGGTGGCCTGTTTGAATCACCAGGGGGGTCTGCGCTCACGCCCGTTATGCAAACTGGCACATCAGATCCTCCTGTGGTCCCAGCAGAGACTGCTGTCCCTCAGAGCGATGTATGTCCCTGGGACCCAGAATCAGGGAGCAGACCTGCTGTCGAGACAGGGGCTGAGGCCCGGGGAATGGAGACTCCACCCCGAGGTGGTGGAGTTATTATGCGAAAAGTTCGGCCCCATAGACGTGGACTTGTTTGCGTCTCGAGAGACTACACACTGTCCCCTGTGGTTCTCCCTCTCGCCCCCAGCCCTGTTAGGGCTGGATGCCATGGTACAGACGCGGCCGAGGCTGCTCTCTGAGGAGAGACCTGCTGTCCCAGGCGGAGGGCCGGATCTTTCATCCGCACCCTGCCCTGTGGCAGCTGTGGGTCTGGCCCCTGAGGGGGCGCAGTTCCTGGAGGCGGGCCTAACGGCAGGAGCGGTTGAGACACTACTCAGCTCTAGAGCCCCATCCACGAGAAGGATGTACGGCCTGAAGTGGAATGTGTTCACCACCTGCCTATGTTCCTAAGGTTGGTAGTCGTGCCATCAGGTTCTGCATGGGTATCTCGTTCCCATAGTGTCGTCACCGACGCAGTTCGAGTTCTCTCGAAGGGGATCGTCTCAGGTTACGCATGTAACCCTTGTTCCCCGAGAAGGGGAACAAGACACTGTGTCGGTCCGCCACACCTCACGCCGCCTGGAGTGCCTTGCTTCATAGAGAAGGGCTAACGTGTCCTGTGTGCCGGTGTGCTTATATACACCTCCGGTTACGCCGTCACATTCTACCGTTCTAGCAACACCAATAGGATTGGAGTAGTTTCATTCATAATTCAGCCCTGCCAAGCCCAGAGGCGTTCCCATAGTGTCGTCACCGACACAGTGTCTCGTTCCCCTTCTCAGGGAACAAGGGTTACATACATAACCCGAGACGTTTGTTTGTGAGAGGGAAACTGAGTAATAGAGATCATGATATCAGTGTTTTGAAGGTTAAAAAACTTCCTTGGAAATAAATATTGTTTATATACACAGTAAATGGGTGGGGACCTAATATGGATTCTTGTGGGACACCTTTATCAGCCAGTAGCTGTGTTTCAATCAGCGTTTCTTAAATGTGCATTTTGAAGTATCAAATTAGAAAAGGTTGATGGAAAGGGCAAAATTCTGAAAGAAAATCCTTAATTGTGCAAAAAAGTTCACTTGAGGTGGTTTTTGCCTTTGTCGAAAAAGAGTTAATGCGTTAAATGGAAACACTTTTTCCAAATAATATCTCGGCAGGTAGCCTTCAGCATCTGTTCTGCCGAATTATGCATTCACCTCTTAAAGGTCCTTTTCAGATACTTTGCTCTGCACACTGATCAAACGGGGTTATCACCACATATTTTGCTGAATCTCAATGAATGCTACTTCTACTGAGTGTAATAAAATATTAACGATTCTAAACATTCATAAAATAAATACTTCGAATCATTTATCACCATTGATGAACCCCACAAAAAATATTATAGGCATTTGGAGGTGCATGCAATTCTCGGCAGGCATGCAAAACTCGGCATAACTCTTGATATTTCCATAACGTGCAGAGACATGGCTGGTAGCAACTTGCTCGCTTGAAACACATTTCTGAGGACACCTCTCCATTTTTCTCAGATAAATGGCCATCAGGTTCATGCGACTGGTTTTGTTTCTGGTTTGGAACCCATACATCTTGTTTATTACAGCCATGTGTAACGTCAACTACTGACATAACTACGCTTGCCTTAGCCTGGTTTATTCGCACCAAACCAGCTGATGGAAACGCACATATTCGCAGTGTCTTTTTTTTGTCTTTTTTGCGACATTTCAAAAGTATGCTTAAAATTCGCATGACAATTAAATGGAAACATGGCTATTGGTGGACTTGATTCATCATCAACAACATGAAGATGTGGTTTGAACCAAGTTAAATTGTGATGAAAAACATTATCATTAAAAACAATTCCTCATTATGTTAATAGAAAACATCATCCGGCTGACACTATGTTTCCTTCAAAATGTATTTGCTACATGTATTTGCCTATATGAACAAATGGATCCAAACCTAGGGCCTTGGGGCGATTGATGTGGGTCAGAGGAGAAAGGGACGGAGGAGGGAGTATAAAGGAGGCAGAAAAAGACATTTTATTCAATTCAATTTTATTATTATTTTTAATATAATAATTATTAATATTTTTTTATGCTTCATTTAGTTATTTCTTTTTCTTTTTCTAGTTGATCCCCCCCCTTTTTTTCTTTCCTTAAGTTCAAAGCATTTAATCTCTATACTTCCCAACTCAGTTTCGCCCACACCACCTCCCTTTTTCTACCTCTTGAACATACACACACACACACACACACACACACACACACCCATACACAAATTGCCTATACATCATTCTGTTTTTGTGTATTTTCACACATGTATGTTATATATTTCACCTGTTACATTACATTACATTTACTCATTTGGCAGACACTTTTATCCAAAGTGACTTTCATATGAGAAACAACATACAAGCATCAACCAAGCATCAAATACAGCACGGGATCTACGACACACAATACATACTAGTAATAGCACATATCGCATCAATGGGGTAAATACCTAGGGAAAGAAGTGAGAGTTAACCAAAAAGTGCAATCAATACAAGATAATTGTAAGGAGATAGAAGAAGAAGAGCACAGGAAGTGCATGTGCAGAGGTTAGGAGTTAGAGGTGTTATAAGAGGAAGTGTTCTCAGAAGAGATGAGTTTTTATGAGCTTCTTGAAGTTAGAGAGGGACGCCCCTGCTCTAATGACGTGTGGTAGCTCATTCCACCATCGTGGTGTCACAGATGAGAAAAGCTGGGACTGGGATTGCTTACGTACACTGTTAACGTGTTGCGTCATCTAATAAAAAAACAGAAAACAAAAAAACAAATGCATCCAAACCCATGGGAAGCAGCTTATTTATCAAAAGTCTTGGACAAATATACAAAGGGACTATGGTGTATAATCAGCAGCTCAATTTGTAATTTTTATGCATTTTGTATTCACTTCATACTGTATAACTGGAATGTGCTACACTTCTTCCAAACAGATCTTATTTAAATTGCTGTGGTCAGTGTCTTCTTCCAGCTGGAAACAACTTTTGTGTAGATAGGGTAATGAAACTTGGATCAAAATTAGTTGCTACTATTACTAAATCATGAGGTCTCTGCATGAGTAAGAACAGAAACCATGGGATTAACTGACCATTGCTGGCTGTACTAGTTTCTGTGAAATATATGTATTTCTTAATGTTTCAACACTCGCACACAGTCATCACAGGACATCTATTATTTTCTATGCCTGAGCCCCACTGCAGAAGGAGGTTGGTTCTCCAGAGCAGTAAAGTGTGAAATGTGAGTGAACTCACAAGGAGAGTAACACGAGGTGGGTTAGATCATTTCCTCACCAGAGCGAAAACATGTCATGTATAGAAAAGTGACTATTTACTGTAAACCAAGGCTTGACAAAATTACTGTAGCTGCTAACTCCAAGCATAACTGCTCTCCGCCACATACTGAAACTGTGACCTATTCTATCCTCATGCGTCTACATCTCTTCAGTGTTTGCTACCACCGTGACCTCAAGTTACAACAACACTCAAGATTCATGCTCTTGTTTATTTTTTGTTTAAGTGCTCCCATAACCAAAGTAAACAGCACACTGTGTCCTCTGTTTCAGGCTGCAGACCGGAGGGCCTCGGCCCCTTTGGGTGAGACTGTCGACCTTCTCAACACGGAGTCCTGCTATGTTTCACCAGACGAGAAGGCAAGGCGAGATGCTTTTGGGAAACCCAGCGCCCAGAGCAGACCACCGCAGGCTGTGAACTGAGGCCAAGGCCAGATCCCAGGCAGCCAGATGTGGGGGTGTGGACCAGTGGCTGTGGCCATGCCTGTGGTTGGCTGCACTAGCTGACCTGGGCCCGTGTGTGTATATACCTTTAATGATATGTACAGTCTCTTGCATTGTGCTGAGAGAGAGGAGGCAGCTGCTGATTAACATGTTTTTTTTAAGGTGCACACGCACAGTATGATACAAGAAAGTCTTGGTGGATGAGAAAATGCTTTTAGAGCATATGGACGAGCACGCAAGTGTATGTGTGTGCATTTGTGTGTACATGGTGTGCTGTAAGTCTAGCAGCTCCCCTTCGGACTACCAGACAGTGTTATTGCAGCTGCGACCAGCCCTCCTCCTCCTCCTCTTCTTCCCCTGACTCACACTTCAGGTGCTTTCCAGCCTTCGCTCTCCTCCTTTACTTCCTCTTCTTCTCCTCCTTCCATGCTTCCTCTTCTTAATTTAGTTGTCTCAGACTGTCCATCACTGTTCTAGCCACATTCTTTGAATTTACGCCAACAAGAGAATGACTGACAGTCCCACTTGGCCAGACAGGCTACTAACTCCCTCATTAACCCCCCCCGCCTCGCCGCTTCCGTTGGTCGTTGCTATGACGGTCAGATTGAGTAGGCTTACCTACTTCCTGCTTGCTAAGCCAAACAGTAATTTGAGGGTGTGTTTTGTAAGTATGACCTCGAGTACATGGGTGTGTGTGCATGCATTAGTCTATATGTTTTCTGTGAATAAATGATGGCAATCTAAGTGAAAGCTTACTATCTTTTAGCTATCACATGCTTTCCCAAATTACATTTTGCTCTGTCTGAACAGAGATACAGAAAGCTGCTTTTTCACAGTTTTAACCAAGTAAGACATTCCTGCCCACTGGAATACCATTTTTTCCTTTTTTCTGGAGTGTATACAGTGAATTATGTTTCTTTGAATGCAAATAAATGCCCATGGAAGGAAAGTAGACCTGATAAGAAATACTTTAACGCCACTTTAGCACTTCTTATGGAAATATTCTATTTTGAGCCTAAACCTCTCAGTGTCATTTCTTAACATGCCCCCTCATTTAACCCTTAATTAACCAGGAATGTTGGCCAAGTGCATGTCTCTGAGATAAAAGCCCTGATATGGAAGCCAAAATGTTTTCTGCCAAAGGGCCAAAAAGCTTTTTAACTGAAGATTGAACTTTTGATAAAATGTGAACTTACTAGGATTAACTCAAGCCTTATTCAGGAGCGGCCGAGTTAACGGCAGTGCCTGAAAGAGACAGTGTATGTTAAAAATGTGTTTTGTGTTTTTCCAAAGAAGGTTATGAAGTGCTCAATGAAGTAGGATATAGCAGGTCTGGTTTTATCTTATCTTGTAGCTGGGATGATGAGCCCAGCCCGGTTAGCATCTTAACACCTTCCTGGTATTTTCCTGGTACCTATACTACAGAAATCCTGTAGTAGAGGTGCAACCCAGATTGTTCCGATTATATTCTTTAGCATTCACCACAAAAGTTTACAGACTAATTTATCTGTAATTTATCACTGTCCAACATGAACATAATTCTAAAAGATACTGGGAGAGATGTGTTAAATGGTTGACTTTGTTCTCAGTAACCAAGACCCAACATTGGATCCAGGTCAGGCTGGGTCCAATTTATATTCAGTCCAATTAGGGTTCTGTTGTACCAGGAGAAAAATGTGTTTTATATTTGAGTGTGATCTTTAAAGAGCATGAAAACAGCATTTTGTATTCAGATCTAACAATCCCACAGTGTATTTGCAACATGTCTGACTTTTCTTTCCCTTTAAGATTGGATCTCTTTTTAAAAATAAATGCATGCTGGGTTCAGGTAAGTTTCAGGTCCAAAAGAATTCTATTGTGTAGGTGAAATATAGCACCCTGTTAAAACGAGCAGAAAATAAGGGACAAAATAAGAGATGGTCTGAGTTAAGAGGCAGAGGGGAAATGGGAAATGAAGACCTTCTCCTCAGCTGCATTGTGATGGAAAAACTAAATGTAACCTTCCCCTGCATTCCTGGCAAGGGTGAAATGCATCCAAGGCCAATGAGCGGCAGCGACAGGACCACAGCACTGCAATCACACAAACCTGCCCAACCCAGCCCAGTTTGACTGCACACATTCTGATGCCCAACCTCATGCACACACATGCAATTTGTTTAATTTCACTGTATTTCTGCGTTGCCAAACTTCCATCTCTTTTCATCACTTCCATTTCCAACATGTAATTATTTTCAGTCTACTAACACATTCCTCTTTAAACATGTAAACAAATACCTTTTCATGGGAGTTTTTGCTTCAATAATGAAATTACTGAAAACAACATCAATTCCAAAATTCCATAAAACCCAATTAGGTGGATCATATAAAGAAAAACACTGCATTGAAACAAATTCTTGAAACAAGATTTGTTTTGGAACTAAGCATAGTTATCTCACTCCATTATCATTTTTCACATGCTTTAATGAAAAGTTCTGCACAGAATATATTAGATTAAGTGACTTGTTAAGATGTCAGTTTCAATGTGCCTCTCCTTTTCCATTTGTCTCTCTATTCATTCATGCAGCAGGTACAAGCCAGATTCCCAGGCTCTCTCTCTAGCCCTCAGGCTGTTTTTCCAGGCTCTGATGGACCCACTAAAGCCCTTGACCTGGGTCTGGTGGTGAGGCTAACCCGCTGGTGACCAGAGCTGGTAGTGAGGAGTTCCAGGGAGGCCTAGCCCCGCATTTACCCTGGTTGGGTGGGGCTCAGCTAGGTTGGAAGCGAGTGATGAGTGGGTGGGGGATTGGATTTTGCCAAGTGTCTTGCAAAAAAAGCATCCAAAAAGTCAAGTTTGAGAAACTGGGAGCTGTAGGGAATTGTGGTGAGAATGTAGACCATCATCATGAACCAGCAGCAGCTGGTTCATGAATCCACCCTGCTAAAGTGTCCTTTAAGACACTGAATTCTCATTGACCCCTGAATATTTTCTATTTACCTGCCAGTAAAACCCAATAACCCAATCCCATTGACATATTTTATAATATTTTATCAGAATTTAATTAAGTAAAAACATTTTTGCAATTATTTATTACTACATATCAACTACAGTGTGTTTATTAAGGTTTAAAGGGGCACTGCACCAATTTTAGAATCATATAAATAAATGCATCCAATCAAACAATAATGTAAAACCATTTTGACCAAGCTTGTGGGTCATATTAGCTTAAGAAGAAATAACACAGGTTGGAGGTGTGTGTTTGGATACCAGTTGAGAAAATTCTGTTTACATTTCCAAAAAAAGAAGATTGTAATGATCCATTACACCATACTCATATGTTCCATTCACTCATAATTATGTCACATTACACATGCATTTCACACTGAGATATAGCATCAACAACACTTGATGAAAGTTAGGGAAAGATCATGGTCACAGAATTTTTAAAAAGCCAGAAAGAGCACACCATTTTCTGCATTGGCAGTGAACGTCGCCAATTGGCCCGAGCCATTAATAGAAAACTGAGATAGTATATGCAACATTTATACGGTAAATGTATAAACATGTTCCACTTGTGTGTTTCACAAACTCAGTTTGATTTTAACTAGTTTACAAGACCAAAAAAGAAAGAAGACAGACAGAAATACTACTTATTTCTGGATACAGAATCATAATTTTGGACAGCAGAATATACTGAATACAACCTTTACAGGAATATGATACTAAGAGTATAAAACTACAGCCAACAATATAAGGCACAACAGGGGATGTGTAAAATCTCTACTGGACAACAACAACTTATCTTGAGATCAGTTGTGAAGTGTCCAGTTAAAGTTACCCAACACATTCAGAAAATAACAGGCTGGGAGAGTGTGCCAAACAGCTGAGAGTGCGTTCCACAGCTGTGCAGCCAAGTCACACTCCTGTGGACGGCATGTGATGGAAAGTTTGTTTGAGGAACAGCCGTTTCTGTTCAGCACATCTGGAGGGCTTTACACACACACACACACACACACACACCTCTCTTGTGATAATTTGTGAGATATTGAATTAGGTCATGTTTATATGGCTCAGTCAATCAGTCTTGAATATAAAAGTGTCAAAGAGGCACGGGCCATTCTTCCATTGCCTGAGAAAAGACTGCACAAGTTGATGTATTATATTGTGTCATATGCAAAAGAATGTCATTGGCTCAGTGTCTGTTGAGGTAACAAGTAATATGTTTAAGCCACATTTGTTTATTTCACTTTGATCAGCCTGGGCTGTTTGTTTGTGGATTTAGAGAGAAGAGACAGACGTGGTTGAGTGCAGAGAAATAGAAAAACACACAAAAGGAAAGCAGGCAGGCAAATAATGACCTAAAAAAGATCTTTAGCTCATTATTTGCTCCTTTTCTCTGCCACCCCTACCAAACCTCTACCTTGGGTAAAAACCATCCAGCCAAAATCCAAAATAGCCGCCTTTGGAACCTTCTCAAATGTACTTTCCTGACATAGAGAAAGGCAACTGAGTTTGACCTTTGACCTTTCTTCATTAAAAAGTAATCCACTATGGCTGGTTTATCTGTTCTGGTGTGCAGACAGTAAATTTTCACTTCAGTGCCCAACTTAAACTACCGTAAAACTGTAATAGCCCGGGCTTTTATTTGCTAAAATCACTGAATTGACCCTGCCTTTATTTGGGACAGGAGTCCATATGGGACAGCTGGAAAACATTGCTTGGGAGAGGGATATCTAGACTACCTTGCTTAGCCTGCTGACCCCACGGATGGATGGGTGGATATAGGAAGTACTGACTCGCCATATACTGTATGTGTGGCCTTGCATGTGAGACTATAGTCTGGAAAAGCCTTGTTTGTTCTAACAGACAGCGAGATTTTCACTCAGGTTTCACAGCCTACTAACTGCAGGATAAACACATGCTGTTGTATGCTGCTAAATGTACTTTCAGTTCCAGAGTGTATGTATGTGCGTGCAAATCTGCTTAAAAGTACGTCTTGATGAGCATGTGTGTATTAGTTGACACACTGAAGCTGTTTTACAGATAACAGATTTAACATGGACAAATCATTTTCAAATATATCACTATGGACATTTCATGACAATATAGATATCTCATGGTGACTATGATAAACTGATCATAGCCTCAAGGTGGTCATAGCATATGATTCACATCATCTTCATAAACCTTCAGTGAGCCCCCGTGTGGAAGCATCTACACCATAAAGAAGTGGGCGTAGTCACCGTGATGTCACCCATTTGTTTGAGTACTGCCGTTTTGAAGCCTCACGTTTGGCAGTTCGCCATGTTGATTTTTTTGCCACCAGGCACAGGACGTGACAATATTTGGACGAGACAGTGGCGCTAGCTAGCTTGGTTAACAAAGTGCAGCTGTAATTCACGTTAACTGTGATTTTAACCGAGATGCTAATTTTGGAGAAAGACCTGAAACTAATGATCGAGACCATAAACTCATTAGGAAAGTGTTTACTGAGGTAATAAATCAGGTGAGAAGTAGGCTCATTTTACCATTATTTCTAATGTAACCGGAGAAGTCATCCCCTGTTGGGCGTTCGATAGAATGCAGGTTAAATTACTTCCGCATTGACTTCAGTTGTGAGAGCCAGAGGTTGCCGCTTGATCTGCACTCAGTTACTCAGGTTTTTACCCTTGTCACTAGACTGCAAGGTGGCACGCTTATTTTGATCCATATCCTGGCTACAGTGAGGTCCTAAGATGTTTTCACAGTAGCCATATGTAACCTGAGCTAATGGTCATACCAGACCAAGTACAGATGTAGCAGTAAAACTCTAATGTATGTTGTATGTTGAATTATATCTCTTACAGATTCAACTTTTCCTTTGTAAGAGGAAGAATGTGCCATTCTTTCTTTTAGTTACATAGTCTTGCTTTAAGTGAGCGTGACAGTCTGAAAGTTTTTGTTGCTGCCACAGCAGTTGGTAGCCAGTTTAGAAACTGCACCAGTGAAACCAAATAAACAGATGTTTTTGAAATTTCTCTTCCAAAGAGCTATATTCCAAACAAAAGCTAAACTAATCCACCTTTCTTCTTGCCAACAAAATGCCCACAATCTGCCTCACATTGTTTTGCATGTTACTGTTTCCTTCACATGACCACATCCTTATGTTTCAGTCTGGAGCCGATCCTGTGGCTTCATGGATCATTATATGTGCAGTACAATGTTAAAGATAATCTGTATACGAGGAGTCTTAAATAAACACATATGCACATATCATATGCATGAACCCCCCCCACACGCACACATAAACACTCAAAATGGTTGCATATGGAATTTCATCCAGTGCTCTTTTATAGATTTAAGGCACAGCAAAATTTAATAAAAAGAAACCACTACAAGCAACAAAAGTAGCTCATTTCATGGACAGACTGATAAAGACATGACATTCAATTTGAATTTGTTGAAAGGGAATAGAGGTCAGCTCTGACGCACGTGGATACATAAACACAGAAATGGCGTACATACCCACCAGGCACATTTCAAGCTCTTTGTCAGCATCTCTCGGCTGTGTTGTTTTAAACTTTTTGGCAAAGCTGCAGTGATAAGTCTTTTCAAGTGTCAGCTTCCTGTGTTTCTGTGTACGACTGGCTTGCTATGGAAGCATTTGAAAACTGGGGATTATCTTTCCAAAGACAGGCGGTGATTTTCATAAAAGAACACTAGAAGAATATTTCAACAAATTAAACTTTACATGGTTGGGGATTTCTTTATGGAAGATGATGATTCAGGGCAGTCATATTTCCTCCCACATATATTTTCATCTGACATTTACTCAGTGACCACAGGACCATCAGTCCAGCACAAACCACAGTGAGAATGTGATGCTGGCACATTACAAAATGTAATGTCATGTGGGAAAATGTTCATCCATTGTCCTCTTCCACCACACTGCTGCACTGCCCCTGCCGTATCCAAATGGCATCTTATTCCACCTAATAGAAAGTTTTGCTGTAAATTAATACACTGAATGGTTGCTAAATTGGCACGAGATTGGCTGCCATCAGTGTTGGTTCACCTGCCGATTCACTGCTGGAGCTTCAAATGTCTGTGAGCATTACTCTGTGTCAAGATATATGTGATACTACATGGCTTAATGTGGAATTTGTACGTACCTGAGAGACTCTTTGGACCACATGCCATAAAAGGCAGATTACAGCAGCAGGATATGATATATTATATATAGTGGTCTAGGGATTAAAGTCAGTTTATGTGTATGTGAATGTTTTTATGGATGCATGTTGAATAGTTTAGCTTCTTTTTCTACATCATTTCATGCAGCCCAATGAACAATCCCCATTAAAAGTATTGCCAACTGTGCAATCATCCATTTAAACTTCGGATCTCCAGTGGGGTTATAGATCAAAATAAAACTGAAACCCAGACAAACACACATACACACACAGCATTGTCCTACTGACCCACTCTGCAGCCTCAGTGTGTTTGCAGTCTGGGGAATGCGACGGCACAGGAGATCAGAGCAGACAATCCTCATAGCAGACCCAGCTCGAAACTGCGAAGGACTCTGACCAGGTTCAACCACAACCCTGGTAACATAAAAGACATATGTCATAAGCCGCAGATTTCATGAGGTCACGTAAGTAAGTCCAGCTTGAAAAATGTTTCAGCTGTGGCAGTATTTTAATCAAATCAAGCCACTTCCGTACAGTATGGAAAAGTTATTATTAAAAAATAAATCATGTACTGTCTTCATCCAAAGTTAAAGCACGTGTTTTTCATCAGCTGATATATATAATGTGTGGGCATTCCTGCCTTTTCTTTGTCTACCTTAAATCTCACATGTGTTGGTTCAGCAGAGCAGGGCCAGGGTACGTCTGCTGAAAGATAAATATTACAAATATTTGACATGGCATATTGATTTGCTTAAATGTACACCACAACAAGTACCATTTAGTCCACAAAGTGCAGACCTGGGGATTAAAGCACATGGGTTAAGTGGAATGTGTTTGTGTCTTCAGCCTGTTTCTCATTTGCTCAAACACACACACACACACACACACACACACACACACACACACACACACACACTCACTGCCTCTTGCTATAGCTCTCTGCCTCACATGTGTTTTTGTGATTATGTGGTGCCCCAGGTAGCATATGAGCGATGGGGCTGTCAGGCTATGGGAATCCACAGGTTGCCTGTGATATTTGGATCTTTGTTACACTCACTAGCTGTTACAGTCAGGCTGGGAAAAATAAGTGAGGAGATATAATAAAATAAGTTAAAGTATGAACAGGTAAAGAATTGTGAAAAGGAATTGGATTCTTCAGCCCAAATGGATGACAAGAAATTAAGTTTCATAAACTAGATTCGGGAACTAAGGCCACGCCTCGAACTCATCCAATTTCCGCACACCAAGTACTTAAGCACACCTTTTCCGTTCACCTCCCCTTGACTCAGCTTTCTCATGAGCGTGACAAACAAACAAAATCACTTACCTCCAACGACGGACTCAGAATCTTTCGGACAGCGACATGTTCGACGAGCACCTAACGTCAGATATACAGGAGTCTTCGCCTTCTCCCGAACAACTTCGTCTGAAATGTCGGCTGCATTCAACTACTCATATTCCCCGGCGATCTCAGCCTACGATCTCCGACAATTCGAATATTGTCGGCCTTCGCCTGCCAGCAGCTCCAGGAAACCCCTGTACCTTTACGGTATCGACCAAAACAGTCTGACATTGAGTAGAATCGAAACGTCTCCAGTCAATACAGCACTCCAGTCGATACGTATGCCTACTTTCGTAACTAGATTGCAAAAATAAATAAATAAATAAAATAAAATAAATAAATAAGAATGGTTTGCCTGCAGCCAAACACACAAGCAACACACTGAAAGAAAAAGAAAAGCACGACTTTTTCTCCTCATGTGCCTGCACCATAAACTGTATAATAAAGCACGCGCTGAGTACATGTGTGATTTTAACAGCAGCACACCTTTGGCTGCTAGTCCCGACAACTGGTACCTTTTCCGCCGTTCTCTGGAAGGGCGCTACTACTTCGCAGTTCGTCTAACCTTAAGGCGTAAGAGCAGTCCAAAATAAAATAAAATAAAATAAATAAATAATAAAACATAACAACTGAATTAAATTCAATTAATAAATTATCAATATATATTGCATAATATATATTGAACAAATATTAACGTCATAGATGACTTCCTCACCTCCACCCTCTATGCCACCATCTTATGGCCTCAACATCTTGATTTCCGCACTCCACAAACTCAGAGTCCCTCTCTCCCCAGAGCAAACAGAAGGCCCCAACACATCACTGGAGTTCCTGGGCATCACCCTCGACTCAGGGTCACTCCAGGCATCCTTGCCACCGAGAAAATCCACCGCATTTCCTTGCTAATTTCCAATTTCCTTCTGGCCACCGTCGCACCAAACGCTGTCTTCTCTCACTACTAGGCCACTTAACCACGCCACCCGGATCATCCCACAAGGTCGGTCCTTCCCGTCATATCTCCTTTCCATAGCCGCTTCCGTCCCATCTCTCCATGACCTCATCAAACCAGACACCACATGCAAAAGGAGCTTAAACATGGTTACATTTCCTTTCATCTTGGAACGGCATCTCTTTCTTCTATGACGACCACGTCACCAAGCCAGAAGTCATCCAGCTCTTCACAGATGCCGCCCCTTCTGTCGTCTTCGGCACTACAGCGGTAGTTGGTTCGCAGCGGACTGGCCACCTGAATTTTCAGCCCTCCCTCCTTCCCCTACCATCTACGACATGTATCCAGTCTTATTGCAGCCATTCTTTGGGGGTCTAAACGTTACAATATACTCAGACATAGTGCAGTGGTAGACATAACTTAAAAGGATCAGTAGAAAACATCTTTCCTGCCAGCACTAGTCAAACTGAGATCCCTGCCTCATCTTGCAATAACAGACAATAACAAAAACAGAGAACGGTCCCATTGCCCAGACATAATGCAGATCATGCAGAGGCTCACCTTGGTTTTCAGCACAGCACCAGTTCATCATCTCAGCCTCCCATATCCCAGGCCACGAAAACACTGTCGCTGACTCTTTCTCGCTCAGATCGGGTAATCTGACTCCATACGCGGACAGAGTCCTAGAATCCATGTTCCTACTGGCATTTTGGCACAGGCTGCTCAGAGTTCATAACCTCCAGCCTCCACTACCATCATCCCGACATTTCCATACAATCCGCAGACACACTCATCAAACGCAGCAAAACCAACCAATCCGGTCTACCGCAACCCATCTACCTCTTCCGACTCAATTCTTGCCTCAGTCCGTACGAACCTTTATGACTCTACATAGACTTGAGAAAAGATCCTCTGTTCATCACAGAAACTGGGAAGTAGCCACACTTTTCTGGTTTCACCAACTCCTCTGCCAAATTCTATCCAAATCTCCAGGCAGGGAATCCCAGACAATGTAATCAAATCCTTGGCCGCTGGTCCTCACCAGCATACCGCACTTACATCTGCAATGACCTAAACGATATCAGAAACACTCGCGCACACCTTTCCATCTGGAGTTCTTTTGGGGGTTTCCGCACATCCGCGGTCTAAGAGACGGATCCCCCACCCAGAGCCTTGACTCCACCGGTTCCCACACCTTCTCGCCAGCAGACACCGGTCTGCTCTTCACTCACGCATCCATCGGCGCGGATCCAACTCCTCCCCTTCATCCCTCACCTGTCTTCCCCTCAACCCTTCATCTATCAAACCTCGAACCCTACCCCTCATCCCTCGACCCTCTCCCCCATCCCTACATCCCTCAGCCCATCCTCTGGGCACTCGATCCGTTCTTTTCTTACAATCTCTCCATTACAAGCAATAAACCATTTTTAATCTTCTATGTTGGTAGGCGTGGTCTTTGTTAGTGAATCTCTTTTTGGGGCCCCATGGAAAGACAAGAATTGTATCTTTTTTGTGTGTGTCTGAGATTTTCATGTAAGAATGTGCCCATTTTTTAGCATAAATCAAAAACAGTGGCTGACTCAAGTGCTGTGTCTCATTCCCACTAACTCACTGTCAGACATTTGCTGAAAACGTCTCCACCCAAACAGATTGATGATCTGAACAAACTGCAAACACTCTGACCAGAAAACAGCTGGATTCGGTACACATATCACTACTGAAGTTCAAATTGTTATCCAATGTTTTAAAACCGCAAACATGCAAACTCACCTAGTGATTCATGGAAGTAATTATTTAAAGATTGGGAAAAACATGTTGCACGCAATTCACATTTATTTAGTCTAAAGCCTTTGGGCATCTTTTAGGCCCCATAAGTACAGGGCTGGGTAACAGGTTGTGCTGCCATCGAGTGGAAAAAAATCAACGTATTCAAATTATTTTTTCCGTCCACTTTGGCACTTGTAAACACAGCATTGGCATATCTATCAGCTTTAAAGTTAACATATTAGCAAACAGCTGCCTATGTACACATTCAGCAGACATGGAGCAACATAAGCATTCATTTAGAGTTGTGTTTGTGTCCACCTGAAAGTCCAGTTTTCACTCTCCTTTTAGCTAGTGGCTAACTAGGTAGTCACTAACTAGCATCAATTTGGAGTCATATGTCTGGCCACTTGACAAATTGGCCAGACATATGACAAGTTAGTCCAATATTCACTCTTTGTAGCTAATATGGTTTTCAAATTCTGGCTTTTTAGCAGCTAAATGCTCCACAATGTTCACCGGCTAGTCACTAACTTTGTCTAACATTTGGTGATGGGTTGGTAGTCTTAACTGACTTTGTACTTTGTACTGTCTTAGTGTGTGATGATTTTATTTCAATTGCTGGCAGTTAATTTAATGAATATATTTTTTTTTAAAAACATGTTTTTTGTTGCTATTTCCTGGAAATAGTACACACCAGTACATACCGAACTTAAAAGGATCAGTACAAAACATCTTTCTTGCCAGCACTAGTCAAACTCAGATCCCTGCCTCATCTTGCAATAGCTGACAATAACAAAAACAGAGAGAGGTGAGGACCTTTGCTGCGATGCAAAATACTAACATTCCCACTCTTCTCTTTTCCATTTGTTTTATTTCATCATTTAGTTTCTCATTAATGACCGTTGAGAAGAGCTGGGGATGGTTCCAAAACCAATAACCCGTAGTGTCCTCGTAGGTGTCCTGGTGACGACTCTTTCCACAGAGTCGTCACCAGGACACCTACGAGGACATATCAGTGTGGTGAAAACACACACGCACACAACCATCATCTTTAGGTTTAGATTTATGTGTGTTGTCATGTTCTTTAAGAACAACTTGGACCTTGGGCTTGAAAGACATATTTTACCCTTTGGCAGAAATAGCAAGAAAACACAAGGAGTTTGATGCAGATTTATACGTATGCACATACACACATAAACACCACCCACCAGTAGTGTGGTCATATTTTCCCCTAAGCATACTTTCCATATTTTTTCTGATGACACAAACCAGCTCAAAGGTGTGCGTGTTGTTGTTTTTTTCATACCAGCCCATTAGTCTCTCAAATGTCATTACCCACCTGGCTCCATACACACACAGACTTGAAATGTAATCCATTTCAATTACTGACAATACTGTAACAAGAAAACACATGGATTATTTTAGTAACGTTGGAACATCAGGAATACTTTTCTGAATTTAGTAATGCTGGAACATCAGGAATACTTTTCTGAATTCAGATTAATGTCTTCCCTAATCTTTTCCTCCTAAGCTCTGGTAAGTGGTCTGTCATTTAAGTTTTTAAGAAGGCAGTAATATTTTTCTCTTTTTCAAATCCTACAGGAATTTATTCATCCCTGCGGTGGTGGCCAAAGTGTCTTGTAATCCCACTCATGTCCTGTCCAAGACATCAGTCAACATTGTGGAAAAGCTTTTAGTCACAAACCCACTTGCAGTCAACCTGGAAAAGTAAACAAGGCAATTAGGAGGGAGAAGGGGAAGTCAGAATTCCCAGAAAGCTTTGCATCAAAACAGGCCTTGGCCCGGCTCTGACCTGTGAGGAGTCAGACAATGTCTGTGTGGTGTGCATTTATGGATATGTATGCTTGTTATAGATGTGTGGGTGAGTATGCTGACAAACAGGCAGTTAGATCTCAGCTGGGGTCAGGAAGGGGTGGCGCTTCTCAGCAGAGTTACTTGGTCCGTACTCCTTAGTGTCATCTGAATCACCTGGTCCTCATGTAGCTTAGTGTGTTGTTGCCTGTATAGATTATGCCTCCTCAGCTTTGAAACTACTCACCAGAATTCATGACAAACGTACAATCCTAAATATAATCATAATGTATTGTTCAATAATCAACACATATACTTTTTGTATTAATGTACTTAACTGAATCTTACACATTGTGACATTCTCGTATCTTTATTGTATTTAGAATTTATGTTTTGTTTTTAGAATTTATGTTTTGTTTTTGGTCTGCAGAGACGGAGAAACAATTTGTTGTTGCTATGTATTTCTTCTTCGTCTTAGCTTTTGTACTTCATATTCACCTCCATACAATCCATATACACAAACATTTCAAGCAAACACTACTGAGGCCTGTGGAGTCCAGACGATAATCTCTGATAATAAGTAAAATTTCCTCCTCCGTCCCCTGAGTGTTCATATGAAACTCGAACATGAATGGTTTAAAAAGTCATTCCTTACCACTCGGTCCGTCACAGCTGCAGCACTTAGAGTCTATCCAACTTTGCCCTCACACTTGGCAAACTGACATGCTGAAGCCGAAACAAAACAGAAAATCTGGATGTAGGGCACGAATTGTGGTTCCTGTGTGCATCTGATGAATGTCTCCCCACAGAAACATACCTAGAAACATTTCTGACCACATCAACCACTTCGACGTAGCTTTTGCTTGTGCAGCAGTATTCCCCAACTGTGGGGAACATATGCAAGTAGAAGGGCAATAACACAGATTGAAGCATGGAGCTGATTGGTCATGACTGGCCTGTCACCTGTAGTAATAACAGCCACCTGGACAACAATGATGGATATGTAAAAGGATGGTGAAATAAAAAGGAAAAGCAGGGTTTATCCTTTTTTCCTATACCATAATGTCTTTTAACCACAGACCAGTCTCCCCAGCCCTCTGAGCCACTTGGCACTAAAATTTGATCCTGAGACAGTATAGCTTAAAAAGAGACAATGTTAAATGATGGCCTGAGAAGTGTGACGAAGGAAGTGTGTGAGAGAAAGAAAGAAAGAGCAGGCAGTTGAGATCGCATGCTCTCACACACATATTACAGAAACTATATGTGGCAAAATATACAAGCTGTCATTCCTATAGAGGGCAGTTTTTGGTGGCATAGTGCCAGATCTTTGATACTACAGTTCAAATTTTCCAAGTACACTGACTAATTAACTGGCTGACATATTAGCCTGATGAACTCCTGACTAACTGTCTGAGCAGCTGCCGCAGAAAGAAACAAGTCCCTGTTTCTCAGCAGACCAGACATTAAGTCACAAACAATAGGTAAGCCACCCACTCTTTTGCAAACACACACGCCAATGTATATATTATGCAGAGACATGCACACACCACAAGGGACTCTCCCTGCTCTGACACAATCAGCGAAGCAACTTGTGATCTCCAACTCAGGTAAAAGCCGTAATTATTGACATTACTGTTGTTTGAGTCTTCAACCTTATAGTTCAGAGCAGTTTCTTCAAACCCGTGCTTTGTCAGCAGTGACAGTTAGCGTCCATTGCATCTGTCTGTCCCCAAGATGGAGATGCTGCCGGAATTACCTACAAATTCACTCACCTTCTATTCTTTCTGTCTCCTTCCATTCTTCATGTGACACACTTTGTGTTTTTCTATCTTTCATCTGCCTAATAGGCACAGTCTCTTAGGGCTCTAGTGCTCACATGTGGGTGCAAAAGTAGTGTGAC
Source organism: Micropterus dolomieu (assembly GCF_021292245.1). NCBI lineage: Eukaryota > Metazoa > Chordata > Actinopteri > Centrarchiformes > Centrarchidae > Micropterus > Micropterus dolomieu. The sequence continues at coordinate 10,459,741 of NC_060150.1, read as the reverse complement.
ACAAATTAGGGACTTTGAGGAATGCCGTAATGCAGAGGAAACTAATATCACACCACTTAGCTGTACATATTTAACTACTAGACTGAGGGTAGAAGTGGATTTATGAATTCATGAAACATCCACACGGGGTGAAACTAAAAACCAAATCTCTAACAGAAAGTTGGAGGCTAGGAATGGATAATCCAGTATCACTGAGTGAAGTCCCATCCCCCAGGCTCAATCTACTCCCGTCAGGTCTTGGTTGGTATGCTGACAGATTGACATGCCAGACAGCCTCTTAGCATTCAGGTGGAAAAACAGAAAACTCACTCTCTAACAAATCAGGAAAAAAAATAAACTACTCTCCTGCTAAAAGTCATACTGGCTTTTTAAGGGCCGGACTCACAAATAGGCGAGCGGTGGTGAAAGATTTGTAGAAGATGCGGCATAATATGAGATGAAAAGGTCAAGGGGAATTGTGGCAGCAAGTTAAGAATGAAAGGGAGTCGTGAGAAAGGATGTGTAGGAATGAAGACCTGAAAGATGAATAGAGGATTTTGGGAAGGAGGAGGCGCAGAGCAATGACGGATGCATGTTTTGATGAAATAAAAGGTGGAAGCAAAGCAAGAGAAAAGGAATGTTCTCAGTCAGGTGTGTCGCCTCAACTCCTATTTGAAAGTAAAGGATGTTAAGAATGCAGGCCTCCTTCAGTCTGTGTTCAATCCTGTTGATCTGCATATATTGACGTTTCTGATCCAAGGATTTACGCTTGTTGTCACCTTCTGTATCCTCCAGCTTAACAGTTGAAAATTACTTACTTACTCTAACTAACTAAAGCGAGATTCATGGTAAACTGTTTACTGGTATCTTTTTATATCTGACTGCTGACTGCATGGACTGTCACTGCTGCCACAAATATTGCATTTACTAAAATATTTGAGCCTATCAGTCATGAAGGAGGCATTACTAGAGGGTATTATCATTTGTACCCATGATGCTGTGCGAATATGAGCATGTGAGGCTCATAAAAGTACTATCAAAACATTTCTTGAAATAAACTTTTTTCACAATATTCTACTTTATTCCCACATCTCTTTTAGTTTTTAAAGGCATGTTTTTTTTTTAAATTGTTAACCAAAGCTACTTAATATGATCAGTATCTTGAGCTTAATGCACCTACTTTTGCATATCTATATTATAGGTTAAAACTAATGTATTAGGAACTAATGGCTTACTTTCTGACATCCCAGATGGTTTTAAAGACTGCAACCAGAGGCTTGTTAGCTCTGACTTATCACCTGTCAGATTATTGGCACAGAAACATTATTAACGTCAACATATTCTTCAGTGATGTTTCTCGTCTTGCGGTTTGATACCTAATGTGCCTCAACCCATAAAAAATTTCTGTCAACATGCTAGAAGATATCTGCCCATGTTCTAGTAAAGGCTGCTAGGTCAACTGCTCATGAATGGTTGTCAGGGCCGTGCTACAGTCTGGACGCAGAAACCTCAGGTATCTTATCACTTTGATGACGGAGAGTCCACAGCAAAAGGACTTCGGTGAGATTTCAGACCTAAGCCTAAGATTGATAGTAGAGATCAGGGACTGGAGAACAGACATGAGGGATCGCTTGTCAACAACAAGCACAATTTCAGGTAGGAGTCAAGCTCTGACAAAGGTAGTAAAGAAGGCTCCGAGCTAGCTAACACATTTGTTAGCCCTCAAGTATTCACACAATTTGAACACAACCTTTATATGTTTACAAGAAAACTCCACATGGCACCTTTAACTGAGATTATTTCATGTATTTAAATCCAGAATGGCTAAAGTCACACTAACGTCTTAAAGCATCATTCTCTTTTGAGTTTATTGCCCTTCCTTTGCAATCCTAGACAGTTTCTATTTTGTAGGACTGTGATGAGGAGGAGGCCAGACATGGCACCTTACAAAACCCCACTTGGGTGAAATTACCGGCACGCAGACTGATTTCACACTGCTTTATCAGCCAACTAGAGCAATGCCCAGTCTCTGAACTTTGCTCAGTCAGCAGTTGGGATCAAGCCTCAGTGTGGAATAATCCGATATTCATTAACATCAACTAATGGAATGGAAAATAGGATGAGTGTGCGGTGAGCCAGAGTGGCAATGTTTATTCTTGAAATTGTAGTAGGCTCCTTTAATTGCAATTTGGGAAATGTTGAAAGGGTTCCTTTTAAATGCGTAACTACAGAAAAGCCATAAGAATGAGAACATGAGAGCTCTGGGCTCATGTATTTCTTTCTTCCAACCTCCCACCTGCTGTTACATAGCGCACACTCACACACATATGCTCTCCTTCCTGTACCCCATGCTCTTTGATCCCGAGCCTGTCTGCTGGTATGACTTGGCACATCTGGCACTGTGCCACTGCTGCCCTCCGCTGTGTTTTCCCTGCACGAGGAGGAGAGGCATGGGGAAGGGAGAAAGGAAAAGGAAGAAGGGAGGGTTGTAAGTTTGCACCTGTGGGTTTTTGGAATCTGTCTGGAGGCCAAACTTTCGTTCGCAATGCAGAGAATTTACCTGGAAATAGTTCACCTTCCATATTTCTCCATATGTCTCTGGAGAGATTAGGCTGACTTCACTCCTCATGTTGGCATTGTCTGACTCACACAGACACAAAAACAGTTCAACTTCAAATCCGCCGCCCTCTCTCTGGGCTGCCGTAAAATCCCAAAACACTTCAAAGTGGCCTTGCTTCCCAGAGTCCCTTGCTGCTCTGACATCACTTACTGCCTGTTTTCACAGCTGCTGCTCTCTGTGCCAGCGCAACCCACTCCTCATACTGCTGCTCTCTTCCGCTTCAGTGTGTGTGTGTGTGGCAGGAGGAGGGGTGTCATGTCTCGTGGACCTGAAGGTGTATTTGTTGGCACTGAAACAGATGGACTTCACATGCCAGGGTGTTTTTTTACATGCCTGTCACAATAAGATGTGGTTCACCCTTTGGCATATAATGTGTGTGTGTTTGTGGGAAAGTGCTTTCTTTGTGAATACAAAGCATGAACTTTGAAGAGTCTCTGTCCCAAGAAGCAGAAGTCAGTGGCCAGTGGTGTGGTATTCTTCCATATTGCCTAAACCTACATTTTTCACTTGCTGTTTTTGTTAAATATTTTGCAAAATACAAGATATGGATAAAATTGCATTAACACGTTTCAACAGTGCAGTCCAATACAACAACACCGGACTATGGCCTTGAAATTGATGCTTCTTTACATAAATAAAGACATTTCCATCATAAATTGGTGCAGAACATTTTACCAGAATGCAGGAAGTGTTTAACATCAAAGTTTTCAAGTGAAAATGTTAAGGTTTCTGGGCTGGGCTAAGTCCCCAATGTTTCAAGGTACTAAAATCAGAGTTACATATCATATTAGTTTTATCATAGAATAGTTTACAATCCTCCTAGAGTTTTCTTCTTCATATCCATTTTTTCAAAGAACAAAATTACTTAGAAACAACAGTAGCCCACTTGACCTGCTTCAGAGAAGAGTTTTCAACACCGCCTATTTTGGGAATACACAAATGGATTTTCTGGGCCACTTTTGACTAGCGGGTTTCTGTTTGTACATTAGTCCAGATTGGTGCTAAAATGTGACTGTTACATTTGCAGTTTGGGAGCCTCCAAGCTCTGGAATAGCCTGCATAAGGCCTGTTGCATGGCTCTTGTGCTGGACTTGCAAAAACTTGTGAGCGCACTGGAAAATCTCCTCAATTATGTAATTGTGGCTGCCATGTAAACCTTACGTGTGCCTCTTGAAATTCTTTGTTGGTGATTGACAATTCCTCTTCTGTCTCCTTCAAAAAACACCAGCCAACCTTATTTTAAAGAAAAGACAAGAAGAATGAGGAAGCAAGTAGGCACATTAGGTGTACAATGGTGACATGAGGCATTGTGAAAGAGACATCATGTGCTGCTTTTCCTGCTTTAGATGATTTATAGAGAGGCTTGCTGTAGATTTGTCCACAGCGCCAACTACAGTGTTGGAGCAGTGGAAACACTAAGCAACACTGCTACAAAAAAGGTGCTATAAATATCATTTATCCATAATGGATCTCTAAAAGTGTAATGTGCTGCCTTACTGGGCAGTTTCCCATTCATTTGACTCCCTCTCATTCTGCCTGCTGTCATTAATTACAAGAGAAGAACTGTAATATCTAACTACCAAACATTTCAACCCTCATGATGGGATCAAGCAGTGAAAATGTCTTCTAAACAGCACAATACACTCTGCACCCACTTGTCCACCAACAACACAACTAAGATGAAATCTACTTGTCCTCCTCTGCTCCCTCCCTGCTCTCTGATGTCAGCTTTTGGGTCATCCTGCCCTGGCATGGTGGGGATTCCCATTATGTCATTAGCCCTCTGGGAGGGAAAGGAGGGAGAGACACTGTCGTCAGCCGGTTCCCCAACTGATAATGGACACCCAGAGCCGGCTGTCACACGGGAGACGGAGGCATGACTTACTGAGGAATTGTTGTCACTTGGGCTCCTTACATCACTATCATGGACTGCTCCAATTTTTCGAGACTACGTCACTGTGATGAACTGTGGGACGGTTATGAGACACGGCATTATGCTGAAGGCCTAAGTGGTGTGCATGGTGGAGTGGCGTCTCTTGACAGCCATCACAAAGCACAATGATGAGCTTTCATGACTCTTTGGGCCATTGTAGGCGAGAAACAAAAAGGGATACTATGAGACTCTCTCTATGGGCTGCTGTGACCAAGATGAGGCAGTGGTTAACAATATCAGATGATGTATTTTGAATGATGAGTGAGGTCAAAGATTAAGGAAGTGTTGCACATATGTAAAATCCTTCTTTCTTTCCTCCCTTGTCCTTGGTTTCTTCTCACTGCCATTAATGTTTTTTATGTGACAGTATGTTAAGAGCTCCCCGTACAGGCCAGTCATGGAAAAACAGCACTTTTCTCTTGGATAACGGGATAAACATCTGTCAGTTAACCCTGTGCAAGCCATTTTTGACCACTGCTGTCACAAAACAGCTAAGTTGTGTGCATGAACCATCAGTTGAGCATGAAATACCACAACAATGATCAGACAGCAGTGTAATATTCAGTAAGACAGCTCCAGTGTCAGGTGAAAAGAAATATTTGGATTTAGCATTTGTATTCTGAAAATACTGCACATAAATTTTAACCTGCTTTATTGTAGCTGGTGTGCACTGGCACACAAAACAGTGAAAAATGCACACCAAAGTCTGCACAGTCTAAGTCTGTCAGTAGGCCAGTGGGGCAACAGTCACAGGAAGTCCAATGAGTTCACTTGCAACTTAAATTAAACCTCTTTTCTCTTCTGTTTGCATGACTCTACAAAGAGACGAAGAACCCCTGTATGTGCCCCAAAATTATTTCCTCACTTCCTCTCATTCCTATCTTCTCATATTCACCTTAATCTTCTTCTTCTCTTCTCCTCCTCTGTCCCTGACGAGTCCAAGACAACAGTTTTGTTGCAAAAGCACTCGATGAACCCATTCATTCTTCAAATAAATCACACTAACAGCCTGTTTGTCTCAGAAACCGCATCCCCTTCACATAGCGCAGCTGTCAGCAGATCCTGGAAGATCTATTTTGTGGGGAGCCTGTTAGCTTTGTCTGAAACTAGGCTCACCAGCAGGCTTAGTCATCCATTTAACCATATTTGCACAGTACTTCATGCAGCGTGCGTCTAAGAAAGTGTGGCATGCCAGATGCACGTGGGACCTCCCTTTTAATGTCATAAAGTATTAAACTAATAAACAATATGCATAAAGACAAAGCTTTCCGCTTTTGCCATCAGTTTGTCTACCTAGTATTTCACTTTTAGAGATTTTAAACTGGTGAACCGAAAGGAGTGCATGATATTGCTGCTTTCCTTGCTTTATGTTTGTGTAAACCAGACTAACGTTTAACCCACTTTACTAAATAAGGAGCCACTGGTATGCGTTTTGAGCAGTCAGTGAGTGATTGGTTAAAGCGTTAGTGCTTTCCAGTGTTTGTGTTTACCGCATGAGAAACAGGGCTGGAAATGGGATCTGCTGCCAAGATGTCCTCGTCTGACTCAAACAGTCGGTCGCACAGGACAGACAATGCTTTGTGTGCTAATTTGTTATGTAGTCTAATTGTTATTAAAGAGACCCGACACTTGCCAGAAAGACAAATAATACATAATTCACAACTTTTAAGGACACTTTCCAGGCAGTGCATTAGGTTCCATTTGACCTTCTGACTTCTATGGTTGAATCTGCATCAAATGGAGAAAAAATACCACTTAGAAACAGTCACGGGCAGTTGGAAGGTTTTTGGGATGACTCTTTAGGAGTGCAGAGCTTCCACAAAGTCAAGTTCAGAGCAAAAGCAGACATCTCAGCAGATAGGAAGACGGGAAGAGGCACCAATAAGAGAACAGAGGAGTTAACGCAGGAAGGCTCTATGGCTTTGGGAGGAAGGAAGGAAGGAAGGAAGGAAGGAAGATCTTAAAGTTAGCAACAGCCAGGCTGAGAATGACCAGGAATGACAGAAAAGGAAATGACCAAATTGACACACAAAATTTAAGGGTGCAATGAAGTTGAAAAGTTTAACATTTTTCAAGAAAAGCTCTCCCTCTCAGAAACAAGAAAACTGTAGCTTCTAAATGCAATAGGGTCAGCATGAAAACTGTTGGCCGCAGAGCAACTTTTAATTTGACTTTTAAATGCTCTCAAAAAAAGTCCTGACACTTCCTGAACTTCGGCAGCAGGCGGACGTGTGCGTGAGGCGAACACGACCGCAACAGTTTCACAGGAACGCACCTGCTTGTCACTACACCTTGTGCTCGACCACTTCACCTTACTGTAACAGGGACACTTGCTACTGAACACAGACTGTTTCTGCTGCTCCCTGATGAAAGAAAAATGTTTCTGCTGATACCTGCTCAGAAAAAATCCCAAGAACTGGACTCTGATGGACACTTGTTTTAACAAGCTAGATAAAAGGTAATGCCCTGGCAGTGGCAAATAGCTTTGGTTTAATATTTGATTTGATTACATTAATGTTTAAGTTGAGATTTACAAGAAATATTTTATTGCTACAGTGTAAAGGGAATACTGCTGGTAAAAAGCACCTTATTTGTTTAAAGTGTTTGCAAACCACCTTATTGCACTTTTGTGTATATAGCAGTACATTTAAATCAAAAGTGTGCAATACATTACTTTAGAATTCATTATTCAAGTTTGCGCGTAACAATAACAAAACAACAACAAAAGAAAATCATGCGATTAATCGCGATTAAAAATTGTAATCGTTGCCCAGCACTAGTATGAATCAAACCCAGTATCTCCTTGTTCTGTTAGTCATAAACAGCCTTCTTGATTGCAATGAGAGTCACTTTACTGACAGCTGGGGCTACTTACTGGCTCAAATCACTAGGCTGACTCGAATTAGGCTTGTTTGAAGTCTGCGGCCTTCTATGCACTGAAAATTGAGCTGTGTGTGGCCTGCCCTCCACATACTGGAAGGGTTAGATGTTTATGTGCCACCTAATAATGCTAAATACCATCATACACACATGATAACCCTATCTCATGCAGACCCTGGCTTAATATCCTCACCTAATCTAAACCCCCATTTGTGTTTGAATTCAATGAAATAGATTTCCACAATTTATAATGAATAGCACATTTAATGTTGATTTGATGTAGTACAGCTGAAATTTGACCTTGAACTTTTTATTCATTTAGATTAGAAAGATTGAAAAAACTGTAATGTACTAGAAGCTACAATACTGAAAGTCTATTTTCTTTTTTAAATATAGGTTAAAGATTAAAGGTTAGGTCATTGTATTGCTGTTCAATTGTAGTAAAGCTCATACTTGAGGTATGACGAACAAATTAACAGCTTTCTTAATTCCATAAATATATGCACAATACTGCTAATTCACATAATAAAATGAAAACTCCTGCTGTTAAAGAGGATATATCCCCTCCCTCAGTCACACTGTAGACAAACTACCAGTTTCACCTCCAGGTATGGAGCGCCACCTGCCATGCAGTCACCAAACACCAGCTGTCAGCTACAGGCAGCATCTCTTTGCTCAGGCTGCCTCTTGCAGGCCAGCAGAGGAACTGCAGAGTCCTGCTGTATCTAAGGGGAATGGGCGTTACTGTGTAAGTGAGCAAACACCAGGAGGCAAAAAGGAGCTCATTGCCTGAAAGTAGGGCAGCCAACAGTGAAGATTTTGTCCAGAGGCCTTGCTTTACTTCTCTTTCACCTCTCACTCTGATGTGTGTGTTTCTCTCCTCTTACTCTCTGTCATAGAAGTCAAAGTTTAGCCAGAGTAGCGATGTTTATGGGTAAAACGCAGTGTTTATCGGTGAGTGTTTGCAGGGTTTTTTAAAAATTTATCTAAAAGATTTTAGATTTCATTATGCCATAATGTTACATCACCACATCAGCATTCATATTATTTTTTATCTGAAAATATCTATACAGCTTTAACCCTGAGGCTTCTCTCCCTCCATATCCTCAGGAATGTCTAGCCGTGTGTATCCCAGCTGTAACACACAAACACACACACACTAATGCAATAGAGATGCCATTGTCTTCTCACACAAGCCAGACTCATCTTTTGGATATACACATCATCACATGGACTGAAGCACTGGTCAAGAAAATGCTTTTGTGACAAGCCTCCTCCTGTTTGTTTTGATCAATTGCAAACTCCTTCAAACTTTTGGCGAGCAGATGCAGCTTGGTGAATCTCGTGCATTTTTTCCGGTCTTATACACATACATGCAACACCCAGGCTGGCTCCTTCTCACTCATATTCGAATGAGATAAAACATTTTAATGACCCTTCTGGGAAAGTCGGGCATATTCTCACACATGCGAAGCCAGCAAACACACACACACCATTGGTGGCAGGTGGGTGTTTGGCCTGAGTTTGGGTGGGTGAAGCTGTAATGACTTACGCAGGACAGATTGGAAAACCACACCCAGCAGGGACAGGAGAGGAAGACCGCGGCAGCTAAAACGCTTCGGAGCCCCAAATGGGAGAAACGGGTGAACAGGTTAATGTGTGCGTTAGCGGGATTCTTCTTGTGCAAGGTAATGACAGGCTAACAGAGAAATGCTGGCTTAATAAGAGGCTAGGGAAAAGAGGCTAATATGGGTAAAATAAGGGGTCAATAGGAAGTCACTATTTTTACATCTTCGCCTCTCCTTCACTTATCAGTTCATCAATCCTAAAAGTAAAATGTTTCTGCTTACAAAACACAAGATTATACACATCTCTGGCACATATAGGCATGCCCAAATATATACATGCACACAGTAGCTCACATGCTATCAATGCACTCATTGTTTCCCTCCTTATCACTTTCCTCTCTGCTGTTTTTCCCTTCCCGCACTCTCTTACCTGTCCTTATCTCCTGTCCCTTTCATCTCGGAAGAGGCCTCCGAGTACGGAAGACAAAGAGAACAGAGGCGAAGGGAAGAAGGAGCAGCAACAAGAGGGCATGAGAAGGGAGAGGAGACGAGGAGAAACGAGTAGGAGGAGAGTAGGCCGCCTTATCTGAAATGCTACACACACAGGGGCAATTGTTCGGGGGTTTTGCTGCAGGGCCCTGTGATCACAGAGGCTGAGACTGATGAACGTGTGGCCCCTCTTTCTTCCTCGCTCCTCCTTTCATCTCCTCCCGAGTCATCTCCTGCTGCTCAAAGGAGCCGTCTTCCTCCTTGTCTTTCTAAGTTCCTCTAGTCCCTCATCAACAGGAGATGTCCACCTGAATAAAAAATATACATGGCATTAGAGGATGCCAGGCCCCCGACGGCACACGTTTATATCAGGGGGAATCAAAGGCCTTACCTTGACTTTTTATAGGGCCCTGCTAAATGAGCGGTGATGAGATTAGCAAATGGAGTTAGTGCTGTTGCATATATGTCCTGGCAAAATACAATCTCATGTAGCCAGACTTTCATCAAGCTCAGGGAGATTTGGAGAACTTCAAGCTCATAGGTTTCACAGGAGTGCACACACACAAGGATGCACACACATTAGGCTATATAGCTCTTTATCCCTTCTGTTTTGTTTGACATTGGCTGTACCATAGTTCAAAATCAACCAACTGACCTTATTAAAACCCAATATGCAGATAATGATTGAGTTGGCTATCCTGCCATAAACTTTTGATGAAGGCAAAACCATGTAGAAATGACAAAAAGTCATTACACCAAACAATATATTTCATATCGACCTCTTGCGAACAAACTGTTAAACTGCATATTGTTTATAAACTGCAATAACAGAAATCCAAATAGACTTGTTGAGGAGGGGTAGTCCTGTCAACTCCAATCATAGATGTAGAGCATATGAACATCCATCGTATCCATGTTTTACAGCTGACAGAGGTTAATTCAAAATCATGATAATTAGCAATTCTCAAAAATTAGGGTATAGTGATGTATCAAAGTGATAGAACAATGATAAGTATGTTTTTTGACCTGCTAAAGAGGGCCTAGGACTCCAGGACTCCAAACAGAAAAAAAGTATTTAAATTTTTTGGTACCCACTTGCGGCAACAAGATAATGAACTAGCCAGTCAGCTTTTCTTTTCTTTTTTTTTTCTCCAGTTCAGTCAGCCATACTTACGTCAAAGAATTAATTACTTTTAGCAAACAGTAATACAGTTAGATTTGGCAGAAAAGGCTCTGCTGTTTGAGGGAGCTCTAAATGAATCTGAATACTCAAAACAAGACTTTTTGCAGGTAGTCATGTAGCAGTACTCAGCACTGATGTATACAGACAGAATGTGCACCAATTTGTTTGGACTGGAGCCAATGCTGACCTTAGTAAGATTAAGATTGGGTAGAGATCAGCCAGAGGTGTTGCAATCTACATAAAATGCAGATTGTTAGCGAATGTCATAAAACTCAGTCATCTTGATTTCATTTAGAGTTCCATGCAGTAAGGTACATAAATGTGCGGGACAAAAAGAATCAGGATCAGTAGAGGAAATGGTGGATTCCTAGTGTTAGAGAAAATGCGTGGTCGTAATTCATCGGTATGGTGCACATTTTTCTCAGACTGCTATAGAGAAGTGCAACGTGATTGGACAATGTCACGAAAATGCTAAGCCACCAGGACATAAAGGTTAACTCAGAGACTGAGATAAGAACATTATTTCACATTTTGGATCCCAGAGAATTTAAAAGAAAACACAGACAGGCTGAAACAATGACAGTTTATGAGAATTTAACACAATGCCCCAACTGAGCCAGAGGCAAAATGTGGCATCCAACACTTGACGTTCGCTTTTCCTCGTTGCCATGAAGACAGCAGCACCTCCCTTCTCTGCATTCCCAGCGTCTATCATGATGGACAGGAAGTGGCACGAGAGGAATCTACGAAGAGTAGTAGCACCGAGATGTCCGACAGCAGTTTGCCCATCCCGTTTCCCAGCAGTCCCTGACCTCTGGACTGACACTGTGGCCTTTCAACTCATCTCTGACAGGAAATGCTTTTACCACAGACTGAAAAATTACCTTGAGGTAAGAAGGGAGGAGATTCAGGTTTTAGACATGGTGGAAAGTTGCTCAGGCTCAGGAGGTGATCGTGGATCAAGGTTTTTGGATTGAGGCTTTAGATGTGTAGATTAAAGTATACACACTGGATTTCATTTTAAGAGGTGCAGTAGTTGAGTAGGCATAGGTTGAGCGACTTTGGATTCACCAAGTAGCTCTACGATTTTGCTGACAGTACAATTTCAAGCATTTCAAGATGAATTCATGCAGGAGAAAAATTCTCAGCATTTGAAGATGTAGTGGAGATGGGTCTTTGGGTTTAACACTGTTATTAAAGACATTCTTTAGGATTTCAAGGATGCATTTGCAGATGCAATTAGAGACTTGAATTTTTGTTCTGTTGTTTCTGATAGCTATTCATTTGCTTATCTAATTTTTCTCAAGCTGATTCAACAGAAATCGATCAAACAATAAAAATTGTGCAAGATACAACTCAGAGTCGTCCAATCGCCATCTTCCCACATCTCATTAGAAGAGGAAGATTTTTCAAGGAATTGCTTTTTTCATTTAGTTGAAGTTTTTTCTCACAGAGCATTTTTTTTGCATGTGATGTACATCCCCAACAGTCAATTTTATATTTTTTAGGTAGAGGCAATAAAGAAACCATAGTGGGTTTTTTCCCTCTGCCTGCACATGCTGCTCATTTGTGCTTTATGCCACGCGTTTTATTTTAACACAAACACAATGTCCATTTGCACCACATCCAACTCTCACCCCAACCCCGCTGGCCAGATACATAAACAAAATTTTTACAGGTTGAATGACAAATGCCTGCATTGCAGCATTTTCCATCCATAAGCCCACGCACATTGAACATGAAGCAGTGAAAATATTTCATATTCTTCCCTCTTGCTGTCATCCCCCATCTCTCCCCTCTTTTGAATGGCAGTAGGAATGTGGCAGGAATCTCGGCAGAATGTTTTGGTATGCTTAGCGGACAAATGCTGGAGTTGCCATGGTGAGTTCTCACATGAAGACGGGCCTCTTCTCATCCACATTGTTTTCACAGCACACGGTGGTAGCATTGGTGGCATGGGGTAGCACTGCTGCTTTAACAAGGTTCTTGTAAAATATGTGTGATTGTATGCACGTACACACCGTTACCATGAGGACTGCTAAATGTTTTGTGTGTAGGGCCTATGTGTTTTGGAGGGTGGAAGAGGATCTGTCCGAGATGATGTAATCAAGATGTTTGACCTCTAACCCTCGACCCAAGCAAACTGGAACCTGTTTTTTGCAACTGGGCCACTTAGCAGTATAGCTACTAAGTCCTGTTTGACCTTTTAACTCCACATGGGTTGCACACACGGTTGGACACAGAGCATGGCTGTGATGTCATTGGACCAGGTAAAGCTCTGTGAAATGTCAGAGTGATAAGTGACAGTGATAAGCTACCCATAGTGCTTTCTCACTGAGACTGTGCAAGCGAATATGGCCTTGTCTGTGTGTGCATGCACAATAGTGCACAACAAAGCATAATTGGGTATTGGGATTACAAACCCGGATCCCTGCACTATCTGAGGTCAAAGAGTCAATCCTGGATTGGCTCTGTCCAAAAGCTCAGCCAGAGGAGCGATGTTCTGTGCTACATGTTTATACAATAAAGATAAGCTCAAACTCTGCCACAGACGTAATGTTCCCATTTAATGCTGGCCTGCAAATATATAGGGATTAGCCTGCTGACATACAGATCAGAAAGCCTCACTCAGAATGTATATTTCATATCTAAATGGTGCATTACTGGTATTTATGATAAGTTATTGTTGTAGTAGCATTAGCTAAAGCAGTCAGACTGGACCAGAGGGGTGACAGCAGAGACATTAGTGGCGAGTGGAGAAGTCCGCTAGTAAAAGGAATATACACACCATTAAAGTATATTTATATATTCTCATCTACTTTTTTCTCTTTTTTCTATGAATTTCTCTAGGAATGGCAATCTGTCATCTGTTGTTACATTGGTGAACATGCACATGGTAAACATTACCTGGTACACAAAAGCATGTTAAAGCAATGCTATGTAACTTTTGTCAGAAGAAATAACATGTTCTTCTTACAAATGAAAAGTTAGAAATAAAACGCACCCTTGCTCAGGTCAGTACAGTTTTGTTGCTACAGCCTTACTTGGTCTGCTAACTTTAACGTTAATGTTAGCAAACTTTGTTACTGAAATTCTTAAGTCAGTTTGCTGACTTTATGGCTCTTGTCTACTTATGCTACTGTAACACTGTGTTTTAGCATTTACCTTTATACTGTAATTGTCACTTGTGGCTACAGTGGCCACAAAAGTTTATGTAGTCTCGCTTTTAGACTGTCATTGCTAGCATGTTAGCATGCTGAAATTAGCATTTAGCTCAAAGCATGACTGTATAGCCACACATAGAAGAAGAAGAAGACATACTTTATTAATCCTCTGGTATGGAGAGATGTCAGAGTCAGCCAGCAGTCCACACTCCGTAGACTATGGCCGGTCCATGCTGGACTTGAACTGGCAACCCTCCGGTTCCCAAGCCAAGTCCCCAAGGACTAGCATGGCTATAGACTCATCTGCAAGTTTGTTTTGCTCCCAGACTTTATTCACGTTTTCTTGTACAACTTAAAGGATAAGGCTGATTTTATTTTATCTTATTATCGTTCGTATCATATTATCAATAAATCCCATGAAGAGGGAAAAACCAACAATTAATGTATCTTAATGTATCTTAATGTATATGTGCTTGCACAGTGAGTTAAGATGTACCTGTGTAGCTAGATATACACACGCTACTAAACAAATAGAGCCTACACTCCAGGTCCACCCCTTCCCAGAAAAATTGCTGTGCATTGACCAGTGGCCATGTCGACCGTTCACACACTAAAACACACACCAGCTTAGACACACACACACACACACACACACACACACACACACACACACACAAGAAAGAGGCAGATAGAGAATGCTGCTTCTTGTATTCTTTTTGAGCCATGTTGACGAATCTCATGACAAAGTGCTAAAGTTGGCGCCGCTCAAACATCTGCCGTCCAAGGTAAATTTCAATCTGCCAATTGAACGGCCTGGAGTGTTTATTTTCAGTGAGGCACCTAGATATTACTCGAGGGGTTTTGTGGTATTGAGACGTGCATATTTGTGCTTGCAGAGCTCGCACGTGCGTTTGTATCAGCACACATGTTCGGGCATGTTTATGTGTACGTGCATGTTTGCATACAGTTTGCCTATGTGGAAATATAATGTGCAGTAGAAGTGAGGAAAGAACCCATGGTAACTGTTCTTCAACAAGGGGTTCCACTTGAAATCATCCTGTAACAGCAGGGCCTCAAAGTCCCTGTTGACCCGTTTCGTTTGGCGTTACCTGGATACCAGGCTACTGTTTGTCTAACACTGCTGCTCCTCTCACATCAGCTCCTCACTGCTCCCTTCAGGCCAGTGATTGGTTAGTTCATAGAGCTTGTGTGCAACCTTATATGCCTGAGCACAGGCTTTGTGGTCATTCCTAATGTCCTAACATCCAAAGGTAAAAAGAATATTTTATTTACATAAGGAGGAGGAATTCACATTATAGCAGGACAAGAGACAGTCAGACGTCATACGAAACAGAAAAAGAAAAACTATTACTGCCAAAATCAAAAGCTATAAATGTTATACTAATGATGATAATATAAAAAAATTTATATTAATATAGGTAAAATACAAAAGAAATGCAAGAAAGTTAAGTAGAATACTAGATCAAACAAAGTTGAATTATTACAGTAAGAAGTAATCCATAAAAAAAGTTTAAAAAATAATAAAATATGTTTTAAAGAACGGCCAAAAAAAGTTATGTGTACTAGCCTGGAACAGCCATATTTAATTTTTATGTATTTGGCTGACTTTGCTCGCAAAAGATAAAAAGCTCCCTGTGTGATGTTAACAGATGTGGGTGAAGCATCTCTAGCTGTGCCCTGGATGTGGCATCTGTACCGAAACTGTTTCCCATGATCCCTCCTGCGAGCTGGCTGGTGGAGCTGGCTGCGGGGTTGGTATGTCTGGCCAGTGTGCGCATAACCCAGGCCACTGTGGTATCAAACAGACACGCCCACCTGGACTGCAATGGCTATTTTTACTCAGGTGAAACACACACACACACACACACACACACACACACACACACACACACACTTAAAACGGACTCATCTTGCCCGCCAAACATTCCACACCAACAAGCGAGGACTTTGAACGTGGCGCCACACTGCCTCTTCGAGTGCTGGGAAGTCTATATGGACATCATCACGACCCTCTGCGCCACCCTGACCACGTCTGTTTATTGTCTGTCAACCTGCCGCCAAATACCCCTCAGCAAATCAAAGAGGATGGGAACAACAGACAGAAACTGGTATAATCTGGATTTTTAAGATTTCTCTGCATTTTACAGGTGATGATGAAATAAGATGCGTTCTCCGCCAGAATAAACAGAAGTGATATTGTTTAAAATTTTAATGTGTTCCTCAAAAAACGCGAGAGGAAAATACATTTTTAACTTTCTTCACTGCAGTCTTTGCAGCAAGTATAATGTGATTTTTGTTGTGCTAAAGGAGAATCACCATTCAAAAGCACTAATTTGGGGAAACAGGATATTTCATTTAGGTCAATCAGATAAAGTGGAACACACAAACGTTGATCGTAAAAATGCATAGTGCCATAATCAAGTGACATAAAATGCACGTCACTGGAGGGACTCAGTGTCAAAATGAATATGAGTCATTAATTGTGGGTGATTGTGCCCCCTATAATTTGTTACTTTGGCTTAAAGTATTCCAGCTCTTATAATGATTACTGTAAGTGTGTGTTCTTGTGCGTGCCTTGGCTCTCCGTTTTCCTAAGAACACCAATCAGTGAATAAGCATTCCAGTTATTTCAGATAATGTAGATGACGCAGAACTTGACAGTGAGTACAAAGTTTAAAGCTTTACTTAGAGGTCAGGTACTGACTGACCTTATTTTCACTCAGACACATCACATCCCACGCTTTATTCCTGTAGTACTATGGGAAAAGACCTGCCATGAAACCACCCAAACATGTTGGGAGTTCATTGGTCAGCTAGACCAAAAATGCGTGTTGGCTCATTGGCATCACTTACTGTGATCCTTAATGGAACTAAGCCATTGTTAATGTTATTAATTGGATTACTTGTGCTTTTTCTGCCAAGACAAGTGCCAAAATATCCACAGTGAAAAAGATCTATATGGACGCTATAGTGGCATAGGGGTTAAAGCAAGTTTTATCACAGCCCTTCTTCATAGTTCAGAAAAGAATCTCTCCAAAACATTCAGTCAACAACAAATAAAATGAGGGCCGATGATGCTGACAATACAAAAGTCGAGCTGTGCATGCTCAGAAGGAATGGATTTAAGTGTGAACCTCACAGGTTCACAGGTATTTTAGGTACTATCCATCTTATCCAGGATGCAGAAAATATATGAAATATGTCCAGCGGCATATTCAGCATCCTTTGAAACATTTTGTATTCATTTTGAACTATATTGGAACCCTCAGAGCTGCTACAACTTCTTATACTCTCACAATAACACTAGTCAGCTACAATTACATTACATACTAAATGCTTACATATTAGCATGCACACTACACAGAGCTATCTGTCAGAGAGACAGAGGTCATGTAAGTACTCAT
>NC_060150.1:10439438-10442400 GCF_021292245.1 Micropterus dolomieu | reverse complement strand
AGGAATAAAAGACCTCAAGCACATCAAACTAATAACCAGAGGGACCACTTGGGGTTGAGACAGAGAGAGGGAGAGAGCAGATTAGATAAAATAGAGAAGATTGGAGACACAATAGCCAGATGAGAGAGACATAAGATAACAGGACCAGCTAGACACACCACAGGACCACAGCTTTGACAGGAGAGGTGACCTACAGGGGAGTTTGGGGCTCACACACACAGATAATATCAAAGCACTGGAACACACACAGAACATACACCGCTAGAAAAGAAGAAACAGGGTTTATATTAGCAATTTTTGTTCATAATATTGTGTTAAAATGTTATGTTGGTGCACTACTCCACACACTGTACACTGCACTTATACTGTACTGTATTGTCTGTACTGAACTGTCTCAAATAATCCCACAATGCACAGGAAAACTTTTACACAACATTATGTGCACACGCAATGCAACATGGTCAAAGTACCGTAAAGTCGATCTGTAAACTGTAATCAGTGTTTAAAATAGACAGTTTAGGGAACAATTTTATCATGTACCTTTGTTCTTTTTAATGTTAGCTAATGTTAAAACCTGCTAGCTAATGTTACATCTCTTGTTTCTTGCCTTAGTTTTTAGCAACATTGTGTTCCCACATGTCATAAATGAACTTGGTTAGGATTATTACTGATAGACATCATAGCAAAAACTACAAAAATAGGACCCAAGTTCTAATTTCTAACCAGAAATATCCTTTAACCTTTAAGTATGGTGTATATCTGTTGTCCTTTGTCTGTTCTGCATATTTCTCATTACAAGCGGTTAATGGATTGTATGGCAGGGAATAGTTGTCTTTTTTCTTTCCTTTCCTTATTTTATGTGGGATCAAATCAAAACAACCTAATTCAGCTACTCCTCCCATCTATGCCAGCAACAATGCAATGCCTTTGTCCTCTTTCATATTTGACACAGATTAGAGTACTCTGGCAAAGAAAATGCTTTTTTCCCCCCTCAGGGAGACATGGACTTAATGAAAACAGATCACAGGAGTGGAAATACAAAGTGTGTGCCAAGATTGAAAATATCAGGCAAAAACTTGAACAACAAAAACTGATTGCACTGAAATTGCGATTACAAGAACTAACTGGGAAAGGCATGGGAAAATCTTTGTGTTCTTTATCTCTGGCACTGTTGAGTAATTATTAGGAGTAAAACAACAAGAAGGCTGAATAAGATGTAAAACTGATCTTGGGAATCTATTATTTCAAGCTGTTGAGTCATATTTATCAGCATGACAGTGGAGCTTCTTCAAATGAGAAAATCCCTTCCCTGTTATCGGAAAAATGATTCACCAATCACACCACTTCTGGACAAAGATTAGGATATTTTGTTTTGATGTCAGCCAACGTCAAATCAGCATCTTGATAACGTCACAACAAATTTGAAGGGCAGAAGCTGCGTCCAAGTTACAGCTAAGATAAACAAGGATGAGAACAAGCCTTGTTACAAGAAAAGGAATTGAGCAGCACTAGCGGCCCTTGACCTCTTTTTGATGCTTTGGGTTTAGACATTGGCCAGATCTAGCAGTTTACTGTCTATAAGTTTTCATCATAGTGTTCTTTGGGAGAAGGGAGTGGGTCAAAACTTTAGAGGAACAACTGCCTTTCTCAATATCTTAACAGCTGCATGGTACACTCAACCATTTGACTCAATCCCTCATGTTTTCGTCATGTAATAATTACTCATGACAAAGCCGTAGAACACAGTACAACTTTCAAAATAAAAGCCCCAGTCACTGGACTTGAGACTTTCCTCAACAGAAAAACAAAATTGGTAACAAAATTAGTCAACACACACACACACACACACACACACACACACACAGTACTGTGCAAAAGGTTTAGACAGACATGGAATAATATTGTAGAATAAGAATGCTTTAAAATAAGAATGCTTTAAAAAATTGACATGGTAATAGATTATATTTATCAATTAACATAATACAAAGTGAACGAACAAAAGAAATAATCAACCATTCCAACCTTCAAAACAGTATCAGTTCTTCTAGATATACTACAAAGTTAGGGATTTTGTAGGCATATCATCGGGTGTATGATTAAAAAATCAAAACAAACAGGTGCTAATGATCACCAATTCAATATGTAGGCTGGAGCACATTCATTAACTGAAACAGAAACAGCTGTGTAGGAGGAATACAATTGGGTGAGGAACAGCTAAACCCAGCTAATAAGGTGAGGTTGCTAAAGACAGTTTACTGCTAAATGTCAAACACCATGGCAAGACTGAGCACAGCTACAAGACACAAGGTAGTTATAATGCATCAGCAAGGTCTTTCCCATGCAGAAATTTATAGGCAGACTGGGGTTTCCAGATGTGCTCTCCAAGCTCTTTTGAAGAAGCACAAAGAAATGGGAGAAACATTGAGGACCGCAGACCCAGTGGACCGTCAACAAAAACTTACTGCAGCAGATGAAAGACACATCATTCTTACTTCCTTTAGCAATTGGAAGATGTCAAGCAATGCCATCAGCTCATAGCTGCATAGAACAGTGGGATCCTGGTACACCCATCTTGTGTCCAGAGAAGTCATGTCAGAAGGTCCTTCATGAAAGACATGCGGCCAAAAAGCCATCCCTCCAGTGATCAGTGATCATGCACCGGTTTCTATCACTCTTACTAAAAAAAGGGTCACACGGCCAACTAGAAGTTGGAGATTTAACGCATCATTGCTTAAAGACCTAGATTTTATAAATTACTTCAAAAAGGAGTGGGCAATATATATGGAAACTAATGACCTGCCAGGAACCTCGCCATGTCTTCTTTGGGAGGCAGCAAAAGCAGTCATGAGAGGTAAAATAATCTCCTATTCATCATACAAAAAAAAGAAAGAGAGATCTTGTGAATTAGAGCTAGAACAAAAAATAAAAACATTAGAAACTACCCTTGCTGCCTCCCCACAGG
>NC_060150.1:10431012-10439338 GCF_021292245.1 Micropterus dolomieu | reverse complement strand
ATCAATACATAATTAAATAAATAATAAAACAGACAAAGGAGTATTTTAATACTCTCTTGTTAAAGTAAAATCTGTCTGGCACAATATGGTATCCAGGTCATTATACTCTATACCAGGCAGCTGGGCAGGACAGGTTTAAAAAAAAAAATAATAAAAAAGCCATCCCTCCGACATGGGAAACAAGGCCAAGCGACTCAACTATGCACGCAAACACAAGAACTGAGATGCAGAAAAATGACTGATGAGTCAAAATTTGAAATATTTGGCTTCAAGGATTCATCAGAAGAGATGTTTTAGGACCAGCTTGCTAACTCATGCGCCAAACAGTGACCAATTTCCATAAAAACATCTGACATATATTTGAATGGAGTCAGTAAACACATGGACACAATGTTGGGCCTCACCCTCCTGGGTTGTCTGTCTTCCTCTCCTGCTCCATCCTCACTGATCCCCAGGCTCCAGATGGGGGGGGGGGGGTTTGTTTGCCACGGGGGTAAACAACCAGTGCCTGGGTGGCTCCTGGACTGAGTTTCCCCTTCTCTCCATGTCCTCACGGTCTTTTGAGGACGACTTTGTTGAAGCCACAGACTTCTAAAATCTTATTTCTCCGCACAGGCAAAACTGACCAAGATGCGTTATTTGCAACAAAAGCCTGGAGTAACTTAGAAGGAAAGGATACAGGGATTCACATTCAGATGTTCCCAGCTTGTGTAAACCTTCAAAAAACCTCAGAGGTCAGACCTGGCTCTATTCCTCAAGGAAACCATTTCTCCTAGTGCGATTTATTCCATAACATAAAGCAGCATGTTACTGAATACATCAGTTCCGTTTATTCATCTTCTCGTTTTTAGTTGTTTACATAGGCTTGCACTTGTTGTACACTCATCTTGTACACTGCTACGCCATCACAGAGACTTATGAGGGTGTTTTAATGGGGCCGGAGTATAACAGTTTATGTTGGCCAGACTCTTCTTAATCTACTCGCTTGCTCCTCGGGTCACATTATTTTTGGCCTTGTCAGCTCTCTTACTCCTCCATCTATCTTGCCTTCCCTGGTACGTTGCCCTCACATTTTGTCCCCAGGTAAACTTTAAATTTGTCTATGACCCCCATTTTTTTCTGCTCTCTCAACCATCCAATCCTCCTAATTTATTTAATCTTTTCTTCTCATCCTTTGTCCTAACCCACTCTTGTTTTTCTTATACAGTGTGTGATAGGAATGGTTTTTCACACTAAGCCACAATGTCTCAATCTGACCACAAAAGTCCATTATCCCCAGACCAGGTCACTGTCCCATCAACAAGACCAGCTGGGAGGAAGTCCTATCTGAAGTGACTCTCGTCTTGAGTGTTAACATTGTCTCTCTAGGATTAATGCACACACACTCTTAAGAGCCTTAAAAAAATGTCGGTTGTAGAGCCAGAAAGCATGTAAAGCGAAAGACTCACAACAAGGTCCAGTGGGGTGAAACTTCTCAAGATCCATACAGTTGATAGTGAAACTGTAGCACAGAGGTAGGTCCATTAGATTGAAAAAAGGAAGTGAAACATGAGTTGGCTTGCAGAAGAAGCTCATGAGAAAAACAAGAAAGTAAAAAAGACAGGATAGAGTATGCCTGTCTGTGTGTGCGTTATTGTCTTCACATAAATTTGTTCGCATGCACGTAGGCGCTCACCATGTGCTGAGTGTGTCCTCTCGTTGTGTCCTCTCCCCCTGTGTCCATAATGGTGATAAGGCCTCCATTGAAGTGCTGCCAGCCCACAGATAAAGAGCCACAGAGAAACTTTCTGTGAACATGCCGCTCCTGCAGACCCCCGCCACCCCTCCGGTGCCAGGCTCCCATCAACATCCCCTCCAAAGAAACCTCCCTCTCCCGTCAGTCCACATTTTTCATATCCTCTCATCAGCTCTGTTTCGCTTTCTTCTGCTTGTACTGTCCATACGAGGCTCTCTCCTTGGAAAATGACACACTGGTACACCTTTGCCTGGCTGAATATTTCTCAGGAAGAACCAACATCTCACTGAATATTTTTTTTATTATCATTGCAGTCCATAATTACTGAAATGTAACAAACTTTGTGTTGGTTGGGGAAAGTGAAGTTAGCTTTAAAAAAAACCCCAAACAAAACTGAGTTTAAAAATCCTACTGTTAATCACAATATACAGTAAGTTCCAGCAAGAGTAAAAAGTGTATGTTTATGTATCTGTTAGCATGCGCCGTTAACATGTTTATGTACAATTCCCCCTACATTTATTCGTTCATACTATGTCAGTGCTGACGCCATGCTCCATAGACAAACTGGTTACTTTTAGATTGTGAAGTTATCAACAAGAAAAGTTGGGTTGTAGCGCTGCCTTAGAAGACAAGATATGGAAACAATGTCTCATTTTTTTGCGGAAAATGGGATGTGAGTTAATTGCTGCAAAAGCAAGATTGTGAATTTCCTGGCAGGACTGACTCCTGCTAACAGGGCCTCTTTTTAAAAAATCAAACTCTTCTCCTCTGCACTCCTCTCTGTTCTAAACATAGTTAAACTCATTGTTACACCCTTATCAGTGCACCAATTAGTAGTCTGTTGGCTACTTACTGTCCACAGACAAGTTCTGAGAGGTGACCACGCATGGGTAAACCCTCACAAATACTTTACACATCACGAGTTTTACTGTCTTGTGTGCACACAGACTTACTCCCACTCATCCATGCCCATACAGGCAGATACTACACTATTATGCACACATGGCGATAAATGCATTCACTCAAGCACCCCCCAACACACCCTTTTTCTCAAGTTATCTGAGTCAGATGTTTGTGTGTATGTTAGACAGACGGTAGGTACTTTGAAGTCCTGCCGGGTGGGTTGGAACCACACTTTGGGAGCACAGTAGGGAGGCTGGCGTGCCAGGCTGGTCCTCCTCCATGCCTGTTTCCATAAAGGACTGCCGAGACCCAGCATGCCCGCTGGTGCCATTTAGCAAGGCCTGCCAACAATAAGCCATGTTAAAAGGCTTAAAGAGGCACAAGAATAGGACTGAATGTCACATACACAACAGGAGACCCTGGTATTTCTCTACTCTCCGTGACAGATAGCAAAGCTAGGTAAGGTAAGCTTTTACCTTCAGTGAACCATATTCCTTGGAACAACGCTCTGCTGCATGGGAAGTGAAGTGGGGTGACTTGTGTGTGAAGTGTGTGAAGTGTGTGATTCCACATTTTGTTACCCATCTCCTACAACACTGCCAACTGCTGTTTATTTTAACCACAAAACTGATCATATGCCTAAACTGAACCACAGTACGCGCATCGTCCTTTTGATATGAGATCAGAAAACACTTACATACATGAACCATTTTGGAACAGTCAGTGACCTTTTCTGAGTCATGGAGGAGTAATAAATATGAGAAACTGAGTATTGAAATTAAAGTTTTGGCACATCTTGCTGTCTTCAGGACAGACGTCTGACAGAAGTGTAGTGTGGAATCAACATTTCACAGGGGAATCAACATGAACACATCTTGACTATGTGTTCAACATGAACACATAGTCAAGAAAAGCCTCCACTATCGATGTGTCCACTATAGAAACCACTAAAAACAAGCACAAATGACAAAACATGGATGCGTGTATACATAGAAAAGATGTCTACAAGACAACACATGAATGCATCCCTGTCAGTAAAGAATCCATAAATCTGACATCTAAAAGACAAAGATGTGTTAAAATTGTCTTCTGAAAAAACATATAAATAGACCTACTATAATAGGTATGTGTGTGTAATCAGAAATAACCATAGAAACCACCCTCTGTTTCTTATGGTATAAAACAGAGAGAGCTTAGTATGCTATTTGTTTGCTACAAAAACAATCTTATTTATGACTAAATGACAGCTATTATGCCCCCAGAGAGGATTTCATTTTTAATATGTCTCATGACTGCAGTAAAGCCAGAGACACAGCACATCACAGGACAATATGTCTGCAGGCATGTGCCTCTTACTGTACTTTCATGGTTGCTGATATTTGTGAAAAAAAGCTGAGGAGTTGTTGGAGTGGTGCAATGGATAACACACATGCCTTGGGTGTGAGAGACCTGGATTCAATTCCCCACTGTGACCATCTACCAATGTGTGCCTGAGCAAGACACGTTGCTCCAGAGTTGTGTGACCTCTGATGTGTATAGCAATTGTAAGTCGCTTTGGATAAAAGCGTCAGCTAAATGAATAAATGTAAATATAGACAGAAAATGTTTTCTCTCTCACCTAAGTACATGAGGAGTTTCATTCCAACCACCTCTGACCCCTTTTACAAACAGCATTACAGCAGAGAAAGTTTTGGCTGTCTTAAGACCTTCACTGCGCTGTGAAATGATTTGTTATCATCCACACCTTGGGATTATGAGTAAAGAGCATTGGGGGGGAGACTTTTTTCTCCATTCATTCCTGATTTCACGTTTTCAAGCATATGTTCTTAGGAAGTAGACACAAATCAGAAAGGCAAAGACGAGTTGTGACCCAGTTAGGGCTCTGCCAACACAAAGAGTTTATGGTTTGCTCTGGTTTTATTTGTGTGGGATCCTCAAGACCAACGGAGACTGGAGCAGACAGAGAGAAGATTCATGAAAGGGGGCTGGTGGAAGAAGGATCACCATGCTCTGTTTGTCAACAAAGTTTCCCCTCCAGCTGTGGTGGTACCCTGGTTGGATTTTTCCACAGTTGGACAGCAGCACAAAAAATCCATTAACTGAATTGACCTGATTCTTACTGTGCATCAATGTCTCTAAAAAGTATATTTTATGTACTGCTTACTTACTTGCTTTGTCGCATGTTTTTGCTGCAGTGTGTCATCGCCATTCTGAACAGAAGTCATGGGAAGGAGATTAGGGTAGGCGTAGCATACAAAGGATGTCCTGTGTCACACACGTTGTTAGATTTATTTTAGATTATGTATTATAGTTATTAAAGATTGAAACATATGAAACATACAGTCCAGTATGTACGAATCTGGAATCTCATGATTTATATTCAATATTCTGTACCAAAGCAGGAAGTAGTCTGCTTTGTACATACGGAGGGGTAAAGCAAGGGTGTGGAGCTCAGGGTGTTGAATGTACAGCTTTTGCCTACTGCTCTAGACCTATAAGACCATCATCACGTTTTCGCTAACCTATAACCAGATATTGCAGTGAGAATTGTAAAAGCGTTGGCATTTCAATGTAATCCAGGGTTTTGCAGAATCATCCAACACTGATGTTCTTGTTTGGTGATAAGGCTGAATTATGCTGACAGTGTTTATGTACAGATATGATTGACATGAACTTTCTTGGTCCACAGCGAACACAGAGCAAGTGCACACACTGAGGAGGTCACTAGTCTAACATAAGACCAGACATATGGTCACAAAAGCCTGATGTTCAAGAATATTGCCTTACAATCAGCCCTGAAAAATGATGTGATATCACATTTCCGATGTGGGAAAATAAATGATACTGAGAAGAGAGATTACAAACCAACAACGTTCTGAAGCACTGCTCTGCATTTTCTCTGATGTGACAGTGCTAAATACTACTAGGTTGTGTGGAGACACTGCCCCCAGATGAATAGCTCTGTTTTATTTGAATTCACCATTGCATCATCTCAGTGCATATTCTTCAAGATTTGATTTTGCACAGACTGTCAGTCGTTCTAGGAAATGTAGGAAATCAAAGGAGAAAAAAGCACATTTGGGGAAAAGTGGGCAAACCAAAAACAAAATTCCACCACTTCATCACAGAGTAAATCCTAGAATGTGTCGAGAGTAATGGATTGATGCTGTTAAGAGTGTCTGTGGATGCTTTTTCTTCCTCATTAAAGTCATGTTGGTTAAGAGAAGGGGAGGGTAAGACGCAGAAATTACTCTTCAAAAAGTGGTTTGTCATTTTTGTGGTCTGCTGCACTCAATTTTATTTGTTTCTTGTTTGAGCTCGTCCTGGCAACCACAAAGCCCAGAGATGCCCAAGTCTACAAAATGTGCCTATACTTTGTGTCTTGAGAAGATACTGGCAAACTAAAATCAATCAATATCCTATAAAAATGACATGAGTTGAGTTTTTGAGTTTTCTGACACCATTTATAAGTTGCCAAGTTTATAACACACTGTTTCTCTGTGTACCAGGAGTGGAATGGTTTGGATGGAAAAATCCTCAAAATTCTTCCAGTTAATCAAATTAGACAAATACAAATAACTTTCCCCTTTTATTTAGATTAACTAAGTACAGTAAAGCCACCGTGATTGCAGGAAATTACTTTTTTTGAAGGGAGGCATATTTTTCCATGACTGCTGAGCGTCTTCTCTCCAAAAGGTGGATTGCATCGAGACCTGTGCTCAGAACAGTTCCAAAAGTAGAAATAGCCATGTAAATTACATCTGATACTCATGCGCTCTGTGACCGTGAAAGGAGCAGAGCACGGCTGCCTGTCATAATATGTCCTTGGAAAAGGCCTTGGTCAAATAATTTTAGTCTTGGCATTTGTTTTAGCCTGGATGGAGTTCAGGTATTGTGGAATTTGCTGTATTCACATGATTCGAATGGAGTCAGGTGGCTTGTCAGTGACAGAAAAATATTATTTACTTATCACAGCTGCCTCGCCTAACTCTCCTTTAATTCCGCCTTTATTTTTTAAACTTTGAATTGAAAATTTATAAATGATGAATAAACATCACTTGGAACGAGAGCTAGATGTAATCAAAAAAGGAGTTCTTGTTGTTTCTAAAGAAATGAGAGTTTCATAAGTACTAGCATGAAGTGTTGAGGTGAAGTCTGTTAAGGTAGGTTTTCAGCTTATTGCGACCGGCAGGCTGTAAAGGCAAGGGTGTGCTTGAAACAAACTAGTTTGTATGGTGTGTTGTTCAACTGCATCTTCAGTGTTTACACCTGTTACAAATGGCCATATATGGCAATATCATACAAACTGGGATAACAACGCATACTTTGACAGTTTCTCCTCAAAAGGCACTCTTTTTTTTGTTTTAAAAACCTGTCCTGCCCAGCAGCCTGGTATAGAGTATGATGACCTGGATACCATATTGTGCCAGACAGATTTTACTTTAACGAGAGAGTATTAATATACTCCTTTGTCTGTTTTATTATTTATTTAATTATGTATTGATTTGTCACCAGGCCAGACAGGGGGGCAGACACGGGGATAAGGGGGCACAAACAAACAGCACAGAGAAAGGACAACACCTGCAAAGGAAGGGGGATGGAAGGTGGGGACAACAGGGAATAGCAGAGGGAAACACCAATTGCAGAAAGCAACGAAACCTGCAATAGAACAGAGAGGGGGGCTTGCGGAGGAGAAAAACAACAACAAACAAACACAAACAAAAACAAACAATAAAAATAATAGTAAAAGACAACCAGCCGAACAGCAGCAATAAACAGCTGACAAAGTATGACAACTAAGAAAAAAATGAAAACAAGAAACAGTCAAGCACACTAAATAAGCAACACAGCACAGCCACGAGAGCTGGAATAATAACAATTAATTTAAATAAGTAACTGAAAGAAAAGCATCAGGAATAATTCTGCCAGGGACAACCTAAATTTGTTTGTGTCTATGTGTGAGACTGTGTGTGTCTGTGTGCGTGTGGGTGAATGTGTCTGTATGTGTGTGTGTACATGTGTGTGCGCATAAGCCTGTTAAAGAATGTAGTTGTTAGTGAGAGTGGGATGCCACAACTGTGCCACACCTACCCCAGCAACAGGCAGGCAAGAACCCCAGTAGCCAATAGGGGTGGGAGAAAGAAAAAAAAAAAGAATAAATTTTCAAAAAAACAAAGACTCCCTGATGCACCACGATGCAAACGTGGAAGACCCCGACCCAAATGCCAGTTGATAACGTAATGCCGACGGAATGCAAGAAGCGTAACCCACGGAAGAGCAGTGCCCGGACCGACCGCGGCACGCACACAACATAGACCAGTGCTCCCCCCCCCCACCCAGCACCCCACCGCCGCGCAGCGAACAACCAAAACGCCCAAATGCCATGCAATCATCAACACCAATGCACAAGTGACGAGCCCAACGCGCACACTGCGTGAGCACGGCGACACCCAATGCCCAGCAGCCTCCTGCGAATCCCGCGTGCGAGGTCGGGCAAACGAGAGAGCAAGCGGAATAACACGACAGCGAAAGCCAGCGGAGAAAAACACTAGCAGCAAGTACCAGCCCGGCAGCCAACGCGCCGCGCAGATCACCGTGCACCCGCCAATAAAAGTCCACCATCCCCCCAACCGCCGGAAAAAACTAAGGCTGCCAGCGCCAGCCGACATCCCCCATGCCCCCCCCCCC
>NC_060150.1:10426766-10430992 GCF_021292245.1 Micropterus dolomieu | reverse complement strand
CCCCCCCCCCGGCCGCTGTGCAACACCAGCCAAACCAGCAACGAGGCAAAATCAACCAGCTCAGCTGCATGCTACCACCAACCCACCCACCCGTCAAGGGCCGAGAACTCCAGGCACAAGCCCAGAACAAACTGGAGCACAGCCCTGCCCCGCACCCACACTGCACATCCCGAAAACCAACTATATACCTCAGTATCCAGAGGGGTCCAACAACTGGCCGACAGAGAAATGGGGAAGCATGGATCCGAGGCCAACGAAGTAAAACAGGGACGCAAACTGGTCCCTCCAAGCCAACGAGGAAATGCCTCCCCCGGACTCCAATGCACAAACTAAACGCCCAGCAGCCATTCAGAGACCCTGCCCAGGGAAAAAGCACAATGCATCAAGATGCATCGACAATCGCCCTACAATCCCACCGCAGCCCTCCAACCGGATCAACCCACGCAGCGCCCAGACACCCCCACCCCCAGAAGCCAGGGCACCCCGCGACCCCCCAAAGCGCAAAGGACCCCAGACCGCATGTCCCGGGGGAAGCTGTATCCCGCCCCAAGGAAGAACAGCAGAAAGCCGTGCCAGGAAGGTCCCCGCCGCCAGGGAGCGATAACGCGGGAGAACCAGGCCAACGGTCCCCCAGCCCAGCCAGAGGCATCCCTCCCCAGAGTGCAGGCAGTGCCAGCAGCCCCCGAGGCCGATCTCATCCCTGGAGCGGGGCCCAGCTCCACCAGTCAAGCACCCCCAAGGAGGAGCACCAAAACCTACCCCGACAACATGCGCCCCAGAGACTCCTGAATGCCCCCACTGTGAGAGAACTGGCAGGGGGAAGCAGCGGGAGCCCCACCTCTGCCAAAGAGGGCCCAGGCGAGGAGAGGAGACAACGGGCCCCCAGGCCCAGGGACACACCACCCGCCCAGAAATGATCAAAAGCCACAAGCCCGACTCCCCAGATCCCTAGGTCAAGAGCGGGCCCCCACGCCAGGGGAGCCCCGACCCCCCCAGCCCACCCCAGATCAGGCAAGGCCGTCACCAACCCCACAGCACCCCCGACACCCGGGGCTCCAGGGGCAGGACACGAGGCCAATGAGAATCTCCCCCACTCCTTCAACCTCTCTGCCTGCCTCTGTAAATGTATTGTTTTGTGTTGGATGCATGTCATGGATTGAGTGTTGTATGGTGGAGTAAAGATAAGGTGTGTGGTAACTAAGGTGCAGTTAAAATTGGAGGGTAGTTGTAACACAGGCACCCCACAACTGTCAGGTAGTGGAGCCTCCCATCGTGTCCCTCCCATCGTGCCCCTCCCACCCCCCAAGCCCTCTGTGTCTAATGTGTAATTAAAATTGAGGGGCGGTCAGTGGGGGAGGAAGAAGGGCGAGGCCGCAATAAAACAGCCCCACCCACCAAACGCCCTGCCCGCCCCCCAGAGTCCTAAGGGTGTATGTTGTGAGACATGACAAAAGGGGGAAAGGTGAAGGAGATCATAGGGAGGCTAGAATGGTCCTCCTCACTGGGACCAGATTCCTGACTGGCCCCATCATTCATTCAGTCCCATCCCCCACCCCCCTAAGCAGGAGGACGCCAGGTCCCTCCAGCCCAGGGCTTATAGCAAGAGCCCCTCTAGCACCGGCAGCACCCCTGAGACCCCCGCAGCCAGGGAGACCACAGACCCCCACCGACGGCTACACCGTGACCCACACCGCACGTTCACCACCGGACCAAAACCCACCACAAGCATCCCCCCCACCGCCATGCCCCGTCCCATCAACCCGGACCCACACACAGGACCCACAGAGAGGCAGCCAAACACCGTGCGCCACCACATCTGCACAGCGCGAGTCAAAATCACCACCCGCGCACCGATACCAACAACTGCGCGACACCCAAGCAGAGTGGCTACCCACCCCGCAGCAGCGGCACACCGAATACAGGGTTTATAGCAGACATTTTCTCCATGCTAATGTGATCTATAAGGTGATTCCGATATTGGGTGATACTTATATTCTTTTTGGCCTTCCAGTTCATGAGGATAGTTTTCTTGGCGATGCATAAGACAGTGAGAAGCATGTATGATGTGTCAACCTCTATACTAATGTCACTTAGGTCCCCCAGCATGCAGAAGGATGGGGAAACTGGGACGGGGTAACTTAGCCATATCGATAGGTCTTCACATATCTTCTGCCAGAACAGGTGTACATTGCCACATAGCATGCATGTAACTATCAGATATGTTACCTGAGCAGTTCCGGCAGATGTTTGACTGCATAAGACCCATTCTGAACATCCTTTGTCGAGTATAGTGTGTTCTATGGAGAGTTTTATACTGTATAAGTTGTAGATTGGGATTTGTAGTCATTCTAAAGGTATTTAAACATATCTGCATCCAAAAGTTTTGGTCTGGACTAATGGATAGATCTGTCTCCCACTTTAAGAATGGGATCTGTTTTTAACAGTAACATGTATACTTTTGATAACAGTTTTGGAGGCGAGAGTTTAAGAAAGTCTGTTATCATTGGAGGTAAATCTAAGTCCATTATTTTATCCTTAAATCTAGCCTGAATTATGGATTTAAACTGTTGAAATTCCAGAAATCTATTATGGCTAATTCCATATTGTGCCACTAGATCCTGGAATGGAATAAAGTTACTGCTCTAGATTACATGCTCTAGATGTCTTATCCCTTTGTCATACCACAGTGGGGAATTTAGTGTTTTCTTATTTTGCAGGATGTCAGGATTATTCCAGATTGGGGTAAATCTGCATGGGATAGGTGAAGACCCAGATATTTTGAGAAGTTCCCACCAAGCTGCCAAGGAAGTGCTTATGTTAATGCTTTTAAAGCAGGTATGACGTTTGATGCTGGAACTGATGAACATACAGAACTTACAGAATGTTTGTTCTATGTCCATCCATGAGTGGTCCAGGGGGCTCTGATTGATCCATTTTGAGATATATTGTAGTCTATTAGACAGGAAGTAATGATAAAAATTTGGCAGTTCTAAACCACCACAGTCTTTTGCTTTTTGCATAGTTTTTAAACTGAATCGTGGGGGTTTTCCACAAAAATTTTGAGATGTTTGAGTCCAGTGATTTAAACCGGACAGCAGAGGGTTTGGTGGGTAACATTGAAAACAGGTAATTGATTTTAGGTAGGACCATCATTTTTATGGTGGAGACTCTTCCCATGAGTGATATAGGTAATGATGTCCACCGTACAAGGTCATCCTCTATAGATTTAAGTAAAGGCGTGTAGTTTAGCCATGTCAGTTCTGACAGCCTGGAGTAAATATTGACATCCAGATATTTAATATTCGCCGACTTTAGCTGTGTGGTAGATATACTCTGGAAATCACACTTTACATGGAGTAGTCTGAGATGGATGACAATTTATCTATAAGTGTGATTGTCTCAGAAAGAGAAGTTTGTGAGTTTAGGAGGAAAAGTAATACATCATCTGCATAAAGGCTTATCTTGTGGTGTATATTTTCTGTTTGAATTCCTTTAATATTATTATTTTGTCTGATAGCAGCTGCTAGCGGTTCTATAAAAATAGCAAATAGCGAGGGAGAGAGTGGGCAACCCTGCCTGGTACCCCTCTGGAGACTAAAGCATGGAGAAGTATGATCATTTGTTTTGACAGAAGCTCTTGGGGAACTGTATAAGATTTTAATCCAATCTATGAAAGAGTTTCTAAATCCAAATTTATATAAAGTAGCGAATAGAAATTTCCAATTTACTCTGTCAAATGCTTTCTCTGCATCTAAAGAAACAACTGTAGTTTCCAGGTTATAGTAGAGAAGTAGTAGAATAGTGGCATAGTCTATTATGTTAAGTAGCCTGCGTGTATTGTTGGTGGAGTGCCTGCCCTTAATAAATCCTGTTTGGTCAGAGTGTATTATACCAGAAGTAACCTTCTCTAGCCTTCTTGCTAGGGTTTTGCAGATGATTTTAAGATCTGCGTTAATAAGTAATATTGGGCGATAACTGGACGGGAGTGTGGGGTCTTTGTCTGGTTTAAGGAGCAGGCTGATATTAGCAGAATTCATTGTTGGAGGCAACATGCAAGTACCCCTAATTTGCATAACCATCCTACAGAATGTGGGCGCAAGTATTTCCCAGAATTCCTTATAGAGTTCAGCGGGAAAACCATCTGGCCCAGGGGCTTTATTATTCGGCATATGTAAGAGAGCTTCCTGGAGTTCAGCCATTGAAACAGGTGAATCCAGAGCCCTGAT
>NC_060150.1:10369859-10426666 GCF_021292245.1 Micropterus dolomieu | reverse complement strand
GGGCAACCCTGCCTGGTACCCCTCTGGAGACTAAAGCATGGAGAAGTATGATCATTTGTTTTGACAGAAGCTCTTGGGGAACTGTATAAGATTTTAATCCAATCTATGAAAGAGTTTCTAAATCCAAATTTATATAAAGTAGCGAATAGAAATTTCCAATTTACTCTGTCAAATGCTTTCTCTGCATCTAAAGAAACAACTGTAGTTTCCAGGTTATAGTAGAGAAGTAGTAGAATAGTGGCATAGTCTATTATGTTAAGTAGCCTGCGTGTATTGTTGGTGGAGTGCCTGCCCTTAATAAATCCTGTTTGGTCAGAGTGTATTATACCAGAAGTAACCTTCTCTAGCCTTCTTGCTAGGGTTTTGCAGATGATTTTAAGATCTGCGTTAATAAGTAATATTGGGCGATAACTGGACGGGAGTGTGGGGTCTTTGTCTGGTTTAAGGAGCAGGCTGATATTAGCAGAATTCATTGTTGGAGGCAACATGCAAGTACCCCTAACTTGCATAACCATCCTATAGAATGTGGGCGCAAGTATTTCCCAGAATTCCTTATAGAATTCAGCGGGAAAACCATCTGGCCCAGGGGCTTTATTATTCGGCATATGTAAGAGAGCTTCCTGGAGTTCAGCCATTGAAACAGGTGAATCCAGAGCCCTGATCTGTTCATCATCTAACCTTGGCAAATCTATATTGTTCAGAAATGCATCAATGTTAGAGCTAGATGGGTCAATTTGTGATGTATATAAGTTTTTATAATAATCTCTGAATGCATTGTTGATTTCTTCTGGGTTATAAGTCAGATTCCCAGCTGAGTCCTTTAAGGAAGAAATTGTTATTTTTTCTTTATTCAATTTCAATTGGCTGGCTAAGAATCTGCCGGATTTATTGCCATGTTCAAAGTTCTCCAAGCGTAGTCTTTGCAACGGAAATTGGGTCTTTTTATTAATAATTTCATTTAATTCAAGTTTTGATTTTCTCAGATCATTCAGCATGTGCTCCTGTGGGGAGGCAGCAAGGGTAGTTTCTAATGTTTTTATTTTTTGTTCTAGCTCTAATTCACAAGATCTCTCTTTCTTTTTTTTGTATGATGAATAGGAGATTATTTTACCTCTTATGACTGCTTTTGCTGCCTCCCAAAGAAGACATGGCGAGGCTCCTGGCAGGTACCCGAAATGACCAGATTATCCCGCATACTAGGAGCCTGGAGATCGATGATCACTTCTCTAATGTTTTTATTGTCTGCTGAGAGCCGCGTCATTCCCTCCGTGAGGGATTTAACCGAACATTTGAGGACCTTGTTTTCCGCCGCGTGCTCAACCACCTGTTTCTGGCTGAACTCCAGGGATTCCCGCAGAGCCTTAAACTCTTTGTGAAGTACTTCCACCAGAAATAATCGGGCATCAATGCTAGACAATTTCTTGTCTATTGAATCCAGGATCTCTGTGAAATCTGCGCTTTGTGAGGAAACTGCTCCAGATGATGCTCCAGGTGAGTCTTCAGTGCGGTTTCTCTTTGATTTCCCCATGACCACTCGATGAACACTGGTCAATGTAAACTTCATGGTCCTCCAAACACTCGTCCTCGAGGTCCTCCAGTGCGATTTGACTGCTATTATTTGTTAATTCGCTTAAAATTGGCGGATTGTTTGTTTAATGAAATGTTTGTTTAGCTGCGCGCTGCCATGTTTGAATTGCACCAAGTCTCACGAGATTACACAAACGCTCACCGTGTCATCTCCTCACCGTGTTTGTAGCATTCTCAAAAGGCACTCTTCGAAGAATGAGACAAGTGGGCTAGAGAGAGAAGTACAAACCCTGTCAACTTTCTCACCTGACAAATTGCTGTGTGAAGTGGTATCTGTTAGAATTTCGGTATTGAGGCAGCCTGCCCCATCGTCTAATGTGTGGGGGAAAGGGAATTCAAATGTTGTTAGACAGTCCAATAAGCACTTGGTCAGAGGCATACTGACACCTTGCCCTGATCTCAATTCAGTCACTTGAAACTGGATGTGAGCTGCAGACAAGTGGAGTGAGAAACCCTGAACACCAGCCAGGCAGCAGCATTGTGAGCTTTCTGCAGATGTCTGCACCTTTCACTGATTATCTCAGATTTCTGTCAGTTTCTGACCAATTTTCTCTCCATCATCAGCTCCCTTGTTAGGAGTGTACATATGTTTGATAGTATTGTGGGTAGTGTTTCACTTGTGTCTGTCTCATCATCAGCGTGTTCAGAAGGTGAACATGTGTACATCCATAAATTGTATCCATCAGATGGGTGCATAATGTTTTCCAAGTCTGTTTGTGGTGATGAAACAGGAGGAATGTTGGATCTACAAGCTGAAAAAAGAAGAGTCTGAAGCAGTTTAACCTAGTCTTGTGCATATGGCAGTTATCTGGCTTAATTGCCAGGGATTTCCATTGCTTCTCAGCAGTTTAATCATCTCTCGCCGATTTTTGTGGGCCATCTGGAAATGATATGCTCTCAATTAACTCTCTTCTTCCCCGTTCAAGGTTTTAAGACTTTGTTCCACTTTGAAGTTGCTTCCAGGCCTACAGCAGACTGAGACTTTTCTTCAGCTTCACCTAGGCTGTGATGCTAAAACTCCGTTGTAGACGTAGGAGCCGCTGCAACTACCACACATCACTTATCTGTGGGCCTAATTTTTCCGTCTCTCTCACTGAGTCCCACTTTGTTTCATGAATCTGGTCCTCATTACTCCCGAAAGTGGAAAATGGCAAATGATTGAATAACTGTTGGATGAAATTTGGAGAGGAGCATTTTTCATTCACCAAGGTTGAAAGGTATGGTGACGTTTCTCGCAATAAAGCGTGCAAGTTGAGACGTCTGGGGCTTTAGATTGTTGCCTCAGCAACCCTGTTTCTGTTCTTGGTCCCTGTCTTCCCTGAAGTTTTGCTCTTTTTCTCATTGATGTGATCTCATAACCAGCATTTCTACACCTTTGTCAGAACCCCTACAAAGTGGTTGATTCTGTATTACAATATCGTGCCAGCATGACTAATTCTGTGTTACAGACTTTGAAAAATGCCATGGTTGCAATTGTATGGTTTCGAAATAAGGGTATTTGGACGAAGCCAGTATGCCGCGAGTCTAAACAAAGGTGAAAAATGAGCATACTCCTATCTGCCACCCTTGAATAAGAAAATGAGAGCAAACAGCAGAAACGCTCATAAAAATTAATTAACTTCATGAGGACGGAAAAAGTGATGGATGTTTTGCTTCGTTGCGTTTTAGTCTCAGGACCCTCGCCAAGGCTATAATTTGCATCCTTGCAGTGATGTTTATTTAGCAGCTTCAATCCACGCCATCTTCTTAATGCCACAAATCAATCGTCCCAACAGCCCTGTTCCCCTTATAAATAAATGAGAAAATGCATTTAGATGACTTTGTTTTTGTCTGTGCACCCGTGTGTACACGTTTGAAACGCATGTGTGGGATGGTGGGAGCAGGGAAAATCAGACTTTTGGGTATGAAGTCACATGGCAAGTAGCTAGGGGATGGCAGTGGGCCAGTTTTCCACCTAATGATGAGAACCATGTATCTGGTGCAACACATGCGGAGGAAGGTATGGTGTCAGAGAATACCAGCACTGCTGCATCATACCAACAGCTGGATGACCACCTCAGCTGTCCCTGATCCTGCCTTTTCTTCCTTTGTCCATATTATCGCTTTCTCAACTCTATCACCTTTCTCTTTTCGTGTCTACACCTTCTCTTCTTGTACTCTATTGTGCACACACACACCCATTGTCTGGTGGCCTCCTGTGTGTGTCCATATGGGAAGCTAAAAGCAGGTCAGGGGGAACCAGGGTAGGCTCCTTTTCGAGCATGTCACAACAGGATTGAATACTTCCCGCAGTCCTTGACACTCGATAGAGCCCCCTGTTTCCCTGAGCTCTCTGTTTAGATAAGGGGCTGCCCTCCCTTCTTTCCAGGGGCCCCCAAGCACTTACAGCTGAGATGCAGGTTGGAGTGATTATTTGTATGGGGAGACATGCACGTGCGAAGCCCTCCCCTCTCATTCCCCCCAAGTTTTATGTCTGCAAACTCACCAGCTCAGCAGGGTGAATCCCCAGTCCCCCCACTGCAACCTCAGGGCCCGTTCTTGCTGTTTATATGCAACAAACACGTTATTATTTATTTATACAGGAATTATTGCAGCATAAAGCAATAATGTTGCTGTTTGTCATTTTGCTCAAGTCTGGTGGGATTACCTGACTGAGTCATAAATGTGAAGAAAATGATCCCAGTGGGTTCAACGCCCCACAATTCTGAGGTGATTCTAACCTTTTATGTTATTCATAGAACTTACAGTTTATTTCACTTGAGTGAAAAAGCTGCAACATGTGGCTCTCAGTAACTGAGACATAATAAATGACACCCCAAAATCAGCAGTTTCTCTCTAAGACAAAACAAAAGACTTTGGTGGTGGTGATTGGGGGGTTGACTAATTCAAAGTTTTTGTTATTTCTGCTTTTCATTGAAGAGTTGAACATGACTACAGCTCTGTTCAGCATGTGTTGGATCCATGAATTAAGAAAAAAGAAGTGTGTATGTATGTCTGTAATCAGTAGATCTAGTTATCAGTTAGTATAACATGGAATAGCAGAACAAAGCAATGTATAGAAAAGAACAAGTATTAATTGCATGTCTAAAAGTTATCAAGTAGGGTGTCATTTTATGACTTCATTTGAAATATTTGGGAAAGCAAGAGTTCCGGGCAAATGTTCATGATTGATAAGAAATCTTCAGTCTAAGAGCTTGTTCCTATCACCACGACTGTTGTGAATCCTGTCTTAAACCTCTCTGGAACTTCTGTGAGAATATACAGCTGGTCTGATACAATCTTAACTTTGAAAAAACACCAGGATCTGGACTTGGTGGGCTCAGTAACTGAGAAGTGGTGATAGAATCATAAAATGCTCCACTTTCTCTGACTACCCACCATTGTCAAATCCTAGTATATGCATGTACTACTAGGAATAATAAGAGGTACCACTCAAATGTCTGTATGCTAAATATGAAGCTAGGGCCAAAAGACGGTTAGCTTAGTATAAAGACTGACAACAGGGGGTAAACATCTAGCCTGGCTCTGTCCAAAGGTGAAAGAAGAAAACTGCCTAGCAGCACCTCCAAAGCTCATATAAGCTAACGTTTGTGTGCAAGTCTAGCTGTTTCCCCGCTGCTTTTAGCCCAAGCCAAACAAACAGTATCCTGGCTCTTCATAACTTCATATTAACTGTACATACATGGGTGGGCGCAATCTCATCTTACTCTTAGCAAGAATTAATTTAACAAATATAAGAGACAGCATGGTTACTTTGCATTTAGTTTACTCTTTGTGCGTCAGTCTGAACAGTACTAAGAGTACATTCATTTAAGTTGTAGCTGGAGCAGCATTACCTAATGTCCTCTGTTTCTGTTTAATAAATGAAATACGTATTTTCTGTTAGTTACTTTGTTATTTTGACATTTATGCATGCAGGCACATTCCCTTTTAAACTGAATATTTGTTGTGGGAAACAGAGGATCCAGTCCCACACCACAAATAGTAAACAGTTGTTGAGAAAGCCTTCTCCTTTTCCAGCAGCCTCACACATCCTGAATGTGCTGTACTTTCACTCAGACAGAGTAGCCCGATACCCACTTTGATGAAAACCGTAGTGTAATGAGGAATGGCTCCTATGGCCATGACTCACTGTGTTTGTCCTATTTTTTTGGGGTGCCTGACCTCCAGCCACCACTATAATTTATCTAACACACAGTCAGAAAGAATTTACTTTTAAAAATGTTTTTGTGAATCTCTATTGTGAAGCGGGTGATTTATCTTTATGACTGCCCCCATTCACTTAATATCTGTGAAGCTGAAAATGAGTTAGCTTCTTGCTCAAGGACACTGGTCTATGGAGGATCAAACCTGGGACACCAGCTTTTATGGTCATCAACATGCAATGCATTATATTAAAGTTAAAACCACCTTGTGAACCTAAGTATTGATTGTAGATCAGATTTTTTGATTATAGTGTTATTATCCAAATTAAGCTACTTTTTCATGAGCAACACTGAATATAACTGGGTGTCATTAAACAGGGGGAGGCGATTTGTCCACCTGAGCCGCTGTGGAAAGCCAACACGTTCCACAGATTCCTGCCTGGTTCAGAAAAAGAAAAGAAAAAAGATCATTTGTGTATAATTGCAACCACATTTTGAAGACACACTCCAGTTCTTCGATGTCCAACATGTCGGATCGAGCAAAGACTGAGTGATGGGTGATACAAAGGTAAAGCAACTCTGTTATATCATTAATTTTTTAGAAGCTTATGCATTAATCTTGCTTGAGTTTTATTTTATTGCTCCCTGTGGAAGCATGGCCCATATTCCTCTGATCCTCCGGTCCCTTTGTCTTCCACTCTTATCTTTGTCTCTCTGTCATAAAGGGGCACCATTACAGGCTGTAGAAACAGTATTGTACAAGCCATCTGGTATCAATGAAACGGTTGCTTTGTGAGCTGCACTAATAGTCCAATGTATCAGAAGCCCAATGGGTCTGAAACTTGTTTAATGACAGAAAAGGCCAGTCAGCAAAAATGACTGGTTCTTAAATCACACTGTCATGGGTAATCACAATTCTGCAACAGTATACGCTTTCCCTGACAAATGAATAGTTTGCTAATTTGATGACTGAATACGTGCAAATACGTTGTTTTGTGACTCTCAAAGCATGAATGCAGAAGTTACACCGACATTTGTCCCGATACTAAAATGACAACAACGACCAATTTAGGGTTAAAATCAGGATTAAATCTGTACATTGTGTGCCAGTCCTGAATTGATTTAATATCTAATCATTGGTGTATGAGGTACAAAAGACAACAGACAAATTGGGGCCAGTCCCATGATTTTCCATGTGTGTGCATCCCTGAGTGCACTTAGATACATGTCTGCCTGCATGCAAATATATACACTCCAAATACATAGGAGATGATGTATGTGCACATGTGCAAATATACACATACACATGTATACAGACACGTGAGCACACAAACAGAATCCAGGTGCTTCTTGAAGCTGTTGTCAGGTTTTCAATGTCGGCATAGGTTTCAGAGGTCCTGGAGCAAATACCTTGCAAAACAGACTACTCCTCCAGTCCATGTGGATGCAATTCGTGGGTATTTAGAGCGGAAAGTCTCCACAGGGCTACTGGAGAGAAGTCGAAATTAAAACAGCACAGTACATCGCCTGTGCTAATTAACAGTTACAAGTCCCTCGTGTCTACTGTTTGACTGCGGATAGTAAACAGAGACCCTCTTTCATCTGTGCTCTTTGTCTTTCAGCTGGGATGTGGGGTGTCACCGGACATGTGGGAATACAAATTTGTCCTCTTTCGGTGCTTCAAAGTGCGTCCATTCATTCCAGCTCTCACTGGTGGAGCGCAGTGAAGCGTAAATGACATTCAGAAGATCTAGCACATCGCGGGGACAAAAGGAGGGGGGGGGTCTGTGGCACGTTGTTTTGTCTGGGGACGTCTGTCTTGTTGATGAGCTGCACTCATGTGACCCTGAACTCTGGAGGACCTCGCTTTGATCCTGCTTTGCGCAGGCAGTCACCTATCTGTGACCTTGTGCCCTTTCCTCACAAACTGCTGTTTAGCTCTCAAAGCCCAGTCAATTTCTGCCAATTCACTTAATCTATACCAGGCCTTACCCGTGATTTCAAAGTATATAGGGCAGTCTGATAAAATACAGGGCAGTGTTCCTGCTTTGTCCCATTTACAGGAAGCCGAGAAATGCATCCATCCATCGGCCGAGCCGTCGGCCCCATAACTCAACTCTCAGCCTGGGTGTCTAGTTCGCTGCGAGTTGTGCCTCAACTTTGGCCATGTGCTGCCCTGTCCTTCCCTCTATTTGTGTACTCTCCATTCATGCCTGTCTCCCCTCTTTCATCTTTCATCTGCCCATTTCTCCCTCCCCGTCCCCTTGATGGCGGCGGAGGTTTTGTTTGCTGTCAAACTATCGTTCTGGCCCTGAATCTGGGTCTCTGGGACTAGCTCGGCACCTTTCTTTCTCTCTTCCTACTCTCATCTCCTCCTTTTCTTTCTTTCTTCCATCCCGAGGGAATTCTTTGTGTTATTTTCCTCGCAAACAGATTTAGGGAGAGTCGTTAAAACTTTAGTAAAATATTTTCCACTCTATAAAAAGAAATTAAGTTTGGATCTACCGTTTAAGTGTTTGAGAGAGGGGAACGGAATATAGTAAATTGGGACAAATAGCGTTGGCATTTTTTTTTTTTTCAGGATTATGCTTTATTAGTGAGTGCCTACTTCTGAATGAATGGGCTACACAGAGCAATCCTTGTTCCTGTAAGTCTGTGCATCAGCTCTTCTCCCCCCCTTTAAACTCATATTCCTGTCAGGGGCCTCCCATATGTGCTGTGCAATGTGTGCTTTGTCAAGGAGGAAAGAGAGACCGACAGAAAAAGAGATGGATCTTTAGGGAAGGTGCAAGTTCTCTGTGTTCACTGTCCTGCCTGCCTCAATGCTGAGCCCGCACATTTTCCCCTCCTTCAGATTGTAACGGAAAGTTATGGAGAGGCTGTAATGGAAGAATAACTCCATAAATTTGACACAGAAGTCCTGCTAATTAAAGGAATGCAGTCAAGGCAGAGCAGCTGCATTGTTTTTGATACTGATTTAAAGCAAAGAGTGGCTACTGTTACTTTAGCAATTAAGATAACATTAAATTTGGCAACAAACAAGTCAGTAAAGTGAATAATCCAAACTACTAGATAATGTTACTCTCATGCTTAAAGTCCTTGTAGTGTATCACTTTCTTCCATATCTTGCAATGTGTATTATACCTGCTGCCTTTGTGTTTAAATCGTGACTTTAGAGGATTGACTGTTGGAGCAGTTGAGGGATTTCTCCGCCAGCCTCCACTTTCAGTCCAGAAACTATGCATTCCACCGTCTCTGCAGCCCTGCCGATCGTCCAGGTTCCAGCGCTAACAAAAACGTGAGCAAAAGAGGCTCTTTCTATTGAGTTTTCTTTGCTTTGGAAAGCGATTTCCCTTCCCGGCATCCTTCTCGTGTCAAGATGTTGGCTCTCAGTTTTGCATTGAGGTGCCCAGCCAAAGGTACGAGTCAATTTGTCTGTCAGTCAAAATAATAACTGCAAAGCTAATATTGCTCCTTATATGCAGTGATTCGAGGCTGTGCTGTACATCCTCATAGTTTTCTGGAAATGTTGAGACATTTAAGATGATTTCAGGAAGCTCTCAGCTTACTAACTATTTGACACTAACTTGTTGAGGTTTCAAATGAGGCCTCATTTTGGATTTAAAAGTACTGCTCAAGTGGCAATTCTTCAATGGTTTCACAAGGTTTATAGTAATACAGTCAGTGTATAGAATAAAATATCCGAACCATACTGGACGGTAATTCACAAAAACATGAGCTCTTTGTGTCAACACAGTCTTCTGAACAAGAAAGTTTTAACAACACCCCTGATTATTGATCTTTGTCTTACCCTTGACCCCAGCTTTAGAGAAAATTTAAGGCTCCAGTCACCACTCAGTACAAGTGGTCAAGCCTCCACTGGGTTAGATATATGAGCATCAAGGTTCACAGGCTCCAGTCAATAGAAAGTAGCCACTCAAAACTAAACTATCACACTTTATTTGAGCAATCCAATACGAAAAGGAGAATTTATTCCATGGACACAGAAAATTCTGTCTGATTAGCTGGCAGGTATCCCTTAAGCTGCTGAACATGAAACTGCATGAAACTACACTATAGCAACATTATTTTGTTCTACAGTAGGGTTATGTGAAACTAACAGGGTGTTCATCTCGGGGTTGGGTTTAAAAATGTGGGAGAGGTTGAGCAAAGGTCAGGATTAGGGTTACGTAAGATGTTGAAAAAGACACATGTGACCCTTTATTGAACTTTCTACATTTTAAGACAGAGGGTAAAAGAATGTACTCAACCAATTGTCCAAAAATGAATTCAGCTTTTAATATATAAACAAATGCAAAAAGAAAAACAATATGATGGTCAATCTGTGCAATGCTCATTGATTTGCTTATTAACTAAAAATGTGTGCCAAATAACCTTTTTTCAGGTCTTCATTTTCTCACTTGATTTTAGCAAACTATTTTGAAACTAATGGTTTTATAGAGGAGAATGAGATCTGATGGAAATCCGTCGCTGACACTAAACTGGTTTCCCTCCTAGCTCGGCTGGAAAGAAACAGATGGGCCCATATGACTCCAGTTACCTCGGATTCTTGGTTCATGAAAGGAGAACTTTTGTTTCTCATTCTTGAACATGACGGGTTTATTTCAACCAACGCTCAAAGAAAATACACATGAGGAAGTGTGTTTAGGACTTTATGCCCTCTGCTCTCTCATGAAGAAAACAGTGGTCAGGTTCTTGGTTTGTGGGCGTCGGTGTATGTACATGTAGCTTGTGCATTAGGTGAACTACTAAATCATATCAACTGAAATAATAGGGACCTTATCATAGACAACACCTGCATTATTATGCATTTTCACCTACTTGTATGTGTATTAGTTGTATGTTTATTTTTACCAATCTTTGTTCAGCTCATTTTTAGTTGAATGTCTATTTCTATCTTCCTGTAAAGACCAAATCTCAAGCAAAACTGTCTACTGGAAAGGTAGGCAATGCACACTACACAAACAAACAAAAAGTGAATGAAGTTGGGGCTGTATAAGTACTGAGGGACTAATGAGGAATGAGATGCAGGTGAGGAGGTGGGCAAACCTGGGGAAAATCGGCTGAGGGGAATGAGATGATTGCAGGGAAGGTGAGAGGTGAAGGATCTGAAATGACAGGAGAGTTAGTGAGTCAGGATTCAGGATCTGTGAGTCTATCTTCTAGATGGGACCCCTTGTGACCCTGCCCACAACACATAATGACCATAACTTATCAAGGGGGGTGTAGTTCATCAATAACAACTGAACCCTGGATTTTAAAACTTGCTATCTGACCTGGGGTCAGGTTTGGAGCTAGAAATTGCAAACAACTATATTTATTCA
Source organism: Micropterus dolomieu (assembly GCF_021292245.1). NCBI lineage: Eukaryota > Metazoa > Chordata > Actinopteri > Centrarchiformes > Centrarchidae > Micropterus > Micropterus dolomieu. The sequence goes on along the minus strand of NC_060150.1, from coordinate 10,415,589 downwards.
CAGATGGAAGTCAGTGGACCGTTGACCGATCAGGATTTAGACACTAAAACCCTAAACATGAATAATTTTTGGCTGAAAAGTACTTTGCACAGTTGGTGAGCAGGATTTCCTATTTCACATTTCAAATAATCTTGGCAGACTGAGTTGCTCAACTGCACAAAATTTGTATGTGGTAACTAGGAGACTGTGGGTATTTCTCAGCACATCCACCTCCGGGAAGTGTGCAACAATAACTGGAAGAGTCATAGTGCCCTCTGTTCTTGACCAAAGAGTTGAATCACACCATGTGGCTCGGCATTAGTCAGCCCTCATTGCTTTTGTTTCCTGATGAGCCAAGGCATCATTAACAAGCTACATCAAAAAGCCCCTTTCCTGTTCCTCGCTGCAGCCTCCGTCCTCTGACCAGCCTCTCCCATGGAAACGTTAGGGTGGTGTGCAGGTGTGATGAGCTCCAGACTTGCGTCACTGTTGATATCAGATGGGAAGTTGTGGTTGGGAAGTTATGGCACTTCAGGGAGAGGGGGGATTTCTCTCTTGCTCGTGTTCCGAATTCGGTTCAGTTCAGAGATGATTGTGAAAAATGATTATGTCATTGGGGAAGTTGGCAGAGTGGTCATTTTAAGAAGGATTTCCCCTTTTCTCTTTTTTTTCTCAATGAATACCAGCATTGAGAGAAAACAGAGAAAAGAGGAAACTTGTTAGCTGTTCATTGGGCATTTTTCACAAGAATTGAAAGGGGATATTAATCTGGGAGCTACGTCTGTTTGTACGGTCTTCCGGTCTAAGTTTATTTCTGATAAACTCTCTGAGCACGGTCAAATATGGCTTTGATAGTAGCTGCAGCTTGTAATTACTTCAAGAAATCTTGAAGTATCCTCTATAAAACTCTCTCTCTCCTCTTATCTCAAAGTCTCTCGCTCTATTTGTCTCTAAAGGGTAGAGTGGTTAGGTGACTCCATTAGTATTCTGACTTTGCCTGGGAAATGGTCTCATAAACAGCTGGGAGCCACAGCAGGGACCAGGCACACAATGCAGTGTGTGCGTGTGAAACTGACATCATATGCCATGGCAAACTAAAGGCTTACTAGTCTGTTGCACACCGACCACCACAATAGACTAAGTCACCTTTATTAATTCGGGAACAGGTCGCGTGTGAATGCTAATGCTGTTATTATTTTCACTATGAGACACCCAAGGGTGCACAGCAGGGCAGTTAGCATCACTAAGCACAGCTTATGACGTAGTTAGGGCATGATGCATGCAAGGTTGGGCTGGAGTCACAGAAAAAAAACACATCTTAAAAACCAAGTGACATTTCCCAGGCTAAATACCAATGTCATTAAAGTAATGATCTGCTAGAAAAACTGTTGGGTGCCAGGTTAACAGCTTTTACTGTTCCATGCCATGAGGCAGGATTTATGTGGGTTAGTGGAAATAGTGGTGGCCAGTAGAGGAAGTATTCAGATCCTTGACTTAAGTAAAATTAGTAATACCACACAGTAAAAATACTGTTACAAGTAATAGTACTGTATTTAATATGTTACTTGATAATACTTATATACTTTTACTCAAGAAAATGTACTTAAAATATTAAAAACAACTAAAAACATTTAATGCAGAAAAATGGCCCTTGTAACTGTACTATTATATATTATATCATCAGATTATTATTACTCATGCATTAATGTAAAAGCAGGATTTTACTGTTGCAGTTTTTGAGGTGAAGCTCATTTGGAACTACTAACTAATGATTATTTTCATTATGTTTTGCATCCTTCCAGCTCTTTAAGCTTACGCCAAGTAAATGCCAGTCCGACATTTACTCTTGGCCGGTCTTGTTTGGTCACTCTGTCTTTATCTCTTCCTTGCTTCATCCGACAACGTCTTTTTTGGTCTCTTCATCTCTGCCATGGTATCTGTACATTCCTTTCTAAGAATGACCTGTTTGCTTACCATAAAGCATTACACCGTTGTCGCAAAAGGTTTTGTGCACGGGATTCCAATGCTAAATAGAATAGAATACAACTTTATTGTCCAGCCAAGGCCAGAAAATCATGTTTTCCGACTAATCACATAGCCAAATAGCAAGCGCTGAGTAGCAATGACAGCAGTGAAGCCATTCTCCCTGTTACAAGTCAGTGTACCATCAACATTATTTTGAAGCTGTTTAAGATAAAAATACATGTTGCTTTAAACTCAAGCGATGGATTTACTTGGGTGGCGGGTAGATGTGTAGCACGTCCAATTATCCTGTGGGAAACAAGAGTTTGCATCCCTTCGCAGACCTGCAGTTAATGTTCTTTTTACTTGACCCATACCAATGACGATGGTCATCGTGCACAGGGATCTACGTCCAGGTCAACTTGCCAGCCTTTTCTCTCAACTACCATTGTAATGTCGGAATTTATATACCTGAAATTCCTTTAAATTGTCAAATTTAAACTAAGTACATTTACCATAACCATGATCCTTCTCTAAGCTTAACCATACGGCTACTGACATATTGTAAAAAAATTTTAAAAACATGTAAAGACAAACCCTTCGGGGTTTTGTTTTTTGGGGGAATATTATTTTATGGTGAAAGGGTTGTATATCTATACATATGTATGATTTTCAGCTCTTCCACATTGCTCATCCAAATTCAGGGGAGATCAGTAAGTGATAAAGGCTTTGAGCTGGATTCACCTCAGTGTATTTCATAAAATGTGTGTTCAATATTGCATATAGGCACCGTGACCATCATAACTTACAACTTGCAGATGAGAAATAAACGTCTAATACGTTTCTTTGAAAACCAACCACACAGGGGTGACCGGGAGGAACACATATTTAGGGTTAAATGCAAGTTAAAGATTTATGGAGCTTTCTTTCAGAAAGAGTCTAAGTGGCCAGAAGTGGTGACAGCTTGCCCTTTGACTTGGCATACCTATTAATGGACATTATGCCAGGGTCAACAGCAAACACTCTAGTACGCCATTTGAGACGTGGCTGCTTCTTATGTAACGGGCTGCTTTCGAGAAAGTGGCTTCTGTTTGGCCCATGCAGCTTGAGGACAGCAGATCATCCAGCTGATAAAGAATAGTGCTTGCGAAGGCAGCATGCAATATAAAATGCAAATATATAATTTAACAAACGAGGTGATGTGTAGTGTTTGTGTGAAACTTTGGTAAACTCAAAGACCATCAAATATAGACTGTGACAGGTGGCAAGAACTTTAAATCACATCTTAGTATGAAAAGGCTCATCCTCTGACATGTGAAGCTTCAGCATTTTTCCCAAGTGTCTGATGGTCTGGCTGTGAGCTTCACATTCCTCTCCTCTACCAAAGTGCCCCATGCCTCAGGCGTCCGCAACTGTGGTTACATAACCAGCGCTGAAGCTGTACATCTTTGCAACATATTTACCTGAAATGGCTTGGCCCCTAATTGAGCCTGGGCAGCAACAGTGACAACCAGGGTCTGGTTTTCTTGAGAGCATATCAGCAATCAGAGTCCTCTCAAACAAATATGCACTACCTGGGTCTTCCTGATGCAGCTTTGCTCTTAGACACATTTTATTTCATTAATAAAACAAATATGAATGTATCCCTGCACTGCGCAGAGGGATGTTTATTCAGCTTTTCAGCACTCGATGAGGCTCGAGCCTGTTGAGGCCTTAACACAACACTGGTTCAGTGAATCAGGGGCCAGCAGCTCCCACTGACAGTTACACTCAGTTTGGGTTTATTACCTTCACACATACCAGGAGGAGGGAAGTGACCTCTGGTAGTCTGCTAGGTACCATAACACTGAATGCTGTATGAGTTTCTGCCTCATTGTTCCAACACAGTGTCATCTCTTAGTTTGAAAAATGTATCCAGTGGGGTGAGACCGTCCACTTGCTTCAGAAGGTTTAAATGTCATTATCTTTAAAATGTATTTGAAAAAAGGGTAGAACACTTCATTAGTGTAGTGGAAATTATGCTTAATTATATTGTTGTGACTATTATAAGACTCTTATAAGACCAAATTTACTGACTTGTTATGATAGATATGTGTTGCAGTGCAAGATATAGCACCGGGCAGAACTCCCCATTCTTTCTCATGCTTCAAATTATGTGAGGTATTTGGAAAAAGGAACTAAAATGTGTCCCAAGTGGATCCGGAGTGAGCAAGGGTATAAACTCTCACTTAGGAAAAACACTGAGGATAGGTAATTAAAATCAGAGAGCAAGCATAACAGATGGGATAGACAGCCTTACAAGTTATTACCGAGAAAGAGAGTTAAGTGACTCTTTAACTTTCTCTCCTCTCTCCCTTCCCGCACTAGTGATCCTCCTTTGATGACGGCCCACGCAAAATACGGCAAGTCCCACAGAATGTGCGCTTAGATAATTACTGTGCAAATCATGACGATCAATTACACAAGTATGGGAGGTAAGAAAAACAGTCCCTGGCACAAACATGCAAAAACACAAAAATATGGGATTGTCCGTCCAGACACATGCATGGCTTACAGCGAAGCCCACGTGCAGACATGAGACACCATCATTCACTCCTCCGCTCAACGTGCTCATTAAAATGTCTCATTTTAATGGTATTATGAATGGGGGTCAGGCTAGAAGACACATATACAGTGTGCAAGCAGTGTAATTCTTTGTGTTTGTCAGTGTCTTCAAGAGCGTGTTTGATGTTCATGTGTGTATGCGTGCTTTTGGGCATACAGCACATGTGTATTTCAGAGTGGGGTACATACGCAAGCACGATTGCATATTTCAGAATCCTCTGGTTTTCTTCATTTTCGCTACCGTCCCCTGCTGGAAACTAGGCGTCGACATTAGAACGCTCCTCTTCTCCTGCGTGTAAACAGAGTTATGCAATTGTCCCGCTGCAGATGATAAATGGGCAGGGGCAGCGATGAGAATCTCACGGCCTCCTACGTCAGCACAGAGTGAGAAACCCCAGCGCCAGACCTATCCTTGTAAATCATTTTGTGTGTGTGTGTGTGTGTGTGTGTGTGTGTGTGTGTGTGTGTGTGTGTGTGAGTGTGTGAGAGACAGAGAGAGGAGAAATGAAAACAGGAATGAGAGATGGAGCGCCTGTGTGGGCCAAGGAGGACAACAAGGCATGTAAACCGCAGATAGAGAGAGAAGCAGAATATGTGAGACAGAGCCAAGGACTGACGTCTGCTTGACCAAGCCAGTACAAGCACAATCGACATCAGTGACGTAGAGATCGCCTCAGGGGAAGGATTTTCCACCTTTCACTTTTCTAAGATTAATTTCCCTCCTCCGCTCCAGTACTCTTTGTGGTGTACCTTGCTTGTCTGTACATTCTGCAGGCATCACACAATCTCGGAGATGCTCACCGAAGCTAGAAGATAGTTGGCTGGCGATGTTGTTGTATCACACACTGAGCAACTCTTCTCCCGGCCACGTATTTACTCTTGGCAAAGGGAGGTCTTTCCAAGAAGGAGAATGATGACCTGAGTTATTGCTCTCTCCTGGTGCAGAGGATGACCATATCAACGCTGCAACTTTCAACAATCAATAAATTACAGATAAAATCAAAGCAGTGAGGAATTCATGTCGGGCTATGGACATCTGACTCTGCAGAAGAGAGGTGACGTGGGAATCTGCTGCATCTTGATGAGGTTTTACATTCACATGCAATGCAAATGCATGTTAGGCAGGGGTCTGAGAGAACGCATGCAAGTTCAAATAACTCTACAGCTTTTGCAGTTGCTGAAAAAAGCATGACATTCATGGATTTTCAAGATTGTTTAAGCATTCATTTGCACCAAAGCAATTAGTCAATTAATCAATTGTATCAACATGATGAACGGTCAGCAATCCATTAGCTTACTTATCAAGCTAAAATGCCAGTCACAGATTACACCTTCTCAGATGTGAGGATAATCTGCTTTTCTCTGTTTTCTCTCACTGTACAATGAATATCTGTTAGGTCTGGATTGTTGGTCAGACAAAACTAAGTATTTCAAAGACATCAGCTTGGGCTGTAGGCTGCATTTTTCATCTTTTTTTAAAATTTTATAGATGATTGATCAAAAGGATGGTCATAACTTGCAGCCCTACTGCATGTTCTTATACAGATTCTTACAACAATGGATTCTGATTAGTATTTGTCCCCTATATTACATGTTTCCTTAGGCAATGAAAAGGCTAAAGAACTTGTTTAATAACCTGCAGTGATTATAATACCAGCTATCATCCCAGTCCCATGTGTTATTCACATTCCTGGCTTTTGCTTTAATAAAACAGAATGCAATTGTCTGCCTTCAACAGTCAGAGCAGATCTCAACTTTGCACACAAGGTGTCTTTCCTCTCAGAATAACTGTCCAACTGAAATTTCCCCAACACACGCAACCTAGCCGGCAGCGGTCATTGTTGAGCACGAGCTCATGATCCTGGAAGCCGCAGAGAGCTGCCCCGATACACTGAGGCCAAGAATGCAAGGTGCAAGAACAGCAATTTCCCCCTTCCCACAGTTGTCTTAACACGTTACATACGGAGGCCATCATTATGGCTGGAGCACACTCCCACTGAGAGGCGGCGTGGGTCCAGGTAGAGCTACAGGATGTGGAAGGAGAGATGGAATGAAATGAAGAACAAGCCGAATGTGAAAGCTGATTTGGAAATAAACAGAAGCTTCTAGAAGGTATTCTCTGCTAAGAAGGACAGACTGTGCATACTGTGTGGCCTTGGGTATAATGCTCACGAGTTACAAGCAGTACAAGCACACTACAGTATGTATCCAATCGTAATTCATAATTCCGTATTGTTGTGTTTGTCCAGGTGTGTAGCAGCAGTCTATGGGGCATTGAAGGGGTTTATGGGGGGTCTTGTTTCTAAGATAACACCAAAACACAATTAACCCCCCATGACACATGAGAAGCACTTCCTGAGCTTCAGCTATACCAGCAGTTTCCCCTGCCAGCCAGCGCTAGAAAGGGGTTCTATTGTAAAAAGGTGTGTTTACTTTGGCCTGTCCTCACCTTTTTGCCATTACCTAACCCCCGCCACCCACACCCTCTCCACACAGACTGGAGACTTTGCAGTCGAAATCCAAACCTTATTGCAAATTACCTTTGTCACTGGAAAAAAAGCCCCTCTCATCTCCTTTGGTAAAGAAGCCAAATGTTATTTTGCTGAATATCAATGGCAATTTTTGGTGCGTGCCCCCCGCACATTCCTGGCAAAGTGCTGTAAAATAAACGGCCGGCCACTAACTTTCAACGAGCTGAGATGGAGGGGGCAATAGAGAAAACAAGCACACGCCAGCAAAATGGGCAACTGGTAGAACACAGGGCTCTGCTGTTTGTTGTTACAGATGGCCACGCTCTTAGCAGGCCTCCGTCGATTTTCATTGTGGGAGAGCAGAGTGTAAGAAGAATAAAAGAATCAATTGTGAAACTTGAGAGGTAGAGTGAGAAATCTGTGCTGAAGACACTGGAGGATTTATTGTGTTTGCATTAACTGTAGATGCTGTACAGGCAAGATGGTTCGGGCCTGAAAAGGGCTTTGTGTTGACGTCACCGTGAGCACTGTGATTACTAACTTCCAGTTCTGAGATTGTTGAAGATGAAAAGTATCCCATCACTGTGATGCTTTAAAAGCTAGGATGATTGTTGTGACAAACCCACAGAAAATGATCACCTGACTCTGCAGTTCCTCTCAGTGTTTTAGCATTTTTCAGCTTATTGTTTTGGTTCTCCAGCCCACAACTTTTGGTTCAGCCTCACCGCTCGTCTAGTTACACAAGGCGCAAGATTTTTACAGGAACTGCTCTTATGACCTCACGCCAGCTGCTCAGCGCCAAACAGCTGACAGACATCTTCATCAGGAGTTGGTGGAAAGGAGAGTTGGTGGCTGAAAGGAGAGTGAATACTGGTAATTATGATGATGTTTCTCCATATCTGCTAGGTGTGCCATTAAGCAACTGTTGGCTAACAATTTTGACATATCAACTTTATAAGATTTCACTTGTGTTAATAAGTTTGCTAATGTTTAACAGATAGGGAGATCATTTGGAAGATATGATATTAATTGAAATTCGCAACAATGAAAGACGTGAAGCATCAAGCTTCATTAGATGTAGGCCCATGAAGAGGGAACAGGATCTTCTGGAGTCTAAACATTTTCCTGCGATGTGAGGGATTATTACCAAAATTTTTTCCTCCTCATGCCTCTGCACAGGTAGAAATATGGGTCACCACTGCTATAGGTCAAGCAAGTACACACTAACAAACTTACTTGTTCCTCTCTCTGCTGTTTGAACATCAGTGTTGTTTTATGACCGGTACACATCAAGGCATCAGTGTTGAAAGCAGGGCGCTGCAGGTTTGTAGTGAAGAAAGTTATGATCCTCACCATCCTTGGACCATTATTACATGTGGTTGGACCTCATCTTTTACTCAGGACTACAGTTTAAACACTATCTTCTGTAGAACTGCTAACACACAAAACCATCTATTTGCGGTCGGCTCTGCTGCACAATCTGTAATCAAAGATTTGTGCTGCGGAAGTCATAAATACACACAAACACATGCGTGTGTATTAATCTGGTGGGTGTGCACATGTACATGTATGTAAGTAGATGTTAGGGTGCACGTGTGCATTCATGCATCAGTATTTATGCATGTGTTTTGCAAGAGGGCCAGAGAGGCAGGGGAGGTAACAGGCAAACAGCTGGCAACGGCTTTACACCCTACGCTAACTCAAGCACTGTTTATGCTTCACCGCTGCATCCCGGCAGAAACAGTTGGAGTTGTCACCGCTCAGATGCACCACCTTCAGCATACAGCCACCTGGAGGAAAGCAAAAAGTGAGTGGGAGATGAGAGAGAGAGAGCCAAGTTAAAAAAAAAAATTGGTGCTGTGCTTTCCAGAGAAACAAAAGTACGGAAAGCACAGAAATTAAATTACAAACCAGAGGAAAACAAGTGTGATGTCTAAGAAGAGGTGGGGAGTGGAACAAGGGAGAACATTTTAGAAAAGTTAAGCAATGGGCTAAAAAAAAGCTGAAAAACAGAGGAATTGAGGTGAAAAGCTGATAATAAAAAGGTAAGAAACACAGGTAGAGCTAGCCCTAAAATGTGAGAAAAGGCCAAGCAGGGCCTGAGAAAAAGAAGCTAGGGATGATCCTCTATGTAGGTACAAGGAAGAGCAAAGAGCTCTGAGAAATGGAGAGAGGCTTCCAGGCTGAAGTTCAAGCTCCCCTCCTCTTCGCTCTGTGGTTGCAATTTCCCCTTCTTTACTGTAACCCAAACCCAGGCAGCTCGTATAAAAACACTATCTGTGGGCTTGGAACGCACTTTGACGTCAAAAGGCTTTTCCCATGAGGCCACGGGGACCCTTCTCAACAGCGCCTGCCCACGTCAACAGAGGTAAGAGCGCCAAATCTCTCTCGTCCAATTGCCAAATTACTCTAACACTCAGGACGTCCCTCTGTGTGTTCCTTTGGGATGATGATTATATGGCGGAGCATGAGTTCACTAATGTAGGCCTGTGTTACTGCTATTTCCAAATCAAACACTGACCTTGTTGTGGTAGTGATCAGCTGTAAGCTTTGCTTTTTGTTACATGCGACAGATTAGCGATCTTGAATATAGCTACAGCAGTTCTGGCTAAACACAGAAAGGGGTAATTGTTTTTTTTAATTAGGTGATAGGCACATGTAATGCCTTGGGATGTTTTCATAGCACTTCTCAAAAATCATTGTGACGGTAAATGACACTCTTTCGTTTGTACATTATGGTCATAGTAAAAATACCCGGTACCTTTATTATTTGGTTAAGTGTTAAATATACAACACATCGCAAGGGGGTCCTTTTTATTTTATTTCATTCAAACTTTTGCCTAAAAAGTGAGTCTAACAAGATTAATTTGTATTAAAACTATACATTATTTTTAATAGTACAAAAAAAAACAACTTCAAGTTGACCTTAATGTTTTGGCAGCTAGTAACCAAGCGAGGTGCCACCGTACCTATGGAATGATTGTGACATTAAGGTGTGTATATTATTATATGTGTGTATATAATAATATTAAGATACACTGCTCACTTAAATATGCATGCATTTAACGTTGGTTTAACTAACTGACTTGTATTATAGTCTAAAAAATTATAAATATTACTTTTATTAATGTATCAAGTGATTTTAGGACTGCTATTACTAATTAAGCTCCCGCTTAGCTCCTCCAGTCTCAATTTTCTGCTGTTTCTAATGCCTGGACCAGAGGACAGCAAATGCATGAGCAGAATCACAACTGTGTTATATTAATGTAGATGCAGATTTCTGATACGTTCTGAAGTCTTTTCTAAGGTTTTGCATGCACAGTTAAGTGTATTTTCCATTTTTCACAACTAACTATGAAGTTGATGGACTCAGAGGTTAAGTGAACCCAGTGCCTGGCTGCTGGAAATTCATCGCACACCCAGACAAGAAACAGACCGGGACAACATCTGAGGACTAAGATGAAACACTTCAGGTTCAAGTCCAGCGTTGCAGTAACGTAACCTTGTGCTCTGGAAGAGCAAAGCAACAGCAGCCTATAAAGGTCGCACAAGCCCTACGGTTAACACCTGTTGGAATGTGCAAAACCCCTTTACAAAAAGCATCAACATCAGCATAACAACAACAATAACTGTGGCCTGGAAAACCAGTGGAAACTCTGGTTTCTTCGGCCTCCTTGAAAATTGTGTTGGTCCATGCTAGCAAACGTGGGAGGACCAGCTCCACTCTGTAATCATGCCTTCTCCCTCCTAACAGACAGCTGTGTAACCAGGTGAGTCGCAGAGCTTTCATCTTAATGACAACCCCTGGCTGACTGCTGTCAACGGGGCTAAAAGGGCTTAAGGCCAACTGCAGGGAGGATTAGGAACACGACTGGGAACAGCAATAGGTTTTCCATGCAGCTCTTGGCTTTTGTTACGTAACAAAATCTGCTCTTTTGGAAAGCAGGACTGCACTGGCCGCATAATAATTCGCTGCTGCTGCTGGCGGCCAGTTTCGTCAAACGTACAGAGTGAGAGGCGATACGATCAGCGACGCCGAGGTGTTTTTGAGATGACCTGAGCAACAGATGGACATTGAACCAGGTGCACATTATAAAAACAAAACATTGAGGTGACTGACATTGAAAAACATACATACTTGAATGTCAACATACAACTAAATCCAGCCACATGTCCACCTGATCAGTAATGACACGTCCACACCACCTCAATGCACTTTCACATACGGATCTCTTACAGAGAAGAAGTTAATAAACATCTGTGCGTGGGTGCACAAAATGTTCACCTCACACTTACAGGGCTTACAGGTGTAGTGCAACACAGGAAATTTCTTGCAGGCAATAAAGCTATGAATCGCCTCAGGGAGACTAAATGTTCCCCGCTACGATTTGGGCAGCGTACTACACCAGGTACAGACAAACACTATCGTGATTTTCAGTAATCATTTGAAATATGTTCCTTACCGGTGTGATGGAGGCAGAGTGGTGTTTTTTTACTGAGCATCACTGAAATAAAGTCAATTTACTGTAATTTTAATCCAGTCATCGCCTTTTAAGGAATGTGAGAAGCCTCCCAGATGATTAAGTTTAATGTTGACTAATATTGCCTCAGATAAGACCTGAAGCCACACCAAGGATGCATTATCTCGTCATTATCTATTATTACCAAGATTTCATGGGCCTATAGCACCCTATATGGAAGGATTGTATCTTCCGAATGAACATACAAAAGCAGCCACCATAAAGTCAATAAAGTTTCAGCAGGAAACGTTTGTCCAGAGTATTCATTCAGTACAGCAATATACATGCAATAAAAATCTATTTAATGATGGCACCAAGCAGGAGGGGTTCACCACCACATATCTTGAACAGCAGCCCCATAGGCACATCAGCTCCTGTAAACTGATCAACTCTTGCTTAATCAGAACAATACTGACTTTCTCAAAGAAAAACATTTGCTTTGCTTGCTGATTTTTGTCTTGCATTGTCCCCGTGTTGCAGACACTGTTAGGGGGTTACAGCTTGCATATCTTGACATTGACATTGACCGTGTGTCAGCTTAGTCCACCCCATACACACACACACACACACACACACATATCCCTCCCTCTCTCTTCTTCTCTGTCCAATTCTCGAAAGAGGCACTAGGGAGCTGTGGACAGAGCATAGGCCTGTCTCTCCCTGCTACACCACCACAACTCAACCTCTCTGCCTGTTTCTCTCTCCGTGTGTTTCAAGCTATCTCAACTGACTCGCTGATCACCTGAAATAAAACATTTTCACCTAATTCTGATGTAAAACAAAATATTTAAGTCGACTGCACACATGAAGAGTTGGAAACATGTTCAATTCCAGGAGTTGTGTGATTTCATACATTTCCCAGAATACCTTTCACCAACCCAGAGAAAACAAACCTAGAGTTGACCGTAAACTACATAGACGGATAGTTGGTAAACATGTAAATTGACTCCATTATCACTCTCCTTACCCAAAATGCACCAGTCTTATGAAAGCACTGTATTCCGGTCAACTGAGGCTACTGTCAGTACTAGAAATTGCTGTTTATCACAATGCATTCTTCCTTGTGTGATTTTTGAATGTCAAGAAAGTTCTAACATATGTTTTTCCAGATGGTCACATGACAATCTTTGCCAAAACAAATAACTGTTATAATTGCTGAATATTTCTCGTGGTGACGTCTTCTGCAAGTTGTTGACCCCATCTGGACAGGTACTGCAGAGCAACAGCCATGTCCACCTGCAGATGGATCCACTGGAGAAACATCAAAAGACAAAATGGCCCGGCAGGAAAATATGCCATTTTTAAAAAAAAGCTGCTCTGAGTTGCAGAAACAAATATCAAAATTCAATAACAGTATAAGATGGCCAAGTGGTTCAGCATTCCAGGACTAAAAGCATCATATTGATGGTGTCTGCATCAGCCAAATACTCACTCTCTGAAATCTGTCTTTAGTTTAATTGAGGATTTTCAAACTTGGATATTTTTTAAACATGTGCACTGTAATCTAGATGTTAGTTGCTTAACTCTGGCATAAACAGCAGCGTCCTGCTCTCGAAGGAGCCTTCTGCTGCAAAGAGCAAAAGCTTAGTGTCTGTAATGTGAGAGCAGCTACAAGCCCCTGCAGACGCCTCCCTACAGCTCAGGCAGAAGGGATGAAACCACAATGCCCCCTAGAGACAGAGAGGAGAACTTTTGGACAAAAATAAAATGAACAGTAAAGCATTAAGATTTTATTATTCAAAAGTAGGCTTTTGTGCTGATTCATACACTTAATGACACAATATCCTTAGTCCATGCAATCTTATCTCCATCTGAGTAATGTTACTTTTATATTGCCGTGATTCATGTTAAATTAAGGCTGTTACAATTGCTCAAGTAGCACCACTAATTTTTTTTTTACAAACTTTAATTAAGTAAAGACATATGAATTCTGTCAGACCTGCTGACTTACACTTGTGGACATTCACAACATCCTCTGTCAAGCTGAGAAAACCCATCAAAGCATCAAGCAGCACATTTTGATGACTCCTTGCTACTGCAGTCCTGTTTTACAAGGTATGCTGTGTCAGGAGGCTCAGCAGTTTTTCACAGGCTTCATTTTCACTGTGACTTTGAATGTATTTGTCATTGGAGCCCAGTTTTTTTATTAACTTATGTCAAGGTAGCACTGCTGAATGCAATTCAATTCTCTTAAATATTTTGTATTGCCTGACCTCGAGGGATTACTGTAAAACCAGTTTAGATGTTTGGTGCAGCCAGTGTTCGAAGCCATGATTCTGTTCTTGCATAATTACGTCTCTGTGAAGAGCATGGTGGTTTCCATCATGAAGGCCACGTCAAAGCAACCGCCAGACTGGGGTTTATGATGCTTAGACTTGCTAATTAACTGACTTACTGCGCAACATCACATAATTCAGCCACATGTGGATATGAGCGCAGTGGTGAGTTGAGTCCATACAGCCAAGTTGTGCTGAACCAGCTCCTGCTCCTCCGGCACTACATTATGTGTCGAACTAGCTAGTTAACATCGATTCCACCAGACTATAGGTTTTGAACTCAAAAGTTGTGGTCAGACAGTCAATGAGTGCACTGCAGTGAATTTGATTTCTGAATTAAAGGAATAGTTTTGCCAATCAGCCAAATCAGGCTAATGCACTTTTTTTAGATGAGAAGATTGATATCAGTCTCATGTCTGTACAGTAAATATGAACCTACAACCAGCAGAATAGGGGTTACCTTAGCTTAGCATGAAGACTAACCCCCTATAAAACAACAACAACAACAACAAACAAGATTTAATGTGGCAGTAATTGAGCATAAAAGGTGCATGGGCATACAAACAGGCATAGGTACCATTGGACGGAGCCAGGCCAGCTGTTTTCCCTTGTTTCCAGTCTTTATGCTAAACTAAGCCAACCTGCTGTTAGCTGTAGCTTCATGTTTACCATACAGACATGCACTTGGTGGTATGGGTGGTAAGCGTGTTTCCAAAAATGTTTAACTCTTCTGCAGAAAGAGGTTGACTGAATCAATTAGCCATCATAACCTTTTTGATTTCCGTAAAAAAATACAAAGTTTCAGCAACTGCCTCCATAAATAATGAAATAGCTATAGCATTTGACTAACAGTGAGAGACTGTTTACCAAGTAGCAATACCGCAATAACCACTATTGACCAACCATGAGAGCTCAAAACATGTTTTATACCCCTAATTAACGGTTATACATGGCTGCCGCACCACACTTGGTTCCGTGCAAAAGTCTCAGTTGTTTCATTGAATACTTGACGGCGACAGGCAACATAAAATATAAAACATAGATGCATAAAATCTTTTATAGCTGGCCATTAGCTGGAAACGTGTTGGCTGTTACAATGCCGCAATAAAGGGTGTTTCATTTTGTTGCAAATTGATGGAGTGCTCCATTGTTCAAGTAGCTTGTTGCTGCTTTAGGCCCCTTTGATTTAGCACCGAAATGAACTACAAACATTTGTTTAAAGGCTGTTACTGATGGGAGGACTTGAACTGAGCGCTGGCATTAGTTAACTCAGGATAAGAGGAAAACCACAGCGGCTCTCACTGCTGAAAGGTGCAAATGAGCAAGGCAGTGACCTCTCTTATAGACCTGTGCATGTACCGGCAAATCTGGCTTTGTGATAATTTTCCTGGAGAGTCAGAAATCTAAATGACATGGATACATTTTTCTAAAGGTCAGGAGATCATCCAAAACTGGAGATAAAATGGACCATTGAAGCCCAAAATTTTTATTTGAAGATGGAGCTCCAGTGATCAAAGCACTTTCTGTTTCTGATTTGTCACTTTCATCTAACATTGGAGGGTAAGACTTCCATCCTTCTGCTTCAAATGCACGGCAGATCTGTTTTTATCATCACCTCGCATTTATGTTTGTTACCCTTTCTCAGTAGTTCATCTATCCCTCTACATCTCTCATTCCATTTTGTTCCTCCCTGTCTGCTTTTCTACACCTCTTCCCGTGGGGTGAGTGGGTAGGATGTGACTGTTAGAGTCATAACAAGCCGGTGGAAACGAGTCAGACATGGGAGCCAGCAGAGGAGCCCTGCTGCTTCGCCCACCTCCTGATGACTTTACAATGTGACAAAACCACTCGTCCTTGTATTACTGAAGGGGACATGTGTGCCAACCTGCTGAGGAGCATACAACAAGAAAAGATGACAATAACAAGAATTTGGCTGGAGGTCGGAAAAGAGAGTTGAGTCGTGGTGAATCTGTGTGTGCATCTCAATTTCTGCGTGTGTGTGTGTATGTGTGTGTATAGATATGTGGCTCCCACACACAGTGAGGAGCACCAGAAGGTCCAGGAAGCCTAATAGCACTTCAAGCTTCCTTCCTCTGGGAAAACCCATCGGCCCACTGACGAGCTCAGCAGGCAGCTCAAGCTTCCAGATCCACCATCTATCTATCGTTCTTTATTTATGTAGCTATTGGTTAGCTTGCTAGAGCTAGCTGGCCATCTGTCCTTTAAACTTTAAAAACTATTTAATATTAACGTTAAGAGTCTACGGCGAGCAGCTCAAGTGGCTCTCTGTGGCTGTACTTAAGCATGGGGGTGCTTTGAGCAAAATGCTAACAGGGCATGCCAAACACAGTATGCACTAACATTGCTCACTATTTTATATTTAGCCAATCACTTGCTAATTAATACGAAACTCAAAGTACAGACGAGGCTCATGGGATGTCATGACTTTGCAGGTATTTGGTCATGAACCAAAGTATTGGACACATTAAAAGTTTGATCTGATGGTGGCGCTAGATTAGAAGTTTGCCAAATGATTACAATTCATCACGTTGGGAACATGAACTGCTGTACAGAATGTCAAGACAATCAATCCAATAGTTGTCTCGGAACCACAAATGGCATTTGACCTACTGGTGGTCTTGAATGTCTGTAACAAATGTCACAGCAATCCATCCAATATACGAGATAGTTCACCCTGGATCGAAGTTGAGTTTGAGGGCACAGTAAAACATTAAAGTGAGGCTTTTGTAGAGGACGTAAGATATATTTTCTTCCATCCATCCATCGTCAACCGCTTATCCTGTGTACAGGGTCGCGGGGGGCTGGAGCCTATCCCAGCTGACATTGGGCAAAAGGCAGGGTACACCCTGGACAGGTCGCCAGTCCATCACAGGGCCGCACATAGACGAACAACCACTCACACCCACATTCACACCTAAGGACAATTTAGAGACACCAATTCACCTAGCCTGCATGTCTTTGGATGGTGGGAGGAAGCCAGAGCACCCAGAGAGAACATGCAAACTCCACACAGAAAGGCCGGGGCAACCAGGGTTTGAACCCACGACCTTCTTGCTGTTTTTTGTTTGCCCACTTAAACCATGTGTGTGTGGGCAGACTAACCACCACTTTAATTCTTTATTTGTAGAGCTTTCTGATAGCATGTAGGTATGTAGCAGTGTGTGGCAACAAAATGCAGATGCTGCGTCTACACTGCCGGAAATTAAATGAGAAGAAACAGGTCCTACAGCAACCTTTCCACCACAGCCAAACATAATAATAAAATACTTTGTGATACTGCTTTACATTTTCTGGCATTTCAACTTTTTATGCAGATATTACAAATCGGCACAAGCACAGTTGGGTGGAAATATACTTTGACTACTTTTAATGCTATTATACTCTTAAATAAATACAGTGAAATTCATTTACTGTGCAACAGGAGCCTCTCCAATGAGAGTCTACACACTCACCCACTGCAGGGGTCCTGCTGTGGCCAAGCCAAGAGCAGGAATGCAGACTGGTATCCCAAGGGCAGTGGGTTAAGAATCTCTCTGTCTGCTTCTCTTTTTTTTCTCCTCCACCCAAAACAGTCCAGGGCCTTGGAATGGTGTTAAAACAACAGGGCTCTCTTAAATTAGCCCAGTACAAAAGTCCAATTCAGCATTTCCTTCACGGTTCAACAAAAGCTCTCCCTCGCTCTCGCCAGACCTGTGAGGGGGTCTTCTGCAGGCCACGGCTATGTAAAACCCAGTCCAAATAACCAGGTGATGGAGATGAAGGCCTGGTTCAGCTTGACTTGGATGGCAGTTGGCCAGCTAACCCACTTTCCATCTGACCAATTGTTTACGTCTTGTGCAACTTAACAAACAATGCGGCGAGCATGATGCAACAATGCAACTGCTAATGAATAACTTCTCGGTGGGTGTGTAATTGTCTGTCACAAATTTAGATTTAGTGTTATATTTAATAATACTTTCGAGCTGTAGCAAGTTTAGTGGCTTTTCCTTCGCCATCAAACTTACCAGATGTTAGGATGTCTGTTGTTATGGTTGTATTTATCCAGACTTTATGAACTCAATGCCCGATCCTTGGAACTACACTAAGCATATTGTCAACTCATCAAAGACAGAGCAAACCGCTGGAGCAGGCGATCATCTCCAGATCTGCGATTCTCTGCTCTAGCGAGTCTACTGCCGTCTGTGCCATACTGATGAAGATTGATTTATCTGCTCACCGTGACTGGGCTAAAACAGGACACTGAGCTGGCTGATTTGCTTTACATCAAGGCTCGGCCCAAAAGTGTGTGTCTGTGCATGCTTTCCTGCTGTGTCTGTCTTTCTCTCTGTCACACACAGTTGGATACAAACTTGGACTGCTCTAACTTTTTCCCCCAGCCAAAAATGCCTTTGTGGCTTCTGCATTATGATTATACTCACCCACAGGTTTCTGACCTACTGACCACGAGCCTCGTCAGGCTATCTGTCATCTGCACTAAGGACAGAATGGGGTTGTAACATTGACATCCAGAGCCAAAGAGGGCAAATGTAGGGATCCACTTCCCATCAAACAGACACCCAGACCTTTCCCAGAGTTCCTCTGAGATTCTTGATTTCTCTCCCTGTCTCGCCATCTGCAGTTCGGATACTTCACTCCAGAGTCCATATGTTAACAGATACCTCGAAATACATGGAGTGGTGTCATTTTTAAAGTTCAGCTTGCATGGGATGTTGCAAGTGGGATGGTGAATGAATCTACGCAACCTGACCTTGTTTCCCGCTCTGACACAGAACTCTCATATTGCCACGGCTCATTACAGGCTAAAGTAGAAGCAGCAGATCAAGGGATCTCCCCAGCAGGTTAATTTCCTCAACTAACCAAACCTCCTACATCAAATGGATCATCTTTCACTGCACCTAAGCTCTGGAGCTCTGAAGTCTGTGACTGAAACTCGGAGGACCTCCAACTTTTACTTTGAAGTCATAGAAATCAAAGTAAATGTCATTTGAGCAACAATACCTTAAAAAGGCATTTATAAGGAAGATAAGCTTATCAAATGGACTGCAATTTCCCTATGAAAGATAGACTCCACTATTATCTTGAAAGGGCTAGAATGCTGAATAACCCCCCCCGTCCCATTTCAAATGGCAGCATTTCTCAATCACCGTAGCAGATTTTGCTGAGTCACAGTACAGTGCCCATATTTCCTGCAAGCAGTTTCAGCTATTGTAATGGACTTCCTGACCTCCTTTCCATAGGTTTTATGTCCAGGCCGTAAAGTTTCACTTCCCGGTTGCTGACACACAACCATGCCCTTCCAAAACTGGTCACGTTAATGCTGGGAATAATCAAGGTCATCTCAGCCGCCACCTGACGCCACGCATCTGAAAAGCTTTTCACGGCCCTCACCCATCCCCGCCTGGGTGTCCCAGAACAACAACCTTCCTGCATCACAAGCAGAAGCACTTAGTCATTCACATGTGAGATATGGGGGGGAAGTTTGGGTGTGTTTAAGGGCAGCATAATGAACAACTTCCTCGGACGCTGAATCAAGGTAACGTGTTGTTCTCACATATCACATTCAGGGTATGACATACTCAAGTTTTCCTTCCTGATTGTCCGGAACTGAGCAATGATAAGAATGATTCATTAATACAATAAGGCAAAAATAGAAAAGAATAGAATAAAAATAGAACTGTAATGAACAGAGTTGAAGAAGTCAGGACAGAAGAGTTAAAGTGAGCCAAACTGAACCGAACAGAACATTTAGAAATTCCCACTGTGGGGCTCTCTGATCTGCATTTTAGCTCTCAGTCCACAGAAGAAGCAGCAGCAGCAGCAGCAGCAGCAGGCAGAAACCTGGAGTCTCCAAAAAGAGGTCAACCTTCTGTTTGGATAAAAGCTCGCTCCAGCTGATCAATGCTCTTGGAGTAGATGGCAGAAGTCTGGAGATCAAAAGGCTTCCGCTCCAAAAAGTCTGAAATGTGTAACATCTGAGATGTTCCCCCTTCTTTTGAAACCGTAAAACTTTATCAGTGAAAAGGTTTGGCTGGTCTTTTTAGGAGCTTGGAAACGGCCAGAAAACTTTTTCAAAGGCATGTTAAGTAGTGTTTTTAAGAAATTCCACATTTTTAATTAAAGCCATAGAATCCCCCAACTTTAAAAGCATATTTGTATGGGTTATGTATAGTATAGATGTGGTCCTGAGGTGCATTTTTATTCAGTAAGTGGATAAGAATTTCAGTTTGCAGCCTTCAAAGTTGAACAAAATAATCAGTGTGCTGTGTTAGTCCAAATCACAGACAAGCTTAGAGAACCTCAACTAGTGCCATTTTCTATTTAGCAATTGAGACATATTGTAAGTTCCTTGAACCGCGACTTTTCTAACACCTGTCCTTCTTGTGTGCATGCAGAATTGATAATAAAAGACAGCCAAAGTGGTGGGAAATTCTCACATCTTCCAAGAGCAACTGATGACCCGCAGCTATTTTTCCTCATTTATTTCATAAAGTAGTGGGTTTCTGCATGGGTTAAACAAGAGGAGGATTTGGTGGTTTTCTTTTCTGCCAATTAATCAGAAAAAGAAATAAATGTTGCTGGCATGGAGGCAGAAACGCAGGAAGAAATGTTGTAATAATCCATAATCTTTCCACAAGACACCAACGTGATGATAGCTTATTAGGTTGTTTATATCCACAGGCTATGTGCTTAACTGCAGTTGCTTCACTGGACATGTGGTTCTCCCCCCATGAAAATGAACAACACCCTGCTACACAATCTAGATACAGGAACCAGGCTTATACAGGGAGATAGGCAGAAATGGCTTCCATGTGTGGCTTATCTGTGCTACAACCCAACAACGGAGCCATGAAAATCTCCTAGATTGAGATCTTTGTTGAAAATAACAACAACAACGTAGTAGGTAACTGGGCTAATGACACTGGCCTAAGTTTCAACCCCGGTGATCTGGCACATAACCGATGACTTGATGCTTCAAGGGGTTAGTCAACAATCACTTAATCACTCCGAGCAGCACCTAAATATAACCTCGCCAGTAAACATTTGGTTTCCCTAACTGCGCCTCTGCTGTGCCACAGGCTCCTGAGCGAGCTCAAAACAGCCAAGGTGTTGACAGTCCTCTACCTCACTGGCGTGTACTTCTTGGCAGAGGCTGCTAAGCAGCCCCTATGCCCACCCCAGCTCTTAACATCGGACTACTGGAACTGTGCGCCCATTCCGGTAAATGTCGTCAGAGAAAGTGGCACCACCGGAAAACATCAGCTCTGTAACAACCGAGAACTGACGAAGACTCACCTGTTACTCAACGTCACTCAACTGGCTAATGCATTAATTGCCTGTCACTGTACCAAGTGTCCAATCATATTAAGGGCTGAGATAAAGAGTGACGGTATTGTAGAGCTTAGTCTGCAGCCTCAGCATTTTACTTGGCATAACTCACATCCCACAGAGATTTTCTGTTCTGGCAGGGCTCTTTATATTCTGCAAATTCATAATCGGCTGCCAGGGAGTGAAGGGAAAGTGTGTCCACGCACAGATCGAGTTTAGATTCACTCAAGGAGTCAAGTGTCGCAAAATGCAAAACAGGGGAATCACTACACTTTATGTAGGGGTTGAGTTCAAGGGGTCTCTTGTGTGGTGTAACTCAAAACCTAAAAGTGTGACAGGAAATACAGTTATAGCTCCACCATGACAATCAATGGTGCTGTAATTATCCCTGATGCAGCCCAGGAGTCTAGTAGGAAATGATGATGATATACAGACGACACACATGCACCAGCGCGCGCACACACACACACACACACACACCGGAAACGCGCCCCCATCCTTCATCAGGAACATCCTTTTTCAGCTTGACTGGATAACAGGTCAAGGATCTTGATCCACTATGATGACATGGGGAGGAAGATGGGGGAAGAAAGTAGAAGAGAGAGATGGAGACAGAAACTGAGAGAATTAAGAGAGGGAGATTGCTTCCCCTCGTCAGATAAAGGCGATGAGAGGAACAGCTGTTGGGAGCTTCCTTCTTGGCTCTGTGAATCCACACGCCCCACACGTGCACATCTTTATTCAATTGCTCAGTCAAAAGGTCTGAGTTCTCCTGGGTGGGGTGATGATTGAGGGAAATTTTGATGACACCTTGCCGAGACCCCGCAGCTCACATAACAATATGGATCTGATCTTGTCTTTCTGCTTTGTCGTGTGTCTACCTATAACCATCCTGCATTCCAGCATGGTCACCACAGGGGTGCCCTGACGTCAAATGGCTTCCTGACCAAATTGTCTGTAGGGTGGAGGCACTGCACGGGGAGGACTGCATGGGGATGCACTGGGTGTGTGCACAGTGAAGGCATGGTGAGAGGAAGGAGGGGAGGATGGTTATATTTTGGTATCGGATACCGAGCCCCCCCCCTGTGGTTTTATGGCCTACTTACCGGTAGCAGACTTTCATCTGTCTATGAGAGGGGATCTCGGGCTGATCTGTTGCAGAGATTTTGACAGGGGCTCCAGGAGGAAAGGCGTCTCCAGCAGGGCTCCTGTGCTGGACCGGATAGCGCAGAGAGGCTTGCAAGTTCTGGGGCGATTTAACACCCCTGGGTGGCCCATTAAAGTCTGTTAGGTGGGCCTGGTTGTGCACAAAATACTCAAATCAGCAGATCGTTCAAGGGCAACAATGGTTTCAGAATATTTCAAAACTGGCTGCAAACAAGATGCTAATTTTGTATAATTTCAATGTCTGAGAAATCTGATACCCACCTCATGCGCTAAATATGAAGCTGAAGCTCAGGCATGATTAGCTTAGAGCCCTAAAGCAGGGGGAAACAGCTAGGCTGGCTCTGTCCAATGATGGTCAAAAACCTCCTACCAGAACCTCTAAAGTTTACAAATTAACACATATCTTGTTTCCTCATACTTCTAAACAGAGCCAGGTTAGCTATTTCCCCCTGCTTTCAGTCTTTAAGCTAAGCTAACTGATCTCTCAGCAAGAAATCAAACAGTGTGTTTTAGCATCTTCGAGCTTATTGTGAAGGTTTTTACAACCCGGAGCTTTACTGTTTTTGTTTACTCAGTGTGTCCGGCTGTTTTCAGTGAAAAGGCTGGGATAAAACTACTGTATGCTACCTGCCCACCACCAAATGTCAGAGAGAAAAATCTAGCTAGAGAGACCGATATTTCCCTCTGGATTTTGTGGAGACACAGCAAAAAGGAAAGTGAATATAAATTCATGGTGGCTAGCCATGTCAACTTTATACGGTGATCGGATAAACGGATGTGTTTAAAGCTGGCTTTACCTGCGATTTTTCTCATGCATTATATTGGACAGTCAGCAGAATCAACATCCAACCTTCTGTACACTGTTGTCTGTGAGCTTATAAAGTGCAAGGAAGTTACAGGCTACAGCACACCTGAAACTAATTAAGCAATTAGCTGAGCAGGTAGGAGACAATTTTAACAAGTTACTGTACAAACTGATAGCATGCACAAGGTAAGGGCACCACACAAGTAGAGCAGCAGCACAGACTTTTTTGCTAGTTTGCTTCATTAGATAGATTAAATTAAAATCATCATTATGAAACAAACTTGACCCATTCTGTAAAGATATACAGACTCCAATGCACGAGTTACAACAACTGGGAAAGACCTGGACTCTACAAGCGAGACCTGTGTTGGACAGATGGAACATGTTAGAACCATGTTGAATTAGATGTGACGTGGAAAATTCAAACACGTTTCAGCGCTCTGCAAATTAAATTTTCAATAATGGCGCCTATTATGAAGCTGTTCATATAAAAAAGCCATAAAAGGGCTTGTACTGTAGACAGCATGACTCTCAGTCATCATTGGAGGATGGGTTTCATTACTGAACAGGGCCACCCAGGCTCCGCACTGCTAGCTTATGGTGTTTTGGATAAAATCACATATAAGATCTATACTACATTGTACTATAATGCACTATATGTTAACTCATTTCCAAGGCCTTTCATTAGGCCTATAGATTATGGCGGAAGCTCTGTCATCACCTGCTTTGTGTTCTTCATTTACTAATCATGCACTAGTTAATGAATAACAAGGGTTGAGAGAAAGGGGGAAACAACATTTTTTGGGAGAACGTTCATTGTTTTGCATGGTGAGTTCCTATTAATTTTTTTAATGGCTTGACAACAATTTAAAAGAAAGCAAGAAAGAAATATGAGCGGGATGACAGATTTTTTTTTTGTTTTTTAATTTTGTAGAGTGAATGTAAAAGTTTGAACCTGGGAAAACCTCTGGCCTCTCTCTGTAGTCCCAGAGCCTGATGCGAAAGTCAAGCGTGACACAGTAAGCACTGGGATCTGGATCACCTGAGAGAAACTATGTGTGTGACAGCGAGAGCGAGACATGAACGGACACAGAGAGTGGGAAAGAAATACTCTGATCCATGCTCTGTAAATCACGCTGGGATTGTTGTCAAAACATCACTGGGTCTCCATGAGTCTCATGGCCTTTATGTGTGGGAGAGTGTGAGTACTGTTGGTGGCTGTGCTCCTGGGTCAGTGTGTGGGTGGGCAAAACTCTCCCAAGCCACCCTGTTTTTTTGTTTTTTTTCCTTTGTCGTCTTTGTGTCAGTAAAGTGTGCCATTCTGCAGATGCTCAGCTACTTCAGGAACAGTTCTGCTTTTTGACTTTGATTAGCTGCAGCGTCTTGACTGAATAAGGCCACAGCTCTGTGTTGCTAGCAAAAGTCCTACACAAGTGGTCTTGAGCAAGTATATCTACTAGTGTGTGACCTCTGACCTCCACCTAGGGAAGAGTTACCCTGTAAGGATTGGGATGGAAGTGGCATGTACCGGCACTCTAAGGAGCAGGCATGTCAACAAAAAAAGGGGCACTGCTTCTGCATGCCTATTTAGCGTTAATGTTTACCACAAGGTCACACCAGGTGATTTACGGGAGCACAAACAGGACATTTTGCAGCATCTGGGCTTCTCAGTTGCCCCCTTTTAACACAATAGACAAGATTTGACAGAAATATTAAAGGGGTGTTGCAGTGATTTAGTATTGCCTTTGAAGTTGGGGGTCTTAAAAATCAAAGCGGATCAACAATGAAGCTGCCTCAATGTCTCATTATTGGAGACTTGTGCTGATTAAACAAATGATTCAAGAAAAGACAACCCACAAGTGACCTGCGCTGTGTAATTCATCATTGAAAAATACATTTGATTGTTTACTTTTCCATTTGACAGGTGTTTGTTTGGGACCTTGCCTGCAGCCATTTGGTTTTTGGTGAGCCGCTCTACCAAAACTAAGTGTTTCAGCATTTCCCCTGCTGGTATACAGTATATAAACATTTAGACTTCATTGGGTAATTTTCCTGTCAAAGAGAGATTATGTGTCTGCTCCACAATTCCCTCTGGTCTCGTCAGAGAAGTGTGTCACCAAAAGTGGATTCAAACAGAAATCAGATCACTTTTGTTTTTCTCAGCAGTGCAAATATTTTGGGAGTGGGGAGATGGGGTTTCATTTTTTGT
The DNA here is from genome assembly GCF_021292245.1 of Micropterus dolomieu. Taxonomy (NCBI): domain Eukaryota; kingdom Metazoa; phylum Chordata; class Actinopteri; order Centrarchiformes; family Centrarchidae; genus Micropterus; species Micropterus dolomieu. The sequence continues at coordinate 10,390,249 of NC_060150.1, read as the reverse complement.
ACTCTCTTTCTTTTCTTTTTTTATAACTGCCCATCGCTCCAAATTGTCGTATTGGAAAAAATCCTCCACGTGGAGTCTGAGCCAGGAAAGTTTTCCCCTGAGCTGCAGGCTCGGCCTGTTTTTATGGTGCGCTGAGAAGCTAATTGGCTTTGCAGACGGCCTTTCCCCGCATTGACCCACGGTGCTAACAGCCTTAGCACTCATCCAGGCAGTGACAGCTTCACTTAGCTAGCTGACTGGCCTAGGAAAATGAGCCGGGTCAAAATAACTTAAAGCCTCAAATGTGTGTGTAGCCTACTGTGTGACTGTACTTGTGTGTTTAAGTAGACAGGTGAAGAGTCCCTGCAATGAGTCACCAGGAGACACTTCTGTCCAGAAATCTGCCTCAGCAAAAAGGTTGGCTCACGTTTCAGCTTGATGCGCTCGCAAATAAAAGACTGAGTGGGACAAGAGGGCGGTTTTGTTAAACCCATATGGCTTCCACTTGTCATTTTTGCATGTCTTTGGTTTTCTGCACTGATAGAAATGGCATAACGTGTTTAAAGTCTCTCACAGATTTTTTAGGCAAATCATTTCCAAACCTCCTACGTACAACTGAATCACTCTTCAAGAAAGACCTTTACAGTTGGGGCAGGAGCCAGATCTATATTTTATTTTATTTGCTTTAACTGTCAGACTCCCACATAAATGGCAGAGTACTGACACGGTGGTGTACAATAATCCTATGTGGGAGGCAAAACTGCAGCATGTCTTAGAACTCAATCAAATTGGTGGTTGAATGGTAACTAAACACTTACATGATAAAACAACCAACTAACCTACCACAAGTGTGATGGTAGTCAAGGCAAGTTTATTTGTATAGCACATTTCAACAACAAGGCAATTCAAAGTGCTTTACATTAAACATAAAAGCAACATAGGGAAAATGACAAAATACACATTAAAATATAATTTTGGAAAGGATGAAATAGAAAAGAAAAACAGGATTAAAAAAAGGGTAAAACAGGACAGTAAAAGTTACAGTGCAGTGTATATATGGTAGGGGGAAACATGTGGGCAAGCTGGTGACTCCAACCCCAACAAAACAGTGGACAGGGTGATCTGCCTCTGCAAATGAGCAGTGACCTGAGGCCACAGAGAGGTGGAAGCCCCATGGTCCCTCCATGTGGGATGTGGGCCATACGAGGGCAGGGGTAGGGAATTTGAGTCAGTTGATAGGTTTGCGTCTGGACACATCAGTTTGTAGATTACCAGGTTTACATGGAGAGCCAGTGCAGGAGAGGGAAACAGAAAGTGTTTGTGTTTGTCTGTGTTTGAGCCCTCTTGGCTGTTAAATTCACACCTTAGACATGAACATTGATCATAATTTTAGAGCTAATAAATGTGTGATATTGTTTGAGAAATAGTCTCCTAAATTAGATTTTTGCATTGTCATCTGTAGATTTTACTAATACATTTGTGTAATTTATAATGATTCAATACAACTTCTCCTGACCACACCTACAAGTTCAGCCTAATTTCATATAGTTTTCAACCCGCTGATTAACAGCAGCTCAGTCATAAATACATCATAACAGACCATTATTGTGCACCAGTTAAAGTACAGATTTTGATATTATTATGCTTGTAATCCTCCAAAAAACACATTTTTCCTCTTTTACAATAAGAACTTGACACAACCTTCTCCAGGGAACATAACAATGTTTTAGGAAAGAATGTACACTTGTTATGTACTTAGCAAGTTTGTTGCCACCACATGCAAATATCTGAAAAAGATGCACTTGTCACATAAATTGGTTTACTGCTAGGGTTCTGTACTGTCGCAACAGGATATAAAATCTACTGTACAAAAGCCCTCTGTTTATTCTTCAAAACTAACTTGAGGAAGATGTAGCACTAGGAAAATAGGTAGAAATTGATAACAGTAGAGAGTTTTCCCAGGAGAACATCTTTGACTTTCCTCAATTATATTTGACCTATAACTTAATAGCCAGGGCACAAATCCAGCTATTTTCTATTCTTATAAACTTTGGCCGACTATACTTGTCAATAAAGGAGCTTTTCTACACTATTTTCTCTCTTTATCACCATCTAGTATTGTCTCATTGTGTGTTATACATAAGGTTTACCAGCCTGAAGACATTCCTTTCAGACAAAAGCCTGTTTCCCAACCATCTCAATTGTGTATTTTATCAACAAATGTGTTTGGTAACCTTGCCTCCTCACTCTAATGGATATGTTAAGATTTCCCGCACTTGTTTTTTGAACATTGTTCACCTGATTGAAAGTGGAGAAATTGATTCCTTTCGTGGTCCTACGTGTTCCATGAAGCAGTCCATTAGCAGTTGCGTTTCATCAGAAAACGTCAAGCCCCTGTCATATAGAGAGGGTTGGACTTTTGACAACATGTTGCACCATCTTGATCCAGATTGAATCAGCCTTCCATCAGCAGCCCATGTCTGGGCTGGACAGGATGTGATCAGACGCAAATAGGCCTCAGCTGTTTGTCCATGTGTGAATATGTGTGATGGAGGAAAAATTTAGCTTGTGGTAGTTGATTTGGCATATGTGTGTTTGCAGTGTCCCATGGCTCCGGCGTATTTATGAGCTGCTGTCTTGTGCTGAGCTCCTGACCTCTGATCAAGGTATCCACATTTACATGGTTACAGAGACACACACATCTAGATAAGTCTGTATGAAAATCCCCTGAATTTATATGATTAATGTTGCTATATCAACAGCAGAGCTACACAGTATCAGATAACCAGAAGCAGACAGCCGACCAGTGCTGACTCTGCAGACTTTATCATCATGGCAACAGTGACTTAACTGGTTTTGAAGCAGTCGAAATTACTAGCTCTGCTCTGAATTATCATATGACATGATTTATTTAAATCTGTGGTATTTACACGCTTTTATAAAATTGAAAATTTTGCCTTTCTGTTGTAGGCTCTTAACTTGATCGAATATGGACACACTGAAAGTAACACAAAAACAAGGATATCAGGGAATAGCAGGGTGCAAAGATATGTACGTAACGGTATTCCACTCATGTATCTGCTATACTACAACTGTATACAATACATGTTTTATACAGGAGAGCTACTGTAATTAGCTTAGGTGGCATGGCAAATGATTACTATATTTTGTTTTATCCTTTATAGATTTGAACACAGTCAAACCAGTGCTTCTGGAAGCTTGAAGATGTAGTGAGTATTCGCAGGACTAGCTGCTAAACTACTTTAACTAGCGAGCTAAGCACCGTACGCAGCTGGGACATTCTAGCGCTGGTCAGTCACAACAGCACTCTGAACTCTGTTGCTCTGTACTGAGCCTTTAACTCCCCTCTGGCATTTTGTTCTGAGGATTGTACATAATTTAATTTAATAAAGAATTATTCATGGGTGGAGGGGTTCTCTGAGCTAGCAAGTTTACTAACTCTCTAGTTATCAAGCTTGTTACCTCTTGCGCTAACGGGACAATAAGCTTACACTGTTAACTGATTCAGAAGACGTTTGACTGCTGTCTGCAAGCCATATCTCTTCTGTGGAGCAGTTTATACTCTAGGTTGCAAACAACTGGATGGTGCAACAGAGCTAATAAGCTACAGCTTCCTCCATTTTGGACGGCTGCCTCAAAGTTTAGCACTGTAAGCATGGTCAAGATACTTTGCTATCAATCAAAAGTGTGTGTCAAAGTTCATCAAGGTTGAACTTGAAGCGAAATATCCATGCTGATTTACCCCATATGATTCGTCATAAATTTATTTAGGGGCAAAATTCACCCCTTTTAAATGTTGGGGTAGTACCTGAGCAGACTCTAGATGAAGACTTCTTTGCTGTATGAGTGATTTGTGTAAAGTTTTACAGGTATTTTTGAGACATATTCATTGTGAAACTGGGTTTCCATCTGAATAAACTAACTTTTTTGAATCCAAGCAGACTAAAGGTGCTGTCCTTCAAACTGCAAACCTTTCAGAGCCAAGTTTCAAGCCAAGAGTATTTCTTAAAGAGGACATGTGCAGTGATAGCAACAGCAGACCCAGTTGATGTCAGCTTCTGGACCACCTCCTGGAGCCCTACTTTTAAAAAGAAAATCACATTTCTCCTGTAAGTTTTAAAATAATACCCCACAGAAACACACTAGTCAAATATTATTGATGAGTCATTCTAAACCCCAAGTGATTCATAATGGAAAAACATGCTCCACTGAAACAGCACCTTTTTTTTTTTACACAAGACATATTAGATTATCATGAAGTCAAATCACTGGTTATTTTCAATGAAAAGTCTGACACATTTGGCTGTCAGATGGCCTTCAGTGCAAAGAAGAGATCTTGCATTGCTAATAGGCCTAATAAACAACTGGAAGCAACACTAAGAGCACTCCTGGTGTGTATCTATACGCTTTAATTCTGTTTTGGCTCTCACGAACTCGATGCTGTCGTCTCAATGTCCAATCACACCAAGCACCTAATCGGATTTCAAACACTGCACACTGCATGACCAGACAAACTCAAACAATGCTTATGTTATTTGGCCCCTCCTCATTTTTGTTTCATTGCAACTGGGGCTCAAAAAATTAGGGCAATTTTTTGGAAGATTACCCTCATTCTGTTGATATTCTGTGCCTGAACTTTAACTGGCTGCCAGATTATTGAGTAATTTGAGCAGAAGGCTAGTTAGCTCATAAGTCAATCATACTCAACATTTTAAACCCAGAACAATGCAAGTGCTTAGTGTGTGGCCTCATGTGTACATACTGTTGTGTGTGTAAGTCCACTCACGTGCATAAGGACTAATACAAAGCGCTGTAGTTTGTGCAGACGTGGCCCATGACCCCTTCTGAAGGACCAGAAACTGTCCAGCTGCTTCACACTGACTCACATCTGGGACGGCTCTGGTAGTGGTTAAATGGTGAGCACGTGCAGACGCAGACTGCCACACACACTCACAGACACATAGTAAATCCCCCTACACATCCAAACATACATAAGGCATTTCCACTTTCCCGAAAATGCCTACCTCAATGTACAATGTTTTTGTTTTGTGGCCTTGTGACCTCCTTATTTCAATTCTGTAAAATGTGAACAGATTTCAAGGAGAAGTGGGGAGCTGTCCCAGAGGAGTGGCAGTGAATAAACACACCCACCAACCAAGCTCCTCTTCTCACTTCTTCTCCACTTGTTTTTTACCTTCACCTCCTTCTACCTATAGCCTACAGCTCCATCAGTGTTTGTCTGCTCCAGTGAGAGTGACCCACTTGGCAAAAGATCAGCACTGTAGTTAGCAGGATAGATACAGTATCCCTAACACCCCCCCCCACACACACACACACACACACACACACACACACACACACTTCACTGACTTGCTACAGTTACAGTTATTTATCAACTACTCCTGGGAGTGACCGTGGGCATTAATACTATAGGCCTAGTATTTTGCTATACAGGGAAAATTGTAGAGACATGTACAAAAAAATGTTAACATAGTTAGCTTTTTCTTGTATCCTACCCCAGTAATAATCTCATAACACCTTAGATTAATTTTAGGTGTTCCAAAAGAGCAGGTGGCAAACTAATACTTTATGTTTTAAATAAGGGTTGAATAAAAATAAGAGTCTATTTCAGATGATACCCAAGATGCCAAGATGTGAGGCTCTGTTTGACTTTGATGTGACAACGCATTCAAATATGATAGTGGATTCTCTTCAGCAGAACATAAGACTAATATGAGGCTGAGTAGATAGAGAGGATTTTCACTTTGTAGTGAAATGTGAAAAGCTTTAGAAGTTTTTTTCTACCGTGTCTAACTCTAATCTGCCAACAGCCTTTGGTGTCTCACAGAAAAGCCAGTTTACCAAAATCTCACTACTAAACTGTCTGGAAAGGTTTGCCTCTTAGTCTTTTAATTTATTAATTAAAATACGTCTGAAAATGTAGATTTTTGAGATCTTCTCAAGTTTAGAGGTTTTATTTGAGTGGGGGATGCTGTGAAAAACCACAGTGCAGACAGACTGACACAAATACACCAATTTACCCACACTCTCTGACACACACAGTCACATTTTAGCCATGTTTAGACACACACACACACACACGTAGTAATGCTTGGTTGCATAGACAGACACTCGCTGCTAACTAGATATGCAAATGCACGTGGATAAACTGATACTTGAATGCAGACATGCGCACTCAATGCTCTACCACTGTCTTGCCGCACTCGCTCACCCTCTCGTCTGAAGCACGGGGTAGCCTGTCAGTGTGTGAAATGAGCTGGAAAAGAGCAAAAACAAGAAGAGGAGAAGCGGTTTGAGAGGAATTCATAAAAATCTCCCAAAACGGGCAAACTGCTGCCGACAAAACCACCCTGCAGCACCGCACAGCAAAGCTCGCCTTTCAGGAATGCAAATATGCCTGAAAATGATCAATGTAGATACTTTTGGATGAACTTGTCTTCTTGCAGGCTTGACAACTGACTCATAGCTTTCACCTCAGGTGATGCACAGGGGCTCTGAGTGGGATGTTGCCTAATTGCCATATGCTTTCAAGCAAGGGGAACGATACATCATCATTGGACATATGCACACAAACACCCATATGCACGGGCAAGCATGCATACTGGGTTTGCTGAGGCCTGAGCTGTGATAAATCTATTTCTCCTCTACAAGGTGTGTAGCAGGAGAAAGTTTTCTTGCCTGTCACATCAAATCCACCCTGCGCTGTGTGCATGTATCTGGGTCTTATACAAAATACTGGAGTGGTGTGTGTGTGTGTGTGTGTGTGTGTGTGTGTGTGCGTGTGTGTGTGTAGGTGTGTGTGTGTGTGTGTATGTGTGTGTGTGTGTGTGTGTGTAGGTGTGTGTGTGGGGGCTTATACAGTTGTTTTTATTCTGGTTGGATGCCAGATGGGTGAACTTTTCCTCACAGAATAACATAATGAGTGCCAGAGAAGTTTCAACAATCAGAAAAGTATTTGCAATTTAGGAAACTTTTTTGTCTGAATTTCCCTGATGCGGGAAACACCATGAATCTGGCTCTCAAACCAGGTCAAATCAAAGTAAAAGCATGTGGAAGTGTGTGTGTGTGTGAGAGAGAGAGCGAATGATTGAATGAATGAATGAATGAGGCCATTATACTTATGATACTCTATTCTAGACATTATGTAGTCAAACAGGAGTAGCAGTCGTCCATCGCCTGGCCTCCCCGTTCCTGCTTTGGTTACGCTCACACAGCGGGCCGTGTTGACTTTGGTCAGACTGACGTTGTCGCACAGCAGGAGTGCAACGCCTTGCTAGCGCTCATTTCAGGGTGGAAAGTCACTGCTGTATTCCTCTCCAGAGAGAAGCCGATCAGAAATAGGTGATCCCTGCTGCCAGAGACCAACCCTACTCTGAGAACACCACTGTTCTTCTGAAAGTCAGTGAGTGCATTTGAATGATGGTAATTTTTTGATATCATGCAGGGGAGTAAAGTTTTGGGCTTTGTCCCATTTACAGGACCTCACAGAGCTCAAAACCTCAATTTGCTGGCTTTAAGTGATTGAAGTTGGGGTACTGACATGAAAACACCATTATTTGTTTCCAACTAGATTTAAAGAATAAGATGTGAGAGGAAGAAACATACTGACATGTCATTGATGAAGCATGAACATTAATGTTAAACTTGTGGCAAAGAATTGTCTTCAGTGGTAGTAGTATTTAGTGACTCAACCTAGACCTAGGCCTACTATAGTTGTGTCAAACCTGTTATCCAGAATAGTATATACTTTATGATGAGCTAAGTGTGGCAAGGCACACATTTCCATCTCTTACAGTAGGTCACATTCACCACATGCCCAAATTTCACACACATTTGTAGGTCAGTTATGTGGGCTGCAGAAAATAACCAAAAAACACACAAGGCGGCCATGTGCCAAACTTGTAGTCAAGCCACTCGGTCCTGACTGGAAATTCCCAACATGAACTTTCCATGGAGGGTGTACAGCGAGGCATTAGTGCTACTACTACTGTGATTCATTCTTTACCTCAAATGGGGTCATGGTTGCTAACATAATATTGGAAACAACAACTCTCCAAACTCAGTTAAAAGTGCAACATGTAGCATTTTTATACAGAAATATATCATTGTCCAATTAGTTGTAATACCGTGTTGAAATTTCCATAAACAGATGAGATTTGTAGCCTTTTTTTTGCCAGTGGTATTAGTAGTGTTATCCCTCAAATCAAAAAAAGGAGTTTGTTTGAGGATTTGCACCTGCTTTGGTTTTGTGCCATAAAGCAACTTCTCTTTGTGCTGGAAAACAATGTGACAGATGTTTTGTCACAGCAGCACACGGTCGTTGATGAGATTTTTAACGTGCTACCATTAACTTCCACTATTGAGCTCCTCAGCAGGCTTATCCATCATTCAGAGCTCATTTTGATATTATTTCTTGTTGTTAACTGTCTCTAATTGCTCGGTGCTTGTCATCGTTTGGCTTTACAGCTCTCTCCCTCTCAAACAGAAACCAACAGCATGCAGTCGAGAAAAGGCCTGACTCATCGAAGCAAACCTTAAACCTCAGTTACCCCAAACCTTTGCCCTAATGAGGTGGATGCATGAGAGGGGAAGTTATTACAGTATGGTGGGTGGCTGTTTTTTTTTTTTTTTTTTTTTTTTTACAGCTGTGACAATTAAGATTACGGATCAAAAGCATTATTAATATAAATGTTCAAGGGACGCTGCCTGTAGCCATTAATTATACACAAGTAAAGATTTAATTGTTTTTTCAAAGTGATTTTCCCTGTAGGAAAACAGTCCTGACATGTGTTTAAAACATGGAAGTGGATGCATGCGTAATCTGCCCTGAGTTAAACAAACTAGCGATCTCAGGTACGGGAGGCGGACATGCTAACGAGGAGGATACAACCTACAGGCCCTAGCATTGGTCGCTAGTGCGTCTCTTAAGACGTCGGGGAGTGAGGTTTACTCACTGCACATCCTCGCTGGCTACCATTACACATGCAACAAGCTAACATGCCAACAATGTCAATGCAGACAAGCTGATGTTTAGCAGGTATAACAATTACGACGCTAACATTTTCTAAATCTCTAAAAGTACAGCTGAAGCTAATGGGAATGGCATTAGTTTGGTCATAAAAAAGCATGATGAAAAGTCAGGGAAGTTATTCCTTCTGAAGGGAGCACAAAAATCTGCACCATGGCAATCCATTTAGTCCAAAAACATCTACCTCATGGTGGTCAGGGGATCACCAAAGTTAGTAGGATTTGTTCTCTGGGGACCATGAACTTCTGTAAAAATTTTAATTACTATCTATCCAATGGATGGACCAAAGTGGACCAACCTACCAACCGCCAATGCCGCTTTTATAATTGCATCGCTAGCAGCAGAAAGCAGCTTACTGATGTGGTGCTTGAAGGCATGTGTAACAATGAATGAAATGGATCAGAAGTTGAGCAAAGGCCTAGTTTCCCATTTTCTCCATCAACCCACAGCAGGAATAGAGGATGAAACTACAGCAATTTTCCTATTTAATTTTAGAGGGATTATTGGAGCGACAACACTGATGTCCAAGCAGAGAGAGAAAGATTAAAAATTACATCTTCAAAAAAAACTCTAGAAGGATAGAACGTGTCTACAGAAACAAGAAAAAAAACAAGCTACAGCTTTTGTATCTTACATACTTTGTGTTACTGGATCATATCTGTGCATAGTCTCCATAAAGGGCCTAAGAACCCTTACAAAAAGATTGCCATGCAATGAATGGAGAACAGACAGACAAAGAAAAGGTGGGGGATTGTTCACACCAATTAAACTGCCTAAGCTGATCAGTACTGTATGGTTAAACTTAATCTCTTTCCACATCAGGCGTTCCTTCAAGGGGTGAAGAAAATGAACAGGACAAGTCGATCTGACCCAGTTTGCTGCTTTAGAGAACAGAACATCTCATCCTGACTGTTTCTGACCTCAAAGTAAACATTTGCTGGTTTTCTCCTCCCTTCAAAAAATCCCCTATCAGCAACAGAGGCAAAGTGATCTCTATCTTTGTTTCAAGGTGGTTGGAGTAGCAGATGGCAAAATTCAAAGATGACAGAAAAGATTTTACTCCGGTGCACACAAACAGCTGCAGACACGTCTTCTCATTATCTTGCCACAAAAACAAACCCTCTTCAGTTAGATACTCAACTAAACTAACTAGAGATACATTTGGACTGTAACTTCAAAGCTTGTCCCCACCCTGTCTGTTTAAACTGTTTCTGTTCCTGCAAACAACAACAACAAAGTGTGAATGAAGTCCATGTAGTTTATCTGCATGAGATTAACCATATCCCAGTTAGACAATTTTTAGACACAATTGAAAACAAGTAAAAGCCATTTATTGAGATTTGGTGCATTCCCAAGGAGAGGATTCATCAGGCCTGACAGGAATGCCGCAGGGACAAAGGTGATAAGGGCCCAAAGAGGTAAGAGCGTGTGTGGCTATATACACGTGTACATATGCTAAGCACCACTAGAGCATTATTAGGAAGCAGCTATTGTTTTTATTGGGGCTCTGCTGAATGTAGGCCAAGTACTGGGTTTACAAGACCCCCCCCCCACCCACACACACACACACACACACACACACACACACACACACACAGTCAGCATCTTAACGACCCCTCAACTCCCCCCACTTTATCCTCCCACGGCTTCGCTATAATGCAAGGCTGACTCTTAACAATCTACAGCTGTTTGAGCCTGTGGGCCCAAAACAATGAGATGGGCTCACATGACCCCCCTGGTATCACACACACACACACACACACACAGTATAACTGCACGGAAATATGCTCAAATGGATACAGATTCACATACAAAACACACACAAACACACACACACACACACACACACACACACACACAAGGCATTTACGCTAAGGAATTCAATCAGCTAATACAAGTGCAATGCCTGAACAAACGCTACAGAATGTTCCATCTTTGGCATCAGTGCGCATCAACCGAAGTCAAGTCAAGTCGAACAGCGTCTGAAAGCTTCCAACCATTTCTGTAACTGACATTCACACCTACTTTACACAACAAGTGGCCAGGCTCTACTTCTGTTACTTTTTGTATATACAACCAAGTGCAATACTATGAATGCCTTCATGGAGAGTGAGCTGTGATCCCCCTTTTGATGACTATCGCATCTGAATCTAATTCTGGCAAATGCTCCCTAAATCTGAAATTTAAACCTCGTCAGTTGATGAGTTGGCCTAATATGATCAATTTGGGACAAACGCTCTAACTGCACGGCAGTCCAGTTTTCTAATTCACAACTTCTTCTCCTTTCACAATAAATACTGTATATTACAATCTAGAGCACTCTTTTGATGAAACATGTTTCAACTTTGTTCTGTTTGCATTCAGTCGGTCACATTAAATGAGAAGCTTGACTTTTATGATTGTGGGCTTGCCTCTGCAGCAGTCAAGCTGAGGCTGGACGCCTACTGCGTTGCCGCTGTCTCCTGGGTCGCCTGTTTTCATGGGTGACTTTTATACGAAGCTTATTTGATTGTCCTGGGACTCTAACTGGCCACAAAGTGACACCATGACTGGGCTGTGTCGTCTGTTCTTCACTAGGCCAGGGTGAAATAGTAACTGTACAAAATTCTTAGTGTAATCTGTTTTGAGTAGCAGATGGGTGGGGTCTGCTACATCGCCCCTTTATGAGACAATCATAACTTCCAGGGACTTTTTATAATTTCCTCCAATGCAACACCCAAAAATACAAACATTATATCTGTAAGTCTGGTGTGAATTCAGTTTCAAAACCTATGATGCAACATGCAAGCAAATCCAGGTACATCAAATGCATTATAATGATTAGAGAAAGCACAAACTACAACTCAAGAACTCAGGAAGGGCAAGAGATGTCTAAAAATGTCATTTTAAGGATTGTATGCTCATTGTATGTATATTAATGAACTGATAGTGTTGGCATGGAGGTTTCAACCTGTAAGAAAAACTGAGATCTCCCAAAACATGCAAACTGATGTGCACTTGACCCTCCTAATCATTCCAAGTGTGTGATATAACACACAAATCTGCTAGGGAGTAAAAAAAGGCATTCTATATGGGCTATCTCCAGCTGTGGAGAACCACCACCTTTCAACCTATCAGAATTGCTTCTACTTGGCAAAAAGCTATTGAAATAATTCTAACTTTGGTCAAAGGCTCTTTGCACTAGTCAAGTGTCTTTGAGCTGCATTGTAACAGATATTTTCACCTTTGCCTCAGAAGTCGTTCTCGTGGTTGTTTTTGTTTTCATCTAGTTTCAGACCCGTCTCCCAACAGTACTTGAGTCAACCAGTCAACTTGCTTGACAGGTAGGGCCACACAACACGTAGATTTGGGAGGTATATGCGTTGGCTCCTCTGCGACCTCCAGTTACCCAACACCCTCCTCTGCGTTGGTTCTCAGAGATGTTTACCCCGGACTCACACAAGTGGCGTGTGCGCCGCGTTACGCTTCAGCTACCAGCTGACGCTTCAAGCATGATTCCAGCTTGATGCAGGAATAATTGTTATTGTTGCAGTTCCCACAGGTTACCAATAGAGGCAGATTAGAAATGTATAAATAAATGTATTTGCCATACAAATAACATATAGTGTGCACTACTACGGACCATTTTCCAAAGAATCACCCACAGCAAAATAACCAATAATGCTTTAGCTTGTTTGACCATCAATTTCCTATGGCAATTGCAATAAGTGGCTTTTTTTGAAAACTCTCCTTGCCAATGCATTTTTATGGCAGCTTTAATTGGCACCAAAACTATGTGTATGGATGGCTCTAATATAAAGTGGGCAATTTATACTGTTAATGGTGATGGGCTAAAACTTGCCAAGCCATCTGTGTGGTCCTTTAATGCCATTTTGAGAAAAACAACAGTCTACAACAAAATGTGACAATGAATGTCTTCTCTCTGGATGAATAAATTTGGCTGTGTTGAAGCAGCCGCCTTGTGGTCAGAAAGGTGGACTTGTTCAAACACTTGGGTAAAGAGTGGAAATAAAGGAATCTCCAGTGCAGTTGCCCTGGGACTAACACCGAACCCCTGGCTGCTCCAGTGGAGCTCCTCACTGGCCGACTGAATGAGACTTTGGTTGTACTGGGCAGCTCCCAGGTGAATGTGTGGTGTTGTGTGTGTGTGTGTGTGTGTGTGTGTGAGAGAGAGAGAGACGCTCCTTTCAGCATCTCCAACACGCTGTTCCTAATAAATAAGAGTGTGCTCTCAGGTAATATAAAATAAAAAAATATAATTACAGCTAAAGATCTTAAATTTTCCATCTCTGATTGGATACACCCGCAGCTTGCAAACGTCACAAAACCATCACACAAGTTCTAGTCCAGAACATCCAGTCTAGTCGCAGTGAAATTAAATGAACTGTACCAAGACAAGGATTAGCTGCAGCCTCTTTAGTCTTTCACTGTGCTCGCATTGATAAAATCAGACGCTGACTTGCCAGCTGCTTTGGTCTTGATAATCATCACTCATAAAGATGCCACTCTGACATCTGAGAAAGGCAATTAAAGGGGAGACGAGGAACTAAACATCCCAGTAACATCAGTCTCTATTAGCATCAACTCTGGAGAAAGTCTCGGCAGTGATGCTTTTGCAAATCCTCCTGGCTCAGAACTCGGAACGTGTGCCTGGTGTGAATTAAAATGACTGCGGTGCATCCTGTCGCTTGTAAAAATTGAGTACAATGACATTCACAGTATCAAAGCACTAAGAATGACTTATGATAGTATTATATTATATATTGAGTGTCTTCATTTTTGTACCTGACTGAAGTGGTTCATTATGCAAAGTAAGGCTCATGTGGTTGTGGATAGATGTTGTGTGCAGCATCTTTGTTTTTACCTTCACTGCCCGTTTGTGTTTGGAGGGTATCTGCAGGGAGTTTGTTCCAGAAAGTAGCCTGCTGAGTGATTATCAGAGTGTGTGTGTGTGTGTGTGTGTGTGTAGAGCAGGAGCTCATTATGATCACAAAAGGAGATACTTAGAAAAGAGAGACAGAGAAACAGAGAGGGAAGGAAGAGGATGGGGTTGTAAAGATGTGCACTGCCCTCCAGTGGCGTTGGATAGAAATCCCTTCACCACACAGTGAATCAAACATTTTACCATACATAAGTTTGAATAGTTATGTCTCTCAGGTAAGAAAATGTGCCTTTAAATAGCTGATGTTTGTCCAAGCTTGAATATGTTCCCAATATATGCCCATGATCATCATGAAAGTTAGCTCACTTAGCTGTAGGAATATGTGGCCATTCAAAAAGTTTGGGTTTTATTCACCTAGGTGTTGGGATTTCTGCGATGTCTGCTTCCACCCCAATACAACGGAAGTGAATGGATTTGAACAGTAACAACTCTTTCCAGGAAAAGGGTCCCTGATTTTCAACAAAACACTCTGTTAGCAGTTTTCATAGAGACTATTAATTATGAAAAAGGTTTTTCCTATAAAAAGTAGCAGATATTAGCATGCTAACACACATGGGCTGATGTCTGAAATCAGTATACTATGTAGTTCTTTATAGTTAACCGCTGGCATTTTACTGAAGAAGATTAAAGAATTCTAAGTGTTCATAAACTATACCCTCAAAATGTCCATGGCACGAACTCTACTTTCTGCTAACAATCACAAAATGCATTATGTTATATTTAATAAATGAGAAAATTACTATTGTGTGGCTACACCACACCTATACATGTCCAAAATCTCAATTTACTGCTCACTATGGAGTTAACTGCAAGGTATCTATTATATTAGAAGTAATGAGTGCGTGAATGAGGGAGGAATTTCAGACACAGTCTTGGTGTACATGGTAAATGGTGAAAAAGTCTTGTTGTATGTCGTTTGGGACGAGGCACAGACGACCTTGTGCTCTTGATCTGCATTTTTATTTTGAAGATGGGTCTTCCGTGGTTAAATAGGAAACATTTAAATACCTTGGACTGTGGATTGATCCTGAGCTTACCTTGAAACCTCATATTGATTACATCTCAAAAATTACTTATGGTTGTCTCGGCTCACTTGATAGATCTGTTAATTGTTTTACATTTGAAGTCAGGAAATAGTTAATCTCTCAGTTGATATTGCGCATTATTGACTACGCTGATATCATCTACACGAACACTAGTGACACTGTTCTTAAGCCACTTAATGTGATCTAACTCTCTGTGTAGATTTGTTCTGAGGTGTCCTTTTAAAACTCATCATTATGTAATGTATAAATCACTAAATTGGCTTCAGCCTAATTCAAGAAGAAACTTTCATTGGTTCCTACTTATTTTCAAATGTGCCTATTTTGATTGTCCTCCATATCTGAAAGAAGTTTTTAATGTACCAAGAATCTTCTCAGCTGATGGACGTAAAGCTTTTCATTATAAGGCTACTTGCGATTGGAACAATCTCCCTCTTTCCTTGAGATCCATCTCATCTTTTCGCAGATTTAGGTTATCTATATTTAATTATCTTAACAACGTGTGTGCATGTTACTGATGCTGGTCTCAACAGTATTACTTGTAATTTGTTACATAATCATCTAATTGATTTGACCTCTACTTTTTTATGTATTATGGGTCCTGATTGTGTAATGGGGTAAATGAGATGTACTTATTGTCCTAGTTATAACAGGCTTGAACCATGATGTGTCTAAAAATCTTGTATTCATTGTCTGGGGTGAGGTTGTAAGCTGTTTAGCAACTCAGTTGTTTTGAGTATTTATTTTGTGTATTTGTATACACTGATGATTTCTTCATTGACCAAATGTCATTGTAGTTCTATTTTGATGAGATGGCAAATACAGCCCATTTGTTTTGAGGAGTTTTTTTATCTCAGTACTTTTTATCCAATAATGTAAGATTGGATGTTTTGTTACCTGTGCAAATTAAAAATTAAACGAATAAACTGTATTAATTTCCTTTTCTATTTCTATAACTCAGCTCCAGAGTACTGAAGTGGTGGCACAAATCCCCAAAACCTGGAATGCAAGAGCTATATACCACTAGACAAAATATGATTTTCTTTGTCATTTGGGTGAACCAAATTAAATAGTGAATGAAAGAGTATGTAAATGCGCATATCATCTTCTATGAAAATAATAAGTAAAGTAAGTTAAGTTCTCCTT
This sequence comes from Micropterus dolomieu, assembly GCF_021292245.1. Taxonomy (NCBI): domain Eukaryota; kingdom Metazoa; phylum Chordata; class Actinopteri; order Centrarchiformes; family Centrarchidae; genus Micropterus; species Micropterus dolomieu. The sequence goes on along the minus strand of NC_060150.1, from coordinate 10,374,069 downwards.
GATTTTCTGCTCACTTTAACTGAAAATGACACATTTCTTCTTCCATTTGCTCTTCTGACACTAGAGGGAGGCAGACCTTTTCAGGCTGCATGACTATAAAATTGGATTCACAGCTCTATTTTCAAATAATACCTGTTTATCAGTCTGCAATCCACCAGACCTGGATCGAATCCTTTCCACAAGTATTAGCATTCAACTTATTTTATCTTGAATCAGTAGCCGTCTGGTGTCCGGTGCATTAAGACAACTTCCAGATAAAGAGTAGATTTTTAAATGAACATTTAAGAATGCCTGAATGCTTAGGCACTCATTCAACTTTCCTCTTATTGGCAAAACATTTCCAATTGGTGCCAAATACACAGAAAAGCAAACACTTCTAATTATTTGCACATACTGTTTGCTCTCTGTCTGTGCTGCAGGTTTTAAACTGCACAGTAACAACCTTGGCAGAGGTACAACAAGTGGCTGTAATTTGCTGAACTCTCCACTAGGGGGGGAGAGGAGAACAGAGAAAAGTAAGGACCAAGATCTCCTCAAACCTTCACAAAAAGTAAATATAATGTATGCATACATAGTATTCTTTGATTTATGAACAGGTTTTTATTTCACACATGCTTTGGTAATGTAAACATCTGTTTCCCATGTCAATAAAGCCCCACTAAATTGATAATTAAATTGTATCTGATTACTAATCTTGTTTATCTTGAGGTTCTTCAAGTATTTGTTAAACTCTTTCTGGTAACTTTCCGTTACACTCGCTTTAGAAATATCAAAGTTTTAAACAAAACAAAATGAACAAATTGCAGAAGAAGGCAGGCTTTGGCGACAGACGGATAAGTTTCACTGTGCTTTCAGATTAATGTGTTTTGTGCAGTTTTGTGTTTCTCTGATTTGTAATTGGTATGCAGTGTGTGGTATGCATTTTCACACACACACACAGATGTTGTGTGTGAATTCTCTACATGCACGTTCCTAATTCCACACTAGTCATCCTGTATACAGTCACGTGTAACATGTGACAGTAAGAATCCCAGCTGGGAAAAAGTGGGCAGGAGAAGGAATCGGATAAAGTTCCCATCATTATGAAAATGCCCCTCAGCAGGGTGCTGGACTCTTGGGTGTGAAAAAATGATGCCATTGTGTTTCTTTGTGCAGCACTGTGGATAGTTTTTCCATATGTTGTCTGTTAACAATAGACAATTGTTACAGAAACTTTTCTCCACTAAACAAGTTTGAAATCAAAATCAGACAAATCTTTACTCTTGATGATCCTTTAGCTTTTTTAGCTTGGACAGGGTTTATTGATGGATTTTCCATCCAGGTTAAAAGTCTTGTTGGTGTAACCCTCATTTAAAGCGGTAATCCTTCCTTTCTTTGTATTTGTTTATTTGCTGTGTTTGTTCTGTCTGGCGCTCGGGGATCATCCATTTCTGGTTGTTTGCATTGCACTTCCCAGAGATCACTCGTCAATCAAATAGTGTAGGCAGTGCTATGATGTGTTTTTCCTTGGATTTTGTGTTGATGAAGTTTTGTCTGGTAAGCTTTGGTAGTTACGCTCAACTCCTATTCATTTCACATACTTTGTGTTGACACTAAACTAGTATCAATCCTTTTGACCACCAGAGGCGATGCTTTGTACCATGATGTCCCATAATGCACATGCATGTTGAGTATCTATAACAACAACAAAGTCACCTGAGACCTGGGTGATGTGTGACTGGGTGGTTGTTCATCTGCCTTAACTGTTTGTTGGTAGAGAAACTCAGCCTGCTTGAGGGCATGATGGGAAATCTAATCCAGGCACACAACAATTACAGTTAGATTTGCAACTCTTAGTAATAATAATGAACTCGTCAGGTTTACTTACTGGTCAGACACGTTTAATGAAACTGGAATCCACTTGATCTTCATCATCACCTTCTTAGCAGAGCAGAAGTCTTCTCTTACCTGTTAACACTTTTTCATTTGTTTCACAAATTTTTCACACCCTTTTTGAACACAGATCTCATTGAAAGACCGTATACTCTATTGGATTAACTGTGTGATTAACAGCTGATACGCATATCTAATGCAACTGTGTGAAACTCCTTTGCATAACTCTTCAATCACCAATCATCATCATCATCATCATCATCCAGCTATAAAAGATACCTCTGTGTTGCTATTTGCAAACATGGATGAAAGAGGCCAAAGTAACAGGGCATGGTAGTTAGTTTATGAAATTGGGTTAAATTCTGAATTGGTTCTTAGGTGAAGAAAAAATGCATTACGAAAGTGCTACTATAATGAATATCCAAATTTGTCTAGTCAAAGTGCTTACTGTAAGTCTAAAGCTGATGATACACAGAGCAACTTTTAGAGCAATGGTGCTACCATAATCTCCTTCCCCCATCACTCCGCCACCCTCCCCGCACCACCGCTATCCATTGAAAACATAGTTGGACTTGCCACCAGCAAGATTGCCCAGCAACATTGCTCAAAAAGTTGCCCTGTGTATCATCAGCTTTACACATCAATGACACGGGCATGGAAAGATATGCATGCAAGAATACAATGAAAGAAGAATGAAAGTTTTCTCAACAGGCGTCTATAAAAATTCATGCTGTGAAATGCTTGCTTGCCTTTTGTGGCACATACTATAACTATGTAAAGTATCAATAAAGGGCACAGGCATGTGGCTCAAATTAAGGTTGAACTGGTTCATATCGATTGCTGTATCTTGTTAGTCACTGTGTAATGACTAATTGTAAGAATATATTAATTTGACCACGAGTTGTGTTGTTTGACGGAAATATTTGCTTTTTGTTGCATGTTTTTAATGTTTTGTGAGCGTTAGAGCATTTTGGCCAGTGACTTTCAGTTTAGGCCTGTGTGTGAACTGTTTTGAAAATGTAACTTCTAAATGGAAGAACTGTATATCACAAAATGCTTTAGACACATTTCTACGAAAATCCTTACTCTTTAATCTGGTATTGTCTGTTAGAGAATGTGCATTTTCCAAACTAAGCCACTTTATATTCTACACTGAGAGAGCCTATTAGTCATTCCCATTGTGACTAACAGTTGATGAGTCCTCCTCTTCTGACTGCTTGTGGGCAGTACAATAGGCTCTGATTGCATATATGTAATCATCTCCAGCTACATTGTTATGAACGCTTTAAGTTTGTCATGTATTTTCTGCTGCTTTACTTTTCAAAGCATTGCATTTTAATGATTTTACATAGCTGGTGACGAGTGTTTGTGGTATCATTGTATCATTGATGCATCTGATAAAATGCCCAGCCGATATCATCCAATAGCAGAGCTCCAGTTGCAGCAGAAAACCAATGGTAGCAGTTTAGATTTTATGTTGAGGTGTGCCATCTACAGGCAAGAAAATAAAGCTTCTGTAATTTAGACATTTGTGCGACCCACAGACAACAAATGTTACACCTTTGTCAGAGATATTTAAAGTGTCAAATAAACAATAAATGAACATTTGCAAGCTATAAGCTGCATTGTATTTCCATCTGAGTAAGTGTTGAATGTAAAACCTATAAAAAGACACTAACACAAACGAAGACAGCAGCTATAAATAAAAACCACAACAAAAAAAAAGAAGAAGAACTGCAAAAGTAAGATTAGTTGCCTGTAGGTGGCACAGCTATTACTTGGACATGTCTTTTTTATACAGGTTTCTACAGGTCTAAACACCTGTCAGTACCTTGCCTTCCTATTGACCTTATGCATTTTGGCAAGAAGTGCTCCAGATCCGTTATTTAGGTTTTTAACGTCCTGCACCAGAAATGCCATTTTGGTGCATTGTGACAACCTTGCGCCCTACAATTTTATAAAAACAAACTGCGTGCACTAATACAATATCTTCATCCAAAACACAGTGACATTGATCACAATGTATAGCAGGCTGTTTAAACCAATCAGGAGTGAGACTTTTTACTCGTATTTACTATAGCCAGAACGTATGTAACCCTGGTTCCCCGAGAAGGGGAACGAGACACTGCGTCGGTTACGACACTATGGGAACGCCTCTAGGCGAAGCAGGTCTGAACGTGAATGAAATCACTCCAATCCTATTGGCTTGTTGCTAGAACGGTAAGGTGTGACGGAATAACCGGAGGAGTATAAAGCACACCTGTACACACTCATCATTAGCTTAAACTATGAAGCAGGCGCTTCAGGCGGGGAGAGAGGTGCGGCGGACCGACGCAGT
>NC_060150.1:10327202-10369759 GCF_021292245.1 Micropterus dolomieu | reverse complement strand
CTTACCACTAGCCTGTGGTGTCTGCTCCTCCTGTGGCCAGTTGATGTTGAGCTTAGCCACGGCTCTAGTCACCACCTCCAGCAGCACGTCATAGTCGGGCGCCGCCAGATGACGCCGCCCCGACACCCGGAAGTCATCGTCCACTACGCTGAGCACGTCCGCCTCCTCGGAGTCGGATTGCTGCAGCGTCTCCGGATCCGAACGAGGAAAGGAAGCGTCGGAGCCAGCGGATGAAGGTCGGGAAAAAGCCTCAGCCGTCCCGAAATCCTCCGACAGATCACGCTGTGAACCCCATGAGTGAAGCCGCCGGGCCGCCTCAGCGGCCGCAGGGCCCACGCCACGGGGAAAACACATCCGGCCATCCTCGGAAAAGAGAGCCATGCTGTACCTCAGTACCCGCACGGAAAGGGCTTCGCAACGGGCGCAGGCAGGCCCCTCGAGAGCTGCCCGGGCGTGCTCCATCCCCAAACATGAGACACACATCTCATGAGAATCTCCATCCGTGATGTACCGAGGGCAAGAAAAAAACACACCTTCTGTACATCTGGTTGCCGGACATGCTGGTAGACTTCTTCTTCAGGTAAGACACACTGCTTGTAGGACTGGAGCTTTCTTCAAACAACATACAGAGCGCCTGCTGAATAGAAAAAAGCTAATGATGGGTGTGTACAGGTGTGCTTTATACTCCTCCGGTTATTCCGTCACACCTTACTGTTCTAGCAACAAGCCAATAGGATTGGAGTGATTTCATTCACGTTCAGACCTGCTTCGCCTAGAGGCGTTCCCATAGTGTCGTAACCGACGCAGTTCGAGTTCCCTTGAAGGGGAACCTGCAGCCTGCTAAACATGAGAGTGTGAGTTGGTGAGTTACAAGCCAGTCCAAGGAGGTTGGTCATATCTTAAACAAATTGGACAAAAGCATGCTGCATGCATGTTTATTCCTGCATCCTTGAAACTGAAAGATGAAGAGAACTGGAAAACATTGAACAGCAAACTTCTCGCCCATCTAGGTTTGGAAAAAAGTAATGAAAAAAAATCTAAATTTTCACCAGTGGCCTGCTAAACTTTTCTTCTCAAGCTTGCTGACCACCCACACATCATCTGAGTTTCCGTGGACACTCAGCTCTATAGGACAAGAATGGACTCCTGGTGACTTTTATTGTGTTGCATGCAGTGTGCTTGCAAGGTCACTGCTTTAGCTGACTGAATTAGGGCATGTATTTTGCCCAAGAATGGTTTAAAGTTGGACTGTGCTCGTCCTGGGAACAAATCAATATTTTCTCCAACCAACTAAACTACCTTTAGACAGAGGAAGAATTTCCAGAAATCAACTCTTCCAACATGTCAGCCATACAGCTTCCTTATAGTTCAGTTAATTCAATCGTGTTCACATGATAATAGAAACATCACTGCTTATAAATGTGAACGTTCTTAGAGAAAATCCCCCCCCTGAACTGAATTAAAGGGAATTGACCCCAGCCCTGCATGGTACTGCTGTTATCTTGTGATAAGTCCTGATACCAACACTGTGTTTTCACTCCTCAGCTTGTGTGGAGGTGTAAGAGGGGGGCCTGTAAACCCCTCTCTATTTGCTTTCCCCTCAAAGGGACTATGTCAGGAATGCCGGGAATTTAACTGATCCCGGAGTGTCCCAGTATGGTTCCCAGCGCTCCTGCCCACTCACGTTCTGGCTGGGAACAGCCGAGCTACCTGAAACTGGACACCGGTCGACCACCCCGTCGTGGGAAAGCAGGCAAAACAAAAATACATTCAAGAAAATGTCTCAAACACATTTCAAGCCTTCCTAAAGGAAAACCAGAGACCGAAGCATTCTGATTGATTTGCAACCTTTAATTGTGCAGACTAACATTTCGAGACACGAGTCAACGAATCCCAAAAACAATGAATCCCAGAATGGGATTTGTCATAGTCATCCAATGCATTAGAGACATACAAACACAGACTAATCTTAGAGTAACAGAGATATAAATGATTCTGAGAATACAGGTGCTGCAAACCATTCACACTGCTTCACTTTTTCCACATTTTATGTTACAGCCTAATTCCAAAATGGATGAAATTCATTATTTTCCTCAAAAAGTCTACAAACAATACCCCATAATAACAACGTGAAAGAAGTTTGTTTGAAATCTTTGCAAATGTATTAACAATAAGAAAAGGACATGTACATAAGTATTCACAGCCTGTGCTCAAAACTTTGTTGAAGCACCTTTGGCACCAAATACAGCCTCAAATCATTTTGAGTATGACGCTGTTAAGTGTGGGACTTTGTATAGACAGGTGTGTGCATTTCCAAATCATGTCCAATCAACTGAATTTACCACAGGTGGACTCCAATCAAGTTGTCGAAACATCTCAAGGATGATCAGTGGAAACCGGATGCACCTGAGCTCAATTTTGATTGTCACGGCAAAGGCTGTGAAAACTTACGTACCTACAATACCTATAAAACAATGTTTTGTCATTGTTGGGTCAGATACTGCCGTATTGGTGACGTATAGTGCAAGGCATGTCATAAAAAACACTTTTAATGGTGTATTGTTACCAGTTTTACCAGTGTGAGATGCTCGCAATCTAAGAGACAGACTGGTTTGTTCTGACAAAACCATCTCACGCTATCTCCTGGCTGTCCACAGATTTTTTCCACTGTCACCACTTGCAGATTGTTCTAACTCGTCAGATACCAAGTACATCCACGTACTGATAAGAAATACACCAAAACATCTGAAACATCACTGTGGTCTAGTTTATGTTGGACAAACTCAAAGAGCTTAAAGGTTTGCATATCTGAATACAGAACATGAATTATGCTATTGTTCTACTGTATGCACAGGCTAAACACAGCTCTGCAGCATCGTTAAAGTTCATTAGAAGAGAAAAACCTTCACCCTAATTTAGAGGTGTAAACATTATCATCTCACTGATATATAGATTATAGACTATATATGATGTTTGCCTCATGTCCATTTAGACTCTGATGAAGAGACAGTAGTGTTGAGACATTAGTCTGTTCAAACTGAGAAACACTTGATTCAGCTATATATTGCCTGGAGATGCACGGATAAACTTGTTTCAACATTTCAAGTCTTACTTGTGTACTTGTGAAGTGCTTCAGATCACAGAGTATTTTCAGCGACTCTGCAGCACAAATATCACTCAACTAACATAACACATATAACTTGGAATTTGTTTCCTGGCATCTTCACCTGAGAAACACAATATGCAGGCTCTAAAACCACAGCACAATAAGCTAAAGCATGTGTTTCTCAGGCATATATTTTGCCTGTGGCACTTTTTTTCCCCCAACAACAAGCCATGAACAAATTTACTTCAGGGAAAGTGGATTCAGTGCTACAGAATGAAACAAAAAGAACCTCATTTTAATTTAAAACCTCAAGGCTGCACATTAGTTAGAAATGATGAATTTGATGGAGTGATGAAGCCCGCATAATAGCCTGAAAAAATAGTTTGAAGACGTGACACCAATCACTGTAAATTACAGAAGCAATAGCTGAGTTAAATCTGCTTTTAATGAGATATTTATCAAATTTTGTTTTACCAGAAATTTTCACTTCATAATGTTCAGATTTTTTACCCCTCTTTTAGTTAAAGAACATATATAGCCCTTGACTATACTGAGTCCCACACATTGTGCTGTGTAACAAAATGAAAAAAGACAGCAAAAACACAAGTATGTATGTATGCTATACGTATATATGCATTAGTAGTGCAGTATGTCCGTGGGGGACTTGATGCCTACAGGTACAAGGAGTGGATGAAGAGAATCCTACCACAAGACACACAAGACCAGGATAGACATTACTAAATCAACAGAGATCACCAGAAGCATCTCAGTGGAAATACTCAAATGGCTGAGTTTATTCAAGTCACAAAAAGCCAGCACTCACTAAAAACCATTTAACATCTTAAAACCGGAGAAAGAAACCAGAGACCGCTCTTGAACCACCTGAGCTATCTCCATGATCACTGAGCCATCTGCTGAGGAAGACCAGAGTCTACAGCCATGAGAGCGGCTCTGTGAGGCTGTAATGGGCTACATGCTCTGTAGCCTAGTAGCCTACAGCTAGTATGGTAACATGCTTACATTGGTTATGCTAACATGCTGAATAGTGAGTGAAGTGTAACAGGCATAATGTTTACCATGGTCACCATCTATGTTTATCTAGTATGCCAACATTAGCTAATTAGCATTCAACACAATGTAAAGACGGGGCTGTTAAAAATTTCATTAGTTTTACAGGTATTTGGTCATAAATGACAAATAAAAGGTTAGAGGGACAGCAAAGTCAGTAGGCTTCATTCTCTTGGGACTGTTGTCTGTACAAAATGTCATGGCTGTCCAGGCTGGAACAAACTTGTGGACATGGATGAATAAAAATATAAAAAAAACAAGTCCGCTACATTCATATACAGTATCTCACAAAAGTGAGTACACCCCTCACATGTTTGTAAGTATTTGATTACACCTTTTCAGGTGACAACACTGAATAAATGACACTTTGCTACAATGTAAAGTAGTGAGTGTACAGCTCACTACTGTCTAAACGGTTGGCAAAAAAAAGTAGGTACAGTGAAAATTTCAGTTTATTCGCCCCATAAAAATCAAACCATACTCTAACAAAAGTTGTGCGTAAACATTATTTTAGAGTTCTGGTGCTCTAAGTTCTTGTTGTGGTTTGGATGGTGTTTTCATTCTGTTTACTTCAACTCGCATCCTTGAAACCGGCTTTTCTCCGCCTCTGTGTCACACAGTGTCCTCCGTAATTATCGCTTCTTGCTACAGTAGGTTTCCTTTCTAAACTTGCTCTACATCTGTCTCATCCTGTCACACTCAGCTTATACATTTAACCACAAATGAAAACATTAATATTATGTTGTTCACACACACGCCTCCACCAACTCTTTGACCTCCTCACCAGCCTCCTCATCGGGTCACATTTAGAGTGGTATCGGTACGGTGGCAGGGGGGGGTTCAGCAACGAAGCAATGGATTTGGGAAACCGTGGAGAGGCCAATGAGAGCCCTCCAGACGGACTGCTGCTGGGCATTGCCACCCACCTATGACTACTCTCCAACCGTTGCCATGGCAACAGCAGCGCTTGATGGGAGAAGATCCTACTTTCTAAAAGAGAGGTGTGTGCGCAGTGTGTGTGTGTGTGTGTGTGTGTGTTTATGTGTGTTTATTTAAATCTTGAAAGCCACAGCTCCTCACTGTTGACCTTGTTACTTAAGGAAGGGGATGAAGCACATGTCATGACCCCTGAGTTGGATAAAGTTAGAAAACAAAAAATTCAATACTGGCCTCAACACTGTATTGATTTTTTTTCTTTGGCTTTTATTTTAGAATAATCTTCGGAGCAGGACTGAAATCGATGGGTTTGGGATTTCAGCATTCAGCTGTATAATGTGTAAAACCTTACAGCTATTGTGTTTTTTGTGCATTTGTGTATGTAGGAGAAGTGAGTGTGTGTTTAAATCCGAAGACTGACTGCTTGAATGCAAAGTCTGAGAAAAAGAGTAGTCTGTGCATGTACATTTTTAGATTTTTGCACTGCATGGGTGTGAGTGAAAGAGAGAAATAGAGAGAATGTGAGAGGGATGAGAGAGAAAAGATTGAGTGTATGCACTGATATGTTTATGTGTATTTAAGAGAGGTAAAGAAGAGAGATCAGCGTGGGCTGAGCTGTTCATGTTTATTCATAGCAGTGCTGATCTCTTCACAGGTTTGGCTATCATTTGCTCTTTTCTCCCGTCCTTCCCCCTGTCTTTTTCTCTCTCTATCTTTTTTTATTATCATCATATCCTTTTATTTCTCTCTTTTGCTGGGTTAAGCCAAAGCAACAGCAAATTATCTTCCGTTTTCTCATCTTTCAAACCCGCTCTGACTCTGCTGTTTTCACTCTCCCTCTCATACACACACATACAGGTGTGGGTAGCTCAATAGGAGTTTTACAGAGCCTACACACACACACACACACACACACACACACACACACACACACACTCATTTAGATGCGAGTCGTGACTGGTGTGGAGATGATTGAAGATGACTGGTGTGGAGATGTGCTGAATGCACTCTTGAAAAATTGTTTCTGCAGCTAGAGTTTTGTTGTTTTAATTAGAGGTGATTAAAGGTAATATAATAATTATGATAACGCTAAACAAAGTAGTTGCTTGTTTCTATCTGCCCTGTGATGGAATGGTGACCGCGCGACCGAACATAGATAAGCAGGTATAGATAATAGATGGATGGATGGATAACAAAAAAAATAAGACAGTCAAAGAGAAGACTGGCAGCCTGCAGGAGAGTCTAATTTTGACATTATGAACCAAAAGGGTCAGATCTTGAGGATTTCCTGCAGTTTTCCTTCATGTCACAAAACCGAAAGTGCTGTGCTATGAGTATGATCTAATAGCAGATGGAAAAAAATCATTGCCAATGTTTCTGTCCTCTTCGGTAAAGCCAAAGCCAAGTGAAGTTGCAGGTAAGAAAGGGTAAAAAACCTTTAGCTCCTTAACTGCAAATCAGAAGCTGTAACTTAAGACCATTTATCCATTACTTTTAGCTATTTCAGTCATTTAGCTGTTACCTTTAGCTAACTTTTTCAACCATTTATCCATTACTTTTAGCTATTTCAACCATTTGTCAATTGCTTTCAGCTGTGTCAGCCATTTATCATTTACATTTAGCTATTTTAATCATTTAGCTGTTACCAATAGCTAACTATTTCAACCATTTATCCTTTACTTTTAGCTGCTTCGACCATTTATCCATTATTTTCAGCTATGTCAACCAAGTATCTATTACTTTTACTGATTCAACTGTTTATTCATTACCTTGAGCTACCTATTTTACCTATTTATCCATTACTTTTAGCTAACGGTTTAGACTTCTCTGCTTACATCGTATCTTGTGGTGTTGAGGTGTTACATCTTATTGAATACAATACTTTCTTAATCAAACCATAATGTCTGTTCAAATTAGTTGAGCTATTCCACAATCCTTTCCCCCTGACATCTGCAGAGGTACCAACCTGGGATAAACATACATACCCCTGGTTGGGAATGACTGATTTAGTCTGCATTGTATTACCTCATACAAACTTACAGATTTGGAAATGAAATTGGACGTTTGAAATGGAAAAGGGAAAACCACAAATCCAAAACACAAATGCTTAGCTATGATGTGAAGAAACTAAAATATGCAAAATTGTAGAATTCAAGATTAAGATGTAACAAGAGCAACCCAAAATGGGCATTTCTACATAAATGCATGCATTTGGTACAAAGTGCTTCACTCAAGTCAGACTTGCTCAAGTACTTTGTCAGTATTGATCATGTAGATTCACTCGACTTTCCGATTTCCAACTTTCTGACTTACTCATCTGGCCATTTACATGATAAAGTCAACCATTCATTCATTTCATACTGCAGCCTCTCCCTGTTTGTTAGGTAATGTGCCACAACCTAAACGCCCAGGCATATAACCTGATCTGAAAACACTCATGCAGCCTTTCTTCCTCATCACCTGCCTCCACTTCCTCCTCCTCTTTTTTTTCCCCTCCTCTTCACCACTTCCACCCACACTCAGCTTTTGTTGACTCTTGTCCTAAGTGAGTGTGTAACTTAGTGTGTATTTGTGTGCCATTTTATATAGTCTCTGACATATTCTACTAATAATGTGCTGCAGTATTCATAGTTTTTGCTTTTTAAAGGCTTCCTTCGGTCAGTATCTGGGAGCTACCCAGGTAGAGGAGGTGATTTGCTGCCATGTTATATTTTGCTGGCAAAGGAGAAATAAACAAATATGGTAATTATCATCTTTAAAGAAGCAAGAAAAAACTGCATAGATTTGGTTCACCAGCATTCTAAATATATGTGATTTAGATGCAAATATACACTAGGAGTGGGTGTATCTCTCCTCACCCTGTCTAAGAAAACAAAATAAGTGTTGGCAGGGTTTGAAAGTTTAAATTGTAATCCATGTTGCTGATTGGCATATTAAATTGGGATAAACAAAATTTTTCCATTATGTTTTGGGTACTTGTAGTTTGCAGTACCTCTAAAATCCTTAAATATAATGTAATTTTCAGCCCAGTTCAAGCAGAATTGTTATGATCATCAATAATAACTAAGATTAACAGATTTATTTTCTCATTGTGAATTCTCTGTGTACGCCAACAATGGGTTTCTTTTTTACTGGAATTTAATTTCTCTATCTGCATTGCGTTGGCAGCTTTTTCTCAGCAATTGCAGCAGACTCCATGCAGGAATTAACCAACCAATTTCTGTAAAGCACAAACACACTCTTCTCATCAGCGGGATTCACACTTGACTGTTGCCATGGCTCTACGAATCTGCCAATGTCTATCCGTCAAGGCCAGAGTGTTTGACAAAGATATTGTCTGGAACGATGATTCACTTTGCACTCAATAGCAAGGATGTGTGTGTGTGTGTGTGTGCCAGAATGCAGACTGTTCGAATTTGTGTTTGTCCACCCTCTCAAGAGAAACAAGCATATGAAAGTTCAACACAATGTCTTTCTCCACAAGCAGGAGCTCCAATAAAAGAGGATTATCTGAGGATTTGGCCTTCTGTAATTCCTACTGTTCAACAAGGTTACCGCTCAACACAAATAATTCACCCAATAAAATAAAATTCTTGAAACTGCAATGAACATAATGTGCTGCTCAGTGTGTTGAATGAACATAAAGTGCTGCACATTGTCTTTCATAAAAAAATCCATCAGAAATCAGATTGACTTTGTGGCAGATTCATGACATTCCCAGTTTCATACTGAGAATCTTACTGGCAGATATGAACTGTAGCGGATTTTTTTTCTTTGTTGTCTTCTTTGCCAGAAGACGCCCACGCGCCCCATGTGTTCTTGTTCGCTTCTCTTGAGCCCAAGATGCGCACACACACAGAGAAATGCTTTCATATACGTGAAATTTATACTCTGCATTGAGATGAATCTGTCTCCATAATGGGAGGTGATGATTTTAAACAATTCAGTACACATCTATCTAGTTTTCTTCCATAGTGAGATATTCTCATCTTTGGAAGACAACATTATATTAAGTATTATTACAGTAGCAACACTTTGACTATATTAATCATATTGAATGTACTGAAAGTGGGCACATGGGCACATATCATTGAAAATATATGTGATACTGTTTTAAATCAGCAGGGCAGATGCTGTTATCAATCTGGCCACAATTTGATCCATAAAAGAAAAAGCCGTTAGACACTCTTAATTCTACATTATATTGAACAGTATAATATAATAATAGACTCTGTATAAAAAAAATCACAAAGTATGCAAGAGCTTGCCAATGGCACGCATCAGGGGGTGAAATACAGCACAGTATCGCTAGGACTTTTGTTCATATTGGACAGAGATGCAACTTGCGAATTACAGCCAATGTTCATTTCCAGTGCTGGAAGAGGTGTGTGTTTTATGTCGCAAAGCAGAAAGTAAAGGTGTCAGTGTGATCGAACAGCATCTGATTTTCCATACTGGAATTGGGAGGCTGCATCACACAATTTTTGTGACTTTCTGAAAACTATGACAATTTCCTTTCCCAACCTTCACCATACCAGCCATGTGCAGATATTGTACAAACAAAGACAATCTTTTTTAAAATGAGAATCAGTGCTAACGTTAGCAAGCTTGGCTAGTATGCAAACTTAACAGCACAATCCCAAATGTTGAATATCATAAAGGGACGGACAACTTAACTTGAGAGTGTATCACATTTGTATAGGCTAGCTCCTTCTTATTTTAAACATCATTTTTTGTCCAAAAACATCTATAGTGTTGATGTTGTCTTCATTCACTCTGCATTAAAGCTTTTTTTCTTTCAATAATTATTCTGTTCATGGAAAATGTTTTCAGAGCAGTTCAGACTGTTTGCTAAGTGCTTCAGTCCTCACAGGCTATTATCACTGCAAATCTAAATTGTGTACTGCTTTTCAATTAACCCATTTATGCAATCCAGCACTTTTTTCACATGTTCAGCTTTTAAATCCAATTAAAAGTTGAATTTTCCTACCTGTATCTCGGCGCACATGCTCATTCACTGAGGCTTATTTGCCCGAGGTGGATGTCAAATTCCAATATATTTGTGCACAGTCTGAACATGTTCCATTCTAATTCCACCTTTGCACCTAGGATATATTTAATCCTGATGTATGAAATGCTTTGATTCTTTTGTTTCATCTTTCACTCATCTCCCCTTTCTCTATAATCCAGGTTTGGTTTTCACGTAGCAGCTCTTTTATAATGCTCTGTGGGACAGTAACATTAAAAACACCACATCCTGTGCTTTGGGAGATTTACTCTTGTATTCAGACATGATTAACTCTTAATAACAATAAACAATACACACTTTATAATCGCACTGCATAGGTTACCTCCATCAGTAGATGATCCTGCTGCATATGTTTGCATATTATGAAGACTAACATATCCAGTACAACTAAAAATGTATGCTCTTACAGGTAGGCATACTGTAAGTTAATGCACTCTAAGTACCACCAAGAAACATACAGAAAATGTACACATTTACATTAAATTGCCTTTCTCTCTCCAACAGGTAATCAATGCAACTTATTTACACTTTTAGATGATGATCCATCCCTGATCCATCCCAAACTTCAAATTATGGAAGATAATTGCTCTCAAAATACTGCTTCATTGTAACTTCATGCTTGAAGATACAGAATTAATGTAAAAAAAAAAAAAAAAAAAAAAACTAACTATGATTTAGGTATTGTGAGTATGGTGGTACACCAGTGGTATTCTTGGATTGGCTTCAAAAGAGGACATTGTCCAATATGACAATGAATATGCAACTGATGTGTCTTTATTAATTGCTTGATATATTTGTTACCTCTGCTTGTTTTCACACAGCAACTGAGCAGAAACAGATTTTTCTTCTTTGGTAAATTATGCATTCTATGGGATTGTTGCACAACAAGATTAAGAGTCTTAAGCTGCGCTAGCAGCTCTGTAAGGCTGTACTTAGCTGAATGCTAACATGCTCTCAATGACAATGCAGATGTGCATGTATATTTAACTGTACATGATTCAAAGTATTTGGTAAAATTATTGTATTACAAAAAAATAAAAGTTGAAAAGACTAGAGTTTTTATGATGATTCTAGGTGAAAAGTCAGGCAACCAAACCAGAGATATTTTAGTCTGTGGCTAAAACATACAGATAACTGTGTGAAGTTAAGTAAATGTATTTGCAGTTTTAGACCATGCACACATGTATACAAACTGTAGTATTGATCATGCGTTATATGTAGACATAGAATTTGTTTATTGTTAACTCATTCATAGTAACCTAGCTCCATTGGTTTGCTTATACATCATGTGCAATGGTATCCAAGAATCCAACTATTTGAGCACAACGTGATGCTACTATTCTCAGCTGTTAGCATTCAAAAAAAGTACATGTTTTCTGATTTTAGCTATAATTGTCACGGTTGGCCAAGTGACAGACAGTTTGAGGACCCAAACCTAAGACACTGGAGAGTGCTGGTACAGTTGGTCAGGTTTAAAGAAGGCAGTAATCCAAAACTAGTCCAAGGTAGAAAACACACACAGGAACAGGACACTCGACATAGGATGAAGACATAACAAGGACTGAACAGAGGTGAGCACATTAAATACAGTGGTAAATGAGAAGGGAGGGAGTGAACAGATGAAACAGATCAGGAATGATCAGTCAACAGGAAACAAAGCTAGACAATGGACACCAGACAGCGGCAACTTCAAAATAAACCAGGAAATAAAGCTAGTGACAACACACGAGGATGAATGGAACAAAATACAACAGAGAACATGGATCAGGAGCCTACTATCAAACAAAAACTAATAGAGAACACAGAAGCAGGGAGTGATAAAACACTAACACAAACTGGCAAAAGTCTTAACAAGAATACAACAGGAAAAAATGACACTAAAACGGTGACAATATTACACTCAACCACATAACGCAAACACAAATAGAGAATACGTAAGATGATATTTTGAGAATAGCAGTAGTAAATGATAACCAAATCCTGGCCACTGTCATTGATTTCAGTTCAGTCTAGTTGTCTGTTGTAGACAAATAAAATGACTGCAAAGCTTTTAGCATAAAAGATTTGACTGATCTTATTTATATACCTGCGAGGACATGTTCAAAACTGCTTCCTCCAAGGTCAGTGATCATTTATTCAGCATGACTCATTTGCCTAAAGCACAAATTCCTTGAAAATATGAACTCATGTTAAAGTGAATGTTACTGCGCTCACATTTGCACCACCACAATCCTGCTGCCGTCTTGCCCACACACACATAGACACACCAGGCATGTATGCATGTGCACATGCATATACTCGCAGTACACGCACCTACACAAACACACACATGCAGACTGTGTGTGGAAGTGAATGTTGTTCATGCATGTCTAGTAGAGTTGAGCTATGTGGAGAGGATCTTTGATCTCAGCCAGGCAGCCAACCAGCTTCTCCACTATTTGCATTTAGTCTCCTGAGTCTGTTGGCTTCTTGGCCCCTCACCAGCTTCAGCTGCAGGTTACAGAGGTAGCTAGAGGGATATTCCCACACATTCCTGTTTGTCAGAGTGTATGCTTAAGGTTGTGTGCGTGTCATTTTGTGCACGCTCAAGCCTGTGTTGTCGCAGGCCAAGAATATAGTCGTGCTTTGCGCGCGCGCGCGTGTGTGTGTGTGTGTAAGAGAGAGAGAGAGAATGAAGAAAGAGGCCAAGGGAGAGTACCTGGGCCAGCACCACATCAAGTACAGCAACCTCACTGAGAGTGAGTGAGAGACAGATAGAAAGCATGAAAAGTAGAGAGGGAAAACAAGCAACAGAGAGAATAAGATACAAACACAGACAGAGAGAGAGAGTGGACAAACAGAGTAAGAGGAGATGAACAGCGAGAGGGTGAAAGAGAGGGAGGCCTCTCCAGGAGGTCACTGAGTTTCTGGATCTCCGCTCCTTTTGTCCCACAGCACATTCCATAGCAGCAATCTGACCAGTCAGCCAGGGAGCCGCAAAAATGAAAAGAAATATAGTGGGGGGGGGGACTCACAGCTCCCCTCAGACTGGTATAGAAACACTTGCAGAGGAGTTATTCTGCCGCACAGATTTGGTTTTAGCCGCTATTTCCCGTAGGCCACAAAACAAACTATTCAGAATTTTATTAGGCTTACTTCAATGGCATTTAGATTTCCATTTCTTTGAATTATTTGTAACTCCCAGTGCCTTCAAAGGATTA
Source organism: Micropterus dolomieu (assembly GCF_021292245.1). Classification (NCBI taxonomy): domain Eukaryota; kingdom Metazoa; phylum Chordata; class Actinopteri; order Centrarchiformes; family Centrarchidae; genus Micropterus; species Micropterus dolomieu. The sequence continues at coordinate 10,356,420 of NC_060150.1, read as the reverse complement.
AAGATTGTTCTCGCCTGATATTAATGTTCACTTCTAGTAGTCAAGTCATGTTCAAAGTTTGGAGTTCTTTTGATATCTAATACAAAGAAAAATTAAAACTTAAAACTAAAATCCTTTATCACAGAAAGCATATTTACAGTATATAAAGTGTAAAATGACCTACTGAAATCTTGTCCAACAAAGGTTAAAGTCAAGGGCAACTGGACTTGGTTGAAGATACTGGAAGAGGTTTCATCCCTCATCCAAGGGACTTCGTCAGTTCTGACTGACTGGTAGGGAAACTCAGCTATTTAACCTTGAGTTTCCTGGGAAGTGATGAAAGGACAGCATCACTTCCCAGGAAACTCAACAAACGTAACCTATTGGCCTCAGGTGAAGATACCAACGATGGTCGTTCAGTCTTGGCCTAGGGTAGTTCTAACGACTGTAATGACTGTCGTTACAGCAACCAGGAACACTAACAAACCAGCAGTATCGACAATCCTAGCAAACGACCCCACTGAGGTTAAATAGCTGAGTTTCCCTACCAGTCAGTCAGAACTGAAGAAGTCCCTTGGATGAGAGACAAAACGTCTTCCAGTATCTTCAACCAAGTCCAGTTGCCCTTGACTTTAACCTTCGTTGGATAACTATGACCTGGATGACTGAGAATCTTCATAGACATATTGAAATCTTCTTTGCCTCTGCTTTGATTGACATTGATTGGACGGATTTTGTGGGTATTTCTTCCACATGTTGGAGCACTTCATTGAATGCTTTAATTTAGTCACAAACTCTTAGCTGTATAACTGTAAACCACCAATAAACCTTAATAATAAATCTGCTTATTTTATACAATTTTGAATTTTGTTTGATTTACATATTTACCATATATTAAAGCTGCTGTAGGCACTTATACACATGGACAGCTCCAACCTTTAACACTCAGAAATCAAATTAAGTGAGTCACTAAAACTCACACAGCACATGCACCTTGTGTGATCATGTGATGCCTTTGAACCAATTAAGACAGTTCAGCTAATGGATTGCCAATACATTTTGGCAATCAATGGTCGCCAGAGGAGGAATCCTAATGACTTTGGCGACTTTTTCTTTTGCACCACCATGAGGTCCACATTTGAGACTATGATTAAAATGTCCCGACAACTATAGATTACCTTGAAATTTTGAACAAACATTCATGTTCCCCTTTGCTTTGCGTTTAGTGCTAAGGAGCAAATGTTAGCATGCTAACAGGCTTAACTGATACATGGTGAACATGGTAAACATTATACCTGCTAAGAATCAGCATCTTAGGATTGTTGTGTGAGCATATTAGCATGAAGTTAGCATTAGCAATAATGTTGTTACAGACATCGTTGCTGTTTCGAACAAAATTCCTATTTCGCTGTGGAGTTTTTGACCTTCAGTACTTATATGGAACAACGTCTTGATGAGCTGGGTCCTGTTGTGTTTGCATCACTTGCAGAATGAGGCACATGTGCAATACACATTCTTGCTGACTGCAAATTAGTAGTGCATTAAATCACATCCCTAGCTATTCAACTCATTGACAGTTAGTGGCGGTAACACACCAAGATACGTAGCTATGTACCTGCAAAAGAGTGACTCATACACTGCACTGTGTAAATTTAACCAGCGCCATTTAAAAAGCTTATTAGGAATTGGCTGTTAATTTTTTCTAGTAAGTACGTTTTGTTTTAAGCCTGTTTTTCGCTATACAAAATTATCATCCTGCTTAAAATCAGAAGTCTGGTTCCTGGTTGCAAAAAATCAACATGGCGGCGGCCAAACTGCCAAACTTGAGGCTTCAAAACCGCAGTCCACAAACCAATGGGTGACGTCACAGAGACTACTTCCACTTTTTTATACAGTCTATGGTAAACACCAATGTATACAATCCAGGTTTCAGAATGTTTAGTAAATCAGATTTGCATGTTTCAGCAGAAAGAATGTTTATTGTTAGGAGATAAACACAATGTGTTTTAGTAAGACATACTGAATATAAACATAAACATGTTTGTTTACAAGAAAACACCCCAGTGTATCTTTAATTCAAAGCTGTGACGATATTTTATGCCACTGGCTATTCCCAACACCAGGTTACTCATTTAGTGCCAGTACCGGTATTTTGTTATTATTATGTTAGAGTGAAACAACAGATGTGCTTTCATGTAACAAAAATGTCCTGGTGCAGCTTTAAACTTCAGATTGTTTTGGAAACATTCTGCATCCCGTCGTATTACCACCGGAAAACCAACTCGCTGATTCTGAAAATAACCAAAAGTCCAAATGAAATTGTGTAACAAGGTGGATAGTTCTGGGATGTATCTGAAATGAGATGCAAAATAAATCTGATTTGTTGTTCAGTGAAGTGGCCCTTTAAACTGGTATTTTCAGCTATGCAAATCAGCACTGCCTAAACACAGGAATTCTAGAAATTACCTATTGCTCACTGATTTCAGCGCTCTTAATGCATTTCCCTGCGCACCAAAGTCAGGGAGTTCGCTCTTGTTCCCATTGGTAATTTGAAATGTAATTACCCATCATTTTAGAGTGCTTCAGGAGCCTGACACCTACATCTCCCTCTCTGCCTCTCTTTCTTTCTTCCCTATCTCCCTCTCTCTGGCTGTTTTTGTATGCTGGTGGAGGATTGTATATTTTCCACCCCCACACATTTTTGAGCACTACCCCTACCATTACCTATGTAAATGACTCGGGCTCAGACAGGCGGTTTAAAGAACCACCTCTCCTACACCATGACTAAATGAGTGCTTTTACATGCACACAGGATACCAGATCACATCTCTGCTGGGGTTATGTTCAGGAAAATCTGTTTATGTGCATCTTCTGATCTACAAATGTCCATATATGCACGTATGAGCATGTAGCAGATATGGAATGTTTCAACATGGCTCAAAAGAAGTGAACAGGAAATGGAGTTTAGATGCATGAGTAATGTGTTCTAGCACATATTAGCATGTAGCAACTGTTACTTTGGGGTCATTAACAATGTGCAACAATATGATCTTTTATGCTGTCATAAACACACGTAATGCTTCTTTACATAAAGATGTATGAAAATACAGTCAGACACATGCTTACAAAATAAGCACAAAATGTGATTCATGACTTTTGATCATATTATGATATTATTTTGATTGCAGATGTCAGAAGTAAGAGTAGACGTTTCCCATAGACTGGATTTCTTAAGTGTATGTAGGTGTCTTAGAAGATGTTAATATGTATTGTACTGTCATATGTGTGTCAATGAAGCTTTTAAATGTTGTTTTGCTGCCTTTCTTGGAGAGAGCTACCTTGGAAATGAGTTTATATCTCAACAGGCTTTCTCCTGGGTAAATAAAGGTTAAATTAAAGGTGCATGCCACAGATTTTACATATACAGTTCAGTTTACTCGTCAAAATGAGTACAAATCAGCCTGGTAATGAGGTTGTATAATGTTTTCTGTTGCTCTGGAGGGAGCTTTCTAATGTTTAAAAATAACCCTGATGATGTAATCAGTGTGATGTGTCAATTTGTCCCAGAACTTGGAAGTGCAACACTCAATTGCGGAGTACCCCTTTAAACTTTGGGGTTGCAAGGTTGTGAAAAATTATTTTGTCTGTGTTTGTCCTTTCTGTTGATGATAATGTAGTTATAATGCAGTTTCTCACTTTCTAATAAGCCATCAAGTCTGCAGTTATAATTTGTTAATATTGTTAATAAGTGCACATAGGTTTGTCTACATAAGTAGTCAAACTGTCCATTACATATGACTTCATGATGAACTAAACAAGCTAGCTAAAAGACAAAGAAAGGTTTGTACTGGTGAAAGATATACCTGAGAGATTTTTACAACCTGTTGCCCAATAATATAAGGAATTAATAAAGCCTCAACTTATATGGAAACCTTCACATCTGTCAAACTTTCCAAGAGACAATAAGATACAGGAGACAACAACAACCCCAGAACTCAGGACACTATGTTGCACCTTTGCCACTGGAATTAATTTACTTCAGTTTTTTGCCATCCACTTTTCAACCCTATCATATTTTATTATGCATTACTCCCAGCATCGTCTTGTAAAACAACCCTGAACCTTATATTAGTTTGGAAACAATCCACTGAATGTTTCAAGAGACTGCCAGTTCATTAACGAAGCAGGTCCAGCCCTGAAAACCAATGAGGTCAATATTATAACAAGCGCCATGCAGTATCTACACCACAAAACACTAGACAATGAAATTTTTCTATCAGTTCCAGCACTAATATTACCACAGCAAGTGCCTGACTGCAACTTTTATCATAGCAGAAGGTTAAATAACAGATTTCTGGATGCAAGACTGCAATCCAAACATTTTAGGCTTCCACCTCAGAGAAACTAGTGTTTATATGGTCCCACAACCTTTCCTGTTTCATCAAATGTAAATGTGTTGCTTTCTGATCACAGTTCCTCTCTCTTCTGTGCAGCATATTGTTTATCCCGTTCATCAGACCAACACATGGTGACACACCAGCACACAAGCCACAGAAGTGTTTTTTTGTCCACGATCTCCAGCCGTTTGAAATTGTTTTCAAGTTGAATAGCCACCCATGCACTACCTGCGGACTACAGGCCTTTTAGAATGTCCTTGCTTTTATTTACACTATTTACGTTCGCCCGCCTCGTGCGCTGAAAGAAAACATTGATGAAATGCATGCTGTCACTCAAACCCCACTTGCTACCTCTCTTTTTGTCTGTCTCATGCTGAGATTAGTATGACAGGACTTCCTAGTATGAGAGGACGTTCTCCAAATAACGAAAATGGACAGTGAACAGTAAACCACTGATAACCTGAGCCAATTGCCATAGATTTAAATTTAGAGAGCTTCTGTTGCTGTGTAGAAATTAGAATGCAGGTGTCGTGGTTATAAAGACAATCATGTATTAGCATACAATACGTTTGGAGAAGCAAAAAACACAAAATAAAGTATTCATGGGCTATGTTCATGTGACTTTTATTCTGAAGGTGTTTTATAAATGACATTTGATGTAAAATGCATTGTGCGTGAATATATATACGCGTAGGACTCAAGTGTAGGAGTTTACTACTACTCTTTCTCTCTTTACAGTAGCAGCTACATTTTTTGATGAAAATGTACAATGATGTCCACATTATGTTTTCTATCAGCCTTTCATTAGTTTTCCTACCTCATCCATTCCTCGTAACTAAAGCATGGTGAACAGGTTCTGTTTAGGAAACTCAAAGAACTTGGTTATGGTTATAATGTGTCTGTTCATTTGAATGTGTTCAGCAATCCCAGAATTACAGATTTCCATATGAAATGACATGTTTATTACAAGAAACGCCCTCAGAGAAACTAATCTGAAGTAGCAGTTTGTGCATGTGTTTACATTACATGACAAATGTCTTCTTTATATATTGCTGTAGCTATACATATACCAACCAAATATGTTTTGTTGTGCGTGTCATTTGAATGGCGGACTCCGCCACTTACAAGGCAAACTATTATACTGAGAGGTAACTAAATGTATAAATTAATTTAATGGACATAGCAGAATAAATACCCACCATAAATAGTGTCAGAAATTGAGTTTAACATGATAAACTACATTTTTAAGTCGTATAACTTTGGTTGGGGACAGATCATGGTCCTGGTTAAATATTGCAAAAGTCAACTGACTTGAAGAGTGAGATGAGACTTTTTTCAGTTTTTAACAAAAATCAAGATTTTTCCCTCACTTTAACCAAGTGTTTAAATAGCCACAGCATGTGGGACGCAAACCCCCAGTGGACAGTTTCAGAGTCCTGTGCCTCATAACATCAACCAGCTACTCTTACATAGAAGGATGTCCAACTTCCTGGATTTGAAACTTTTTTGCCAGTGAACATAATCCAGGCACAAATTATGTTTCCTCCAAATCACATCATAAACAAGTAGCAGCATATAAAGGTTATTGGTAGAAGACAGGGTTGTGATTTAAGACTTGAGTCAAGACGCTTTGCTGAGACTTGGTTCCACGTCTAGTAAAATTATATATATATATATATATATATATATATATATATATATATATATATATATAAGGAAATGAACACTGATATAGCTGGAAATATGTTAAAAGTAGCTCTAAGCTTATTTATTTTTACCATCTTTGCTGCTAAGCACCCATCATAATTGTGTGGTTGCCCACCATCTGTCACCTGTCAATCAGCCTTCTTTGCCTGTTCAGCCAAGGTGCCAGTCACTGCTCATTATCACTTCTTCTTATATTTTCTGTAGCTTCATGAAACATTACTCATATTTCCAGTCCTTAAACCAAATGTAACTTTTTTGTTGATGTTGTTGAAATAATTCAATATTTTGACACTTCTTTGCCATTGTAAAGCTCTAAAAATGTTGTTTCTCTTAGCTTGCTGAGCGTAGCACTCTGGGTCCTCAAACCGGTAATTTCTTTGCTGTTATTAGATTTAACCCCTCGTGATGCCACCGTTGAATCGCCTGCATTTATTCCCATCTGATAGCTTCTCCGCCTCAAACAGCAGGCAGTACAGAGGATGAATTTAGATCACTATTTATAACCGTGTTGCAGTGCAGGTTGCTCAGATTCTCTTATAATTCAAAAACGATTCAAACAGGAGTAACGTTTCACTGTATCAAGCCTCAGCTCTAAAACTTCTCGAGAAGGTGTGGAGAGGTCATTTTCTTCATCTCTAGTGTCGTTTCATGCCAAAACAAATTAGTATTTTTGTTATGCTAAAGTTACTGGATGGCCTGTAGCTGCCTATTCAACCGCTAAGCCACTTGGTTACCCATTTAATGGATGTAACTGCTGCCATTACGAGCGACTCTGTGAGAATCAAGATGAGTCACAGGTGTTCAGAGTTCTTTGCTGGGGATGCTTTGCTGCCCTTCTCAAGACATGCCCCCTCCCCCCAAAAGAAAAATTCAACTTCAGGTGACACCAAAATGTGGGCTTGCTTTTAATGGCCCTACTGTGTGTGTAGGTCTGCACACACATGCACACAATTGATGCGTAGGGGTGTGGAGTGGTCAACTGATGAGGCACTGTGGAGGCTGAGAGCCCTGGAGAGTGGTGTGTGGGTTGGAAGCCTCCTATCCTCACAGTGAAACACACACACACACACACACACACACATACAAAGCTGTAGGAGGTGGAGGCAGCAGCACTTGCTTTGCCGGCTGTCCATTGATCAGGAGGTTGGTAGACTTAAAAGATCAGTGTAGAGACTGGTGGAGAGCAGAGGGAGGGATGGAGAGGAGGATGCTGGAGTCCTGTAGGATACAGCAGAGACAGAGAGAAACAGAGAAGAAGAGAAAGGGGAGGAAAGCCAGAGAGAGAAGAAAACAGACACAAGGAAAGTGTGTGAAGGGATAGAGGCTAGGGCGAGGGGAGAAATAAAGAGGCAGATCACGGCGTCCGGGGTTGCCCTGGGTTTTAACAGTCTGGAGGAAGCCTGCTGGTAAGCGCTTGATGTTTCTGTGTTTCTACATGTTATGTATGTGCACATACCGCCTGCGTGCCTATTTGTATGCCTGTCTGCGCCTCGTGCTGCCCATGCTTCGTTGTTGAGCCACTGCAGAGAGAGAGAGGGATGCCAGGCATTTGTCTCCACAGTGCAGCAAGGCAGCAGCAGGAGGAGTACAAATCTTCCGGGCTTCCTTCCACTGCAGACAAAACCATTCACTCTGTTATCTGTTCAATTAAAAACAGCAGCGCGCTCTGGGCTGCTGCCACTGCAGGATTCATTCAGGCTGTGTGCATGCTTTGTGTGTGTGTTTGGGAAGGTGGGGAAATCAAACACACACGGTTGCTTGCGTTTTCAAGTTGTCGCCTCTGAGGGAAAGAAGAGTGCATATTTCCCCGATGCACCATGTGTGTGTGTGTGTGTGTGTGTATTTGCGTATCAGTGTTTTCTATGAAATTTCAGATTGATGTGATGAAGTAGGACAGATTGACTGACTGAGTGGTGCTTTGCATTGTTCACACATCACATCCTAAATAAATCCCCACATTATAGCTACATATTGTTTGTGATGCAGGCAATTTTTGAAAACAACCTTTACACTGTACAAAAGACATCACAGTAGTATTACTCCATCTCATGTCCCTTCACAACACAGTACTTTTTGGTATTTTCTGTACCTCCTCTATGATGATACTATTTTTTCTGGGTAGTAGCATTAAATATTAAATACAATACAGCCACAGCAGCAGACAGTGGTGATGCAGTCAGTCTTATAACCAGGGAGGTGAAGCACTGAACCATCAGATGACCCTCACAGACCACCATTCAGAAGATTTTCATTGTTACTTAACATATAACATAAAACAAGGAGAGTTACTTTCCCGCATATATATTTTCAAACAATAATGAGACTTTTGAGAAAACATGTATTGCTGATTGGCTGTAGCTATGCTAAAATGGCCAATTAATAAAAGCACATGCATGCAACTACAAAAAGTGAATTGTAGCAATCGGAAATGCAGCACTCATGTTGCTATTTTAGCCCATATGTGAGGCATCAAACCTAATATTCATGACAATGATGCCAAGAGTATCTAAAAGTAGATGATGTTAAAAATGTATACTTTTATGAGTTTTCTGACATACAGCCTATTAGCTACTGCAGAGACTGGATCTACTAACCTTAATGAACTGATTTTGATTGCATGCAACCTTGCCTCTGTGCTCCTCTCTTCAAACCCCATTCACATGTGCTTTGTTCCACTACTTATTTTTCTAAATCGGGGACACCCCGGAGGTCCCCGGACTCCAGTTTGTGCACTGTTGAAGCCACATAGCAGCTGAAGAATCCCCCTTATGATATGGAGGCAACACGCGTTGACGTGTCGCGCTGCGTTTCCGACCTCTAGTATGCGTCTTCTGCACGCACACGCACACACAGCTCTCTCATGGGGACATGCGGCCAGGAGACGCAGCCAGGGTAAGTGGAGCAAGTTTTCATACGGCACTTTATCTCCCGTGTGGGGGGATTATAACATCTTTCTCCAGCTTCGGCTTGTCGTTGGTGTTGTTGCCCGTGTTGGAGAAAGGGAAGTTTAACAGACTTTTTCTCGTTCGTCGGCACCGATCCCAGCCTATCCATTCAGATTGCGCAACGCAGCGTGTGATCGGACTGAAAAGCGTCAAAACAATTCGGTATTGTTGTATTTATTCAACACCAGTGTCGTTACTAACCGCTCACTTTGGCCAAAGTCCGCCTCATCATCTCAGTTATGCTTTGCTTTGGCCATGCGGAGCTTCTCCAGGGAGCACATTTCAGTCTCCACCCGGTTAAAAACAGGGATTTTCACGCACCAAACTGTTGTTTTTTTAACCCAAAGCCACATCTACAGTGTTGTTGAACGATCACTTTTTCTTTTTCGCAACTTAAATGTTTTGCTACTTTGAGGGCCAAGTGTGCTGCTTGGTCCTGTGTGTGTGTGTGTGTGTGTGGGAGGGGAGGAGGGTTTGGGGGGCAATGCGCAAAGTGTGTGGTCTCCAAGCTCTCCACCCCCGCAGAGACGCACGGTTTGCAGCGCACACATACGCGCACGCATACGCAAGCAAGCTGTCACGGTCGGGCATGGATGTCTCTGGAATGCGCCCGGCGTTTTCTCTGTATTTTTCACATTAAGAGCAGTTTGGGAAGCAGCTCTCAAAGCAGCTCTCTGAACCGCTGCCACCAGCGGCAAGTGAGAGGCAATAAAAGTTAGACTTCCGGTGTCATATTTCACAATAAGGGTCGGATAAACTTGCAAGAGTGACGCAAACAAAGGAAATACGTTTCCCATTTATCCTACACAATAAAAATTGAGATTATATTGGCAGTATGTTTATGCAATTAGCGAGTCAGATGATTTAATGAAATATTTTGACATTATTTTGCTCTACATCAATTTATATTCAAATTACTGCTTTCATTGTCGATTTAATGTGGCACCTCTCTGACTGGCACAGTCCAAGCTCCACAACTCTGGTCTGAGCTGGAGCGTGGACTGGTAGCTGGAGAGGTGCCAGTTCAACCCCTGGGCACTGCCGAAGGAGGCCTTGAGCAACCTCCAACCTCCAGAACCCCCAACTGCTCTGGGCGCCGTACTGACTGGCTGCCCCCTCACTCTGACATCTCTCCGTGTGTTGCTATGGGTCGTGTTTCTGCATGTGCATGTCTTTCAGACCTGTGTGTATAATAACAGAGTGAAAACATTGAGTTTCCCCTCTGGGGATTAAATAAAGTATATCTTCATCTTCATGTGTCGATTTTGAAATGGCAAAAAACTTGAAAAATTCCCAAGTTGATGTCTTTAAAAACCTTGTGTTTTATGATCAACAGTTCAAACCCAAATAATTATCCATATACTGTTACATAAGATGAAGATAAACAACCTGTGAATTGAAAAGATGGAAGGAGGGAATATATTAGCTCAACAAATTTGGTTAATCGATAACAATCTGATCATTTTGTCGTTGGACTATCAATTGACCAACTAATCTCCTCAGCTCTAGTATTTCAGCTATGATATATGCTATGAATAGTGACACTAGGACTACGGTTACCATTTTTTATATAACTGAGCCTACTATAATTTCTGTAGGAGTTTTATAAAAGTATGTCTTAATTTTACCACTACTGTCTGTAATCTTGTAAGTATTTTATATTTATTATTTCAGGCCACTAAACACATTCTCAGTCGTGTTTCTAGTCTTACCTTTAAGTGCACTAAATTTCTTTACATTTTTCACAAGAAATAGATGCTTTTAGTTTGAATGCAAAAACTTGCATAGTTTCCGGTTTGTTTCTGTTTAACTCCAGCTAGCTTGACCATATAGGGTGGGTGGGAGGGTAGACCCTGCCTGGAGAGAAGAGACGGGAAATTCTTGTGTTTTTGGTATGTTATTACCCAGCGGAGAACCCATGACTGAAGAGGAGGAGGAGGAGGAGGATAGGGGTTGAGTTTAGGATACATTCCTCGCCTTCCTCTTTAAGTTAACAACATTATTGGAGCTGCTGACATGTTGCCTCCTCACATGACACCCATAAGCTCCCAGCTGATGCATTACAACTGGACAAAGTGGTCAGTTGACCTCAGCACTGACAAGTATCACACACAAAAAACTACCAGACCTATACTGTTGTGATACCATAGAATAAAATACAAAATGCAACTAACACTCGAAACGACATCTATCTAAAACTAATGAATGTACCTGCTGTTTATTTATGACAGGTTATGCCTTTCCAATCTCTTCTCACTGAATTTAGGGACTGTATAAAAATGATTTGGGTGGGGAGGGGTGCTGAACCTCATGTTTCACTTTTTAAAAACAAGTTTTGTTGTTAATTATGCTTAACATAACAAATGGTGCCTTCTGTTAACTGAACATCCCAGCTGCTCTCTATTTAGGTTAGTTCTGTATGATACAAGTTCCAACAACTTTACTGTAGTTCTGTTAAAGAAGGTGACTGCTGGCTAGCAACATATGAAAGACCATGTTTTTAACACAACTATTTTGATAAAACTATTAAATTTTTTTTTTACAGCAAATCACACAAGAAAAAATGAACTAAAATATAAATCTGGAGCATGGAAAAATTAAAGCCCTTATACTGCTCTCCCAAAAACTTCCAAACTTCCTTCAGCAAAAAGAAAAACTGCATAACCCTCCATCCTGTCTGTCCCTCAATAATTTGTGTACAGTCCCTGAAACCTGAATTCAGTTCATACTTTCTGTAAAATTCTTTTTTTTCTGTTAACAGCACCTGCCTGTCAACCCCTCAGGTGGTGACACACACACACTCTCTCCCCCTAGCTGGGCGTCAACTTCAGAAAATATAGCGACATTACATCTGACATATTAAATGGGGCTTACCAGATTTGCATAAAACCAGTGGAGCTCTGCCTGTTCTTTTCTGTTGAAACCGTAATCGCCCACTCGCTAATGACAATTACTATAATGGACTGATTGCTGGATTATACCACCAAAATGGTTTTAGAACACATCTGCATAATTGTTCTTAGCATATACGCCTGTGGGCTGCGACAGCCATTAGCTGTTTTAGAGGAGCGAGTGATTGAGGAGCCGTTTGATGCTTGAAGAACAGCGGCTTATTGTGTGCCAACTGTGTGGGTGTTTGGAGTGTGTCTGTACTGTGTGAAAATGCACTAAGCATTGTCTTATTAAATACTGTTTTTGGATTAGATTTGTCGTTGACTTATGTAGGGGACAGAGCAGCTGTATGACTGGGGGTGAATCCTGGAGCAAAGTCCACGTTCAGGTGTCAGTTTAGGGGCTCTTGAGCAAAGGAATTGAACCTGTAACCTTCCGCTCAGTGACAACCAGGTAGCTTGCTGTTGCTCTACTGTACAAATGAGTAGAAATGCATGGATTTGAAGCAGGATGTTTGTGGTAAACGGCATCCTGCTGAGTGTGTTATTAATAAAGTTCAGAAATGAAGATAAGTGCATGTCATCCTCCATGAATGATGCATGCAGTGACATGCATCAGTGACAAAATGCATTATTGTATGCAGTTTTGTCTAAATTGTATATCTAAACCGTTTGAAACTTTAATAGTAGCTTTTTTTCATGTAAAAAAAATCACCATTTCTTTTTGTTGTATCTGCCTCTACCTAAATAAAAGAAAGTTTTATCAGTTAAAAATTGTATAATTTTATGCTAAAGAAGCATTTTATATTATATTACATCACTTTTACATCCTGGAAACAGAAACTCTTTAGTGCCGTCTCCATCAAATAACTGCTATCGCATTGATTAACACTTAGAATAATCCCTCCTTTCATCATGTCCCATGCCAAACTCCTGCTTGCAAGCATCAAATTAAAGACGTTTAGTTAAACGTACTCTTTGTTCAAGTGCTGGAACACAATGTGAAGATGTGTCCCGTGTCCAGCTTTCGTCAAAAATCAGTGAAACAAATGTCACATGACCAACAGATGGACAGAGACATCCGTAGTACATAGGGGACTGTAGCAGCGTGAGCCAAATCAACAGCTGAACCCAGCTTTCCAGTTACAGTCCCTGTTTAAACATGCAACGAGGCTTTTGGGGGGGGCAGCACTGAGGAAATCTGTCTGACTTTTTTCCTCCAGCAAAAGTGCTAATTTCTTAGTCAAATTCAACAGTGAAAGACTGAGACCGCGCAGAGGAAGTTATTGTCTCTGCCGGTGTGTAACGATACCTGAAACCTGCACAGGGGCCACTGTTACTTCATCTCCTTTTCTTTCTCCTCTCATTGCTCATCTCTTGGAAGCAGGCCAACATCCCACACACACACAAAAATCATACACCCTCTCACTCTCTCCTTTTCTCTGAACAGCACTCTGTGCTAATTACTCTCCGTTTCCATGGCAATGGGTAGCACCTCTTCTTTTTTTTCATTTTTTTTGTTATGTTGGATAGTCCATCGCAAACATCACATCATTCGACTGAGGCAACAGTATATTGTTGAGTGGATGGATTTTATCTTGCAGCTACACAATCGACATTCATCACCAAATGATCAAGAACGAGGCAAAAATTAGTATAGTATATTAGTATAATATCATTTGTGTGTCTTTACGTAGTTATTTTCCAGAATGCCTTTGATAGCTGGTTATAGAATATGTAGGTGAAGAGAACAATAGCAGAAAGAGTTTTGCATCACTTACACAATTACAGTATGTTTCATTTCATAAACTCATTTTTGATTAAGTTAAAGGCCCCGAAGACCCATTTCCTCTAACCACTTTTTACTTCCAGCGATGGGTGCCTACATGAACGTACAGTGTTCTGCCACAGTCTGGAATATTTTTTGTGAGTGTTTTTGTTGGGTTCTTCTCACCGGTTGCAATGAGGGCGGGGCTCAGTTGGAAAACACATACGCCCGTGAACTAATCAGGATTTAGCAACATTTGAATCAAAGTGCAATGACTATTGTGGGTTACTTTGCTCACTCTCAATCAAATCTGATCGAAGCACACACGCACAGTCCTGATGAAGAAGATTATCTAAATGTTTTTAGTCTTGTAATACATAAGATTTGAAACCAAGTTTTCCGGGGTTTTAAAATGTGGTTTTCTTACAAAACCCAAACAAGGAGGCCCAGGCATTACATGATTTATTATTGGCCATCTTGGCACTGTATTCTGGCAGAACAGATGGAATAGCCAGTTTACCATAAATTATGATTAATTAATCCATCAGTGGTAGAACTGTTTATTCAGTGAGGACATGCTGAAAAGTTTTTTTTATAAAAAGATCTATTCAGCTTGTATGAATGAGTCCCCCTCCCCCCTTTATTTCCCTTGTGCGCCATAGGTCTGTGCTCTGGATGTCACACATTAGGCTCCATAAAAGTGAGTCACTTTGACACAGACATGTGTCTATATATAAACGTGTAACTCAACACTGAAGCGGGTCACAGAACCTGCAGTGGTGGTAATTACGGTGGGAAGAAACAAACAGGAGTGAATTCAGGGAGTGTGTGTTGGCACCTTTTGAGTCGAACCTGAGCGGGGGATGGAGGGGCAGAAAGAGAGCGATGGCCTGACAATAAAGAAAAGAAAAGCGGAGCTTATTACAGCCTGAGTTGCACTCTGGTTATTACTCATTAAACACAGGAATGTTGTGCTTCTGTGTCAGGCTGAATGGAGCCACACTGTTTAAAACCTTTAAATTTAAAGGATTGAATTTCACTAAACATTACACAAATTGAGGAAAAGGATTTTGAGACATCAAAATGCACAAACAGGAATTTGCTATTATAAATAGGTTTAGCCCTCGTCTTTGCATGTGTCTTAATACTACATTATTCTCAATGACCTTGGGTTTTATGAATGGGCAGCAGGAAGGTCTGCCATTGGATGAGAGCAATAGCCAATCAGAGAGGATCATTTCCAACAAAGGCGGGAATGGATGAATGGACGAGTCAGACATTTCTATAGGTCAGGACCTGGTGTGTGCGTGCCTATAGGGGTGTGTGTGTGTGTGTGTGTGTATGTGAGAGTGCGAGAGAGTGTCACACACTGATCTACTTGGTTTATTGCAGGCATCTATACATAGCTGTGGGGAACACAGGCAGACAATCGGCCCGGTTAAAATTAGCAGTCAAGGGCCACCTGTCTGTTTCTGACAAAGGAGGAAACTGCAGCGCAGGCTGGGTAGAGATGGAGGGAACAGGAAGGAAGGAGATGAGGGGGAGAGATGAGGCAGGGGGAGAGCGGGCATCGATCACACTGCTGGTTTAACTTCTCTCTTGCTCTTTTTCCCCCACTGCAATACAGGGAGACATTGTTGAGCGGTCTGGATTTAAGGGGGGAGGGTCTGGGCCAAGCAGAGTTCACATACCTCTCTGCTGGATCACTGCCAGATTTCACAGAGGATATAGGTGGAATATATAGGGAGAGGAGAATTAAAGGTCTTTTCCAACTTTTTGGGATTAAGCCTATTGAACACCTTGTGTGATGACAGAGTTTTGGCAGTAGATAGCTCCGTATGGCGTGCCAACGCTTCAGCATACAGAATGTTAAGTAGGCTATAAGTGAGGAAATGACCCTATATTTTCCCTTCTGCCACCCATCCCTTAAACCATCTCCCTTAACGTTTAACACTATTGCCACTGTATCGCAAAACTCATGTTTCCTGCCTTTGTCGTTTCAGACAGCCAACCGGAAGTCATCTTCTTAACTGATGAAGACTTCCTGTTCTAAAACTATCTTCTTTCCTAGAATCATGATTTTTCTTCAACCCACACTTGGTTTTGTTCCTGTCTGCCTCCGCCAATAAAGTAAAGGAGTTTGTGGGAGTCAAAATGTTTCGTATTACAGAAAAGGCAATGTACAACAGCAGCAAAAAATATATACAGTACATATCAGCGCTGCTTGATGACCGCCAGAGAATTCAATTCTTATTGCTATTTTCAAATGTTGAATATACTGTATATATGTTGGATTCTTAATTTCCCATGGGGATAAACTCAGCTGTCTTGTTGTCTTTTGTGCAGTTTCACAGTCAAACTCTCCTCCATACGATTAAAATAACCCCGTCTTTCTTTCCCAGGACTCCTGTCAGACTTCAAACAGCAAATGGACACCCCAGGAAAGGCAGCGGAGAGTCCTCCAGCGCCCATCTGTGGCAGTCAAAATGGACACTATAACGGCCATCTTGCTTCCAGAAATGGAGCCGAGGGACTGTACAACACTGAAAGGCAAAAAGGGGGATGAGGAGGGAAATGGCAGTTTAGCTCCTTTGCCACATGCACCTCAACCTGTAAATGCTCTTTTTAAATCAGTCACTTTTTATTTATTTTATTTACATCCAAAAGGTTCTCTATGTGCTGAAAATTAAGAGTCTTCAGCCATGCTAGCAGCTCTGTGAGTCTGTAGCTAACATGCTCACTGGGACAATGCTAAAATATTTTATCTCACCAATGTCAGTACGACAGACCCTCAGATGCCCTTCCTACAGCCACACTGCTAGCGTGGCTAGGTGTATTCCTTTGCAGGTAGTATTGTGTGTATTTAACATGTTAGCGGTCCAGCTGAAGCCATAAAGAGTCACTCTACAGTAAAAGTTGTACTAAATTTACAGCAGTGTTTGCCAGACTTTTTTGGATGCTCATGTGAGCCTTTAAAATGAAGCAATGCCTACTTGACAAGTAAAAATACATAGAGGAAAGTCTTATCATCATATAATCTTATAAATTTACATCCTCACCAAGATGACATAACTTACAATGTCGCAGGACATCCGAGTTGGCACCCTGCTGAAGCATCTTAACATGGACAATTTGAGTCCAGCAAACAACCTTTTCACACATTGCCAGCACAAGAAATTGGCAGAGCATTTACAGGTAAAGGTGCAAGTGTTTAAAAGAAAAGGGCCTGTTGTACTGTTAGCAGTCCTCTACTTCAGTGTTTCAGATGGAATGTCACCATTTTTTGGATAAGAGCTGTGTTAAGAGTATTCTATTTTCTGACCAAAAAGCAGTGGATCCCATGGAACCTGCTTGTTTGTCATATTCCCTCAGCATGAAGTCATTTCCCTCCTCGTTAATTTCCCTGATTGGCTGGAGTGTGGCAGCCATTTTGGCTCTAATTGGAGCTGCAGAGCCACAGGGCGCCCAGCGGTTGCTCAGTAGTCAGTGTAGATCCTGTGGGGCTGGCAGCAGCTACATCTGGCTACTGGGTCTCAGCTGGCAGCCATGTTATTGTGGAGACATGACACAATGTATGATTGAATTTTAAGTTTAAATGTACTCTGTAGAGTGTTTTCTGTGTACTTCACTCCCTCCTCTTGTGATCTTTGCTGCTATGTAGCTTTTAAATTTCAAAGAAATGTCTTGAGGGCCCACCCACTGTGAAGAGAAAATTCCTGCTGTCCTCCAAAACTACCCATGCAGTCTAGGATTAACTCTGCCACAGGCTTTTATTTTTTTCAATAAAAATGACTTTTTGGAGATACTGGGTAAGTTCTGGACCTGGCATATAGTGTAGGATTCTGTGTGTCAGTCTACAGCTACATTGTCTGCTGGGTTTCAGGCCTATACTCATACACATCAACGTCTACAAATGTTTATTGGTTTTATTATTATATATGCATTTTAAGTTGTATACCAAATGAATATATGGAAGTTTTGTATGTTTGAGGAACCAAAAGGCATGGATAATTTGACAACTTTGTGTTTATTGACTCATCATAAAACATTCTTCAAACAATAAAACAATTTTAAATGTCCGTTTCTGTACAATGCTTGCTAAGCAATTTTATTTATATATAGAAAATGTAAGAGGAGTTGTGTTAAAATGACAAAACTCCTTCAAATTTAATGGCAGGTATTCTGGAAAAAATAACAGCATTCCATCAACAAATATTTTCAAGCAATAAATATGTATTTATAAATAGTGTAAATTTACATCAAGATTAGAAACATAATGAAACAGACAAAAAATAATCACAAATTAAACTTTATTCCATAAGTCTATGTGCAACCCATTCTCTTTGTGACTTGGCTAGTAAGTTTTTTTCCTAAATTTTTCCTTTTTTTTTTACCTAACAAACAAACAAAGCATCATAGTTTTGAAAAGAACAAGACAAACGCAAAAGTAAAACATAAAAGCTGTAAAAAAAAAAAAAAAAGAAAAAAGAAAAAGTCACCTAAACTCTTCACATTACAAATTTTTTTGGAGATTTTGCTGTCGAAAGAGTCTTAAAATCACTATCTACCATAGAAAAAGACCAGTTAGGCTAGTGCTCCTTAGAGGGAAGAAAGTCTGGGGGAAGTTCTATAAATCAAAGCCAACATTTCATCCTGTTACCAGAATAGAAAAAGGGGGAGAGAGAGAGAGAGAGAGAGAGAGGTTGTCAAGTCAGTAGTCTTTTACGGGTGGTGTTGCCAGTTGTGACAGTTAACAAGTATCTACAAAACATTTTTATCACACATTAAGAATCCCACTCCTCCCCCTCGTCCCAACCGTTTTTGATTAAGTCCTCCATTAAAACAGGGCTGAACCATTGTCATTTAGAGGGGGCTGGGAAGGGAGAAGAGAGAAAGAAGTCCTGTTAGCGAGCTCAGTGGCGCCCCCCACCCCTGGAAGGGCAAGGCTCCAGCACTTCAAACAGGTTGCATAGACAGACACACTCAGACGCCTCAGCCTCCAGCCGGCGTTATGGAGACCAGTCATGTGGTGGGGTTGGGGAGATGGCCTTGGCTTTCCTGAATATCAGAAATGGTCCGCGTATGTAGATGTTTGTTCTTTTATATCTTAATACAAGTTCCTGTAAATGGGCTTCATGGCTCCACAGCAGAAGAAATAGGGGTCATCTAATGTCAAGATGAAGATGAATGAAGAGGAGGGGCCTGGGGAGGAAGATGATACACAAGAATTAATGTTGTTTCATGATAACCGGTCACAATTTACTGGAATTTTCCTTAAGTTTGAAAGAAGAAACAATCGCCTCGAGCCCATCTCTCCCTCACGCTGGTGACTTACTAATGTGAACTGGTCATAGACCTGCATCAGGTCCTCCATCCTGTGCTGTTCCAGCACCACAAAGTCGTCCAGCGTGGCGCAGCCTTTCCTGGCGCAGTCCTGGCAGTGGACCACATACTGCTTCTTGGACAGAAGCTCCCGGCGCACAAACAGCAGGTTGAACACCTCCACCTGCAAAGCACACACAATATAGATGCTATCATACTGTAACTGAGCTTTTTGTACATCTGAATGAAGCTGAACAGCAGAAATGCAGTGATGTCATCTAGAGACAAATCCTGGAGCTGCTACACAGATGGTGAATAACAGAATAACTGCTAAGACACAATGACAGCAGACATTGAATTTGGACACATTTCTTCTAAATAGCTGAAATCCCTGCATTCACATGAATCCATTAGCATACCCATTAATTAGCTCAAACACAAACGGAGTCTGTCTTTAATTCAGTGTCAACTGATCACAAGGCTTGATGCTGTCCAAAATCCCTCAAACTGCAGAATTGTAGCATAAATGAATCTTAAGTATTGACATCTACTTTCTCCACATACTTTCAGACATTTTGAATAAATCTTGAACCACAAATGATTAGATTCAGACCAGCAGAGAGACACAATCGGGACAGATCCATTGGTTCTAATCCAACATGTACGGTGTAAAGCATCACTCATAATGCTAAGCATCATGGCAAGACACTTATTTTATATTAGGAATAAGTGGGAGCCTCTTACCCAGAAATGTAAAATCCTGTTAGAATTCACACCTGTGATGCTAAAATGTTCCCGGTGTGCTCACTGACCTCACAGATGGTGCAGTAGTGGGCTGGTTCGTCCCTGGTCCTCGGCCTCAGCACTGTTTCTTTGCCTGCTGAAGCCAAGGCTTCCTTCACCCACTGGCATTGCTTCAATGTCCGCAGCAAGCAGTACCTTTGAGACAAGAATAAATTATTTTAAATTAAATATAATTACTGCGATGGACTGGCGACCTGTCCAGGGAGTACCCTGCCTTTCGCCCGATGTCAGCTCCAGCCCCCCGCGACCCTGTACGCAGGATAAGCGGTTGACGATGGATGGATAAATAAATTAAATTATAATCCAGCTTATGCAAAAGACTACAAAGTCAAACATATAATACAAACTGTTGAGAGTGAAAGGTGAAGGATTTCGGGACTCACTTGATCATTTCAAACAGCTTGTGGTCGGACACTTTGATGTTGCGCGCCATGTTCCAGGAGAGGTGCACCATGGGAACCATGGACTTGACACTCTGGAGCTTATTCCACTCGTAACGCTCCACAGCCAGCTTGTACTGGTGCGCTGAAAAAGCAGAGGCAAAACATACCAAACATCAACACAGGAAACCAGGGAGATGTTTATACGCACTGAAAAGTGCCTTCGCAAAGAAAGGTCTTATTATGTTATTATATATTATTATATAGACATTATGTAAACATGGAAGCGTATTTGTTCTATCACACAGACGACTGAAAACGCCGTCTGAAATGCATCTGTTGTAGACAGGAAATTAAATCCTGCTGTAATCAGCTCAGTTATCAGCTAAAAAGGTCACTAATCAGCTAAATAACATTTCCAACATCACAGTAAAAGGTCACCATAACAGACATAAGTCCTGCAAGACAATTCTGGCTGACTTTTGTTAGGTTATCTACCTCCTTTCTCAGTAGTACATGTATAAACAAAGGTTATTTTTTGTTGCCTTAAGTGGTGTAAGACAATCAAAGATGAGAAAAAAAAAACAAAAAAAACAAAAACAGGGGAAAATAGTTCACATTAGTAAGAAATGCTGGCTTCTTAGGTCCCATAAACATTAACACATATCCCCAGGCGTACCGGTGAGAGGTCCTACGTTCCAGGCGATGTTGTTGCACCAGCCGATGGCCTGCACCCAGTGGACAGTGCCGGTGTTGAGCCACACCAGGTCGCCTGGACGCTGGATGAAGCGATAGACGGGAACGTCTGCCTCGTACAGGTCCTCCAGGTTGGGCCACCACGAGCCCATCAGGAAGTTAATGTTGTTCCTGGGGGTGAGGGGAGGGAAAGAGAGTTGTGATGGATATATGAAAGTGAGGGAAAAGGGTGATGGGCAGATACAAGGAATCGGAGGTATGGGTGTAGAAGAACATTTCAGTCATGTCAAGTTTGTTTGCCTCCAGGGGCTTTACAACCTGCTCAGCACAGACACAGTCATCCAGTCCATCTTACTTTTCACAGAAGTTGCTCATCACTCCCCAGTACGGCTCTGGTACAGCAAACCACTCACAGTCGCCCGGTCCAATGTTGATGTTAACGGCACAGAAGTTATTGTGCTCCTGGTGACCTGGAGAGACAAAAATCTCTTCACTGCACAAGTCCACATACCAAACTCATGCACAACTATCAGAATAAACAATAAACTGTAGTTACCAAGTGACTCAGAAAGTAAGCACGTGTTTGAGTGTGTATTAACCTGCTATCCTGCTCCCGGGGACCTTCATGTAGAGCTGGACTGTGTTCATACCCAGGATGGTGTGACCCACGTGGCTGAGCAGGTTGCCGGCAGATACGACTCGAGCAAAGGCTGGAAGTTTACTGAGCTCCTGGAGTTGCTGTTTCCACCTGGTGGAGACGAGGAGTCATTATAAGATCAGAGGGTGGCGCTTTTAAGTTTTAGTGCTCCAGAGTGTTTCAAAGCATCTTGAAAAGACAACAAATAATATAAGTTTCAAGACGTGGTGAGATGAAATCCACACTCACTTCCTTTCGTCCGACACGTCGATGTTGGTTCCGAACTTGATGTGCTTTAAGGGTCCCCTTCTTTTACGTGCAACACTGAAGACACACACAAAGAAGATTTACAACTAGCCACATACAGTATGTTTAATGTGGTCGCAGCCTCACAATAAAGTCCTGCAAAAGAGGGAGCGTGTAGCAATATAAATTAAAAGGTGGCGCTGATGATTATGAGCTAGTGTCTGAGGGTAGCAGCTCATATGCCAAAACTGAGACTGCAGATTTTCAGGTTTTTGATGTTACTTCAAAAGCGTTCCACAAAACAATTCAGCTAAACTAGGAATGCACCGAAATACAAATTCTTGGCTGAAGCCGAATATAAAATAATAAAAAATTTGCCAAATACCAAATAAGTAAATTCACATTTTTCCCCATTTATTCCATTTGTTTATTTTGCTTTTTCATTACTGCATAAATTAAATAGTCAAAATGTGCTTTTTACTCAGTGTTTCCCACAGGATTTGGAGAGACTATGGTGGGTAGGTCCGAGGCCCAAAAAGATAAAGTCGCTAACCTGCCCGTCAGCTTGTTGTGGTCTGTTTCAGTGGATTTACCATAAAGGCTTGAAAACGTGTGCACTCCGAATTTAGGTGAGGTGAGCTTACTCGTCTTCTCACAAACGAGTGACAAAAACACTCAAAGTGGGTCAGACCGTTTGTTGCCTTTTCTAAAAAGTCAGCCACAGATGGTGCGGATAGTGTCTGCAAACTGCGATTTTTCTCGGACACTTTCAAATGCTTCCACACCGCCAACATGTCAACGTAATTGTTTGGTAAAATTTAATTGGTCTATATTCAATGCTGGATCAAATGTAATAGAGTCTGGAGCTCCTAATGGGGGAAAACAATCAAACTAAGCTAACATTAGGTACCTCTCTGCGGACGCTGGCTCTGTGTCTGAGGGCTCCTTTAGTGCTTTCTTCTCATTTTCCTCCTGAAATTAAACAGGAAACGCATTAAGCCAGCAGTACGGTACAGACGGTTTTATTTCGTGTCCTTAGATGTGTTGAAAGGGATGCAAAACTTGAATCCTAAACAAGTTTTTATTTAAGTGGAATCCATAGGACCCAAGCACAACTGACCCGTAGAGATTCCTGGAAAGAAGCAGCCTGATACTGGGCGTATTTGGCGATGGTGGTGTGGGCTCGAGCGCTTTCGCAGCGCCACATTTTCTTAATGCCAGTCGGGTCCCAGTTCTCATCAGCAGGCTGAGAGAGCTGAGTCCAGACCTCTACTAGGTGCTCCGGGTTCGCCTCTACCAACGTCTTTGTGGAGAACAGACCCAAGTCTACAGAGAAACCGACACAAGAGAGGGGAAAAAATTATTAAAATACTGTTGCGATTGATATAAAGGAGGAAAAATAAACAAAATACATATTGTAAACAAAGCTTTTACCCAGTTTGAGTGCTCCAGCCAGTCCTCTGATGACAGTGACGGGGTTGGAGGGGTTTGTGCAGAACTGGTGCAGTGGGGGAAAGAAAGCATCCCTCTTGTTCTCCAGCTGGTCCGCAGAGAGGAAACAGGACGTTAAGATACCATACAGGACATACTGACCACCTGTCAGAGCAGTAACTTACCTGCCTGTAGACATGTCTGAGTAATACTTGAAAACAAAAAGCAGCTTGACGCCCTCTGGGTGATACTCACATAGATGCTGGGTGTGGGAGGGTTGAGCTTGTCTTTGGGCAGGGCTGGTGAGGGTGGAGGGGGCAGTCGGGGCGGGGGGCACTTATCGAGGAGGATACTGCTGTTGGAGAGACCATTCCTCCCCAGGTTCCTGCACATACACAATGTCGAAATTGTTTTGAGTGATGGCATCACAAGTGACAACACGCAGATTATAAAATCAGCCAGGGCACAACTGACAAAGAAATAATACACCAGTAAAATACTGTAAATAATACTTGATAGATTCGCTGTCCTACCTCAGATCTTATCTGCTAATACTCCTTAGCAGCCCATTGCACTGAATAATCAACTATATTCAGTGTGCGATGCCACATTTCACCAATCAAATACAAAATGAGGGAAAATTCCATTTGATAAAAGAGCGACCAAATGGAGGAATCTATTCAACTGTATAATCTGGGCTGAATAATATCTGCATGGCAACAAGACTGCCCAGTAGCCTTCAGTGTTGTTTATGGTTACATAATTATTTGCATCTGGTTCTGTAGTTACTCTGCAATTCCACTGGGAGGAGACATCTTCAAAACAAACCACACAGTTTAACTGATCTTTCTGTCATTTGCACCACTTATTTTACAGCACAAACCTTTCAATTTTCTGATAAGACTACTTTTACCATAACACGCACTGCAGGAAAAATAATGGCTAACACAGATATAAGAGGAGGAACTCCCACCACTTAATTTAAAAAGTGCTGAGCCCCTCTGCATGTGCTATAACCAAATCTCAAGAGTAAGTGAGGTGTGCACATTTTCAGGTTTCATACAAATTCACACATTGAAGCTGAAGCAGCCACACACCTTGGCAAGTCCATTATTCCTGCCAAGAGGCATTAAAAAGCCATCTGCAGGACACCATGACGTGAAAGAAAAACAACGAGGGATTTCAGTCTAACCTGCAGGCCTTAAGCACGTCTGTGGAGCTGGGGTAGATGGAGATTGAAGATGACGATGATGAGGAGGAGGAGCTGTGTCCATGTGGAGGCGTAGCTTTGAGACTGGTGACGGTGGGCGGCTCAGCCTTCAGCGGGCTTTGAGAGTCCTCTGAGATACCTCCTTTGCCATTACCGTTCACGGCAGGTGCAGTAGATGTGGCGGTGGCAGGACTGTGGGCGCCTGTTTGGGTGTGTTCTGAGGATTTGGGCGAGGGTGTGGCGGTGGATATGGCAGAGATGGGCGATGAGGCAGCCGAGCTGCCCTGCGCGTGGGGGGTGGAGGGCAGGACGGCCGGGTGGATGTTGTTAACTTTCTTGAGGGACTCAGTCGTGGTAGATGCTGTGGATGCAGTCCCTTCTGACGGTCCCTCGCCCTTCTCAGGGCCCTTCCCCCCTGCCAGCAGGGCAGATAGTCTAGGATTGTCTGCGCTAAGGCTCGGCTTCTCGCCACCTTCTGCCACCATGCCACCCTCCCCCAAGTGCATGTGATTGGCCAGGCCATCTTCCTGCGCCATTTTGCCATCAGCTGATGGTAGTGGCGATGGCGTTTTGCCCTCTGGGCCCCCGTTGCCAAGGGACGCGGCTGCCGTGACATGGGTGGCGGCGGTGTTGCTCTCTTTGGTAGCGGACGCACCAGGTGCTGCTCCACCTGAGGTAGAGGAGAGGGGCAGGGAGGGAGGGGAAGGGAGGTGGTTGTGGGCCTGTTGCCGTGGCGATGGGGCGTTAGTGGAATGTCCAACCTGATTGGTGGGGTGCACAGGGGCGATAGAGTTGGGGGTCTGGGGGAGAGAGAGGGCGCCATCACTACTTGAGCCCGTCGCATGTGGAACAGACACCTTCTGAAGCCCCTAAAGGAAGAAGAGAGCAACTATTACAGTAAAAGCAGACAGTGCTTGTTTTATTAATGAAGTGACCACATTCACAACATTTTAAATACCTGATGATGATTCTTGTGTGGAATAAGGTGCTGTAACTTAATAATTAAGAGCATAAAATATGAGTTGTGAACCCTTCCTTTTTCTATTTTTACATGTGTACATCTTTTGGCTCAGTGGAAGACACTGGTGATGTGTGCAAAAATTCCTGCATTCCTTAATTTACAGATTCTCATGTGAGGGATTTCACGGCTTGTTTCAGAAAACACTTCATGGATTTTCTCAACAGTTTGACAGATTTACAACAGAGCCAAGTAGGTCAGTGGGATAAAATAGAATTATATCCGTATCTCAGCTCAAACAGAGAACGTGCCAGACGAGTGAATGATGTCTGACCTGAGAGGAGTTTAGGTGCAGGGCCTGGCGCGGCGCGGCGTCCTGTGTTTGCGTGCTTGTGCAGGTGTGAGGTAGCAGTGCTGCGTCGCCGCTGCCGGCAGGTTGCAGGTAAGGCACGTCTCCGTTGGGTCCTGTGGCCATGGGCCCTGACTGATTATTACTACTACTGTTACAACTGTCACCCACAGGAAGGGAGTCTGAGTGTCCGTGTGTCCCGGGGCCCATGGGCCCGTTGGCCAGCGGCTGAGGCGGGCACAGTGGCTTTTCGGTTCCCAGGTGGGGCCGGGTAGGGTGGAGGCTCGGGTTGGGGGAGGGGAGAGAGTTGGTCGTGGGACCGTTGGGGAGAGATGGGCGCACCTGACCTCCTGAGGCATTCTGTCTCATCTGTAAATGGAAAAGCACATTGAAATGCATTAATAGCTGCAAGTCATTTATTATGTTTGTTTAACCTGGTTGGAGAACCAGAGGGGTGAGCTCAACCACCAAAAGACAACTCAGAGTCAGAAAAAACATTCAACATTCTTACCTGTCAATGTTTAAACTTTCCTGCACTCACTTGTACTGTACTGTGTGCCAAACCACACCGCCTACACATGCCACAACACACCGTGAAAAAGATTTTACTAGCTTAAGTGAGGCCTGAATACTACTGTAGGATCATACATCATGCAGCCTGGATTATTTATTCTAACATCACAGTTTTAGCCTTCAACTATCCAGTACACACGTTTATTGAGTCCGTGACCTCCATGTGTGCTACTATGTTACATTTCCATAGTCAATGCTTGATGGACTGAAGCACAGACCTTCATGTACCTGCATCTAAAATAGTCATGTTCCTTATGGTGCCATAAATTGATGGTCAATATTGTTTGATCCAAGTGTGCGTGTGTGTCAGGATAGGTTTTTACCTGGTGTTGGTGCTGCTGCATCATGGCGAGCTGAGCCTCCAGCTGCCCCAACATCTGAAGCTGTGGAGGCTTCAGGTTGGCCCGGTTACTCCGCAATTGTTCCAGAGCCTGAAGACAAAGACGGCAAAAGTTCACGTACGAACGGGAATCATAAATTAAGTTAAACCAGGAGATAAGAGATATCTAACCTGTAATTTCTGCGGGGAGAGGTACCAGTTGGGAACTGGTGGCTGTGCTGGGTTACTGGCCCATGAATCACCCTGAAAACGGAGTATGAAAATATACATGTCAGGTGTAAAGATCACATTGAAGAAGACATTAGATTAAAATGCATGATAAACCTGCTGTACTATAGGAGGAAAAGAGGAACATTCCTTGCAGGTAAATCATATTTACCTTGGTAGGGCTGGAGGCTCTCCTCCTCTTCGCCGGGCAGGACTGGTCCTCTGCTTGGCCCAGCGAGCCCACATGAGGGGGCAGAGTCTGACCCGAGCCGCCACCCTCTGCACTGTGATTGGGCTTACAAGCCTGGAGGAGAGGGGACGGCGGGGGAGCGCAGGCAAAGGGGAAGCAAAAGAAACATAAGGAGGAAGACAACAGACATAAAAGGAAGGACATAACAAAAGCTCATGGAAGATTAAGATGTGGGTGGGGGGGGTTGGATTAGAACGAGAGGAAGTAAGTGGCAAAAAACAAACATAAAATGGAGGGAGTGTAGAGGGGGAAAAAAAAAAATCAAACCGTCAAGCATGATTTTTTGAAATCATGCGTGAAGTGGCAGAAGGCAGAAAATAAAGTACGGCAAAAGAGGTCAGTGGTCAAAGGGCAAAGCAAAGCAAGGGGTGGAGAATAAGGCAAAGAGAGAAAAAGGAGAACAATACTGTGATTCTGTGTTGGCGCTTAAACAAACAAGCAGGACATGTAGAGGAAAAACATTTCTGCGTATCTGAAGGTGTTACTTCATAGGGCGGCAGCAAACAGCCCCCGGGGGCAGTTCTCCTGTTTAGACGAATGCCGGTGGAAATACATCACTACTTAACACACCGCAGCACTCAATGGTTAATAAAACTCTCAGCAATTCAGTGTGTTCCTCGCCGCACTTTAAACAACATAAAAAGGCAGTCGCAGCTGTTTAATGGTACATTAGCGCAACCCAACCTTTAAAGCAAAAGGTTCCACACACTGACAGGCTTACCATTACCCTCTGAGCGAGCCCATGAACCAGATGTGACTGTCCAGAAATTCTGTTCAGCAAAACCTCAGTTTTTTTCTTCTTTTTAAGCAGTTGCTTTGTTTTTGTTCTAGCTGCTTTAAAAAAATAAAAAAAATCAATAAGCTAAGAGGCCTTGAATAATAGTCCACACTTCAAGTCCTTTCAAGTCTTTCTTATTATGTTCAAGAGTGTTTCATGAGAGGGTGGAAAATGGATACCAGCTTTTTGTATTTCAAGCAAATATTTTTAACTTAATTTTCAATACTCTCATGTATTTTGTTTTTAAATCTCTTATCAAGTATTTCCTCATTATGTATCTGGTTGAAGTCACATCTAACCCATTAAAAAAAAACTATCCATCCAGAATGTCCAAATTCCATAACACACTTAAATAGGTCTTACAGTGAAGTTGACTCTCACCAAGTCAAAGCCCGAACAACAACAAAAAAAAATCCAACATATTTCAATGCTACAAGTCATTAACATGACAATGATCACACACAAACATGGACACAGCAGAACTACTCGCATCTACTGTAATGATGGGCCTGAATGAGTGAAGTGGTGATGAAACACTAGGGGGCGTTGATGGGGCTTTGTGTGCAACTGCAGGACATCTAAGGTCAACTATTGAAGGGGGGGGGGGACGGACAGAGCCAATGGGAAGCCTGGGCATACTTTACGGCAGCACGACCTCACCGATCACACTTGAGGCAGGGTCAAAAGCCAAAAAAAGTGTCAAGCATCAGTGAGTGTGAGAATTAGAAACACAGCCACTTGATTTTAGAATTAGAGAACTTTTAATCGCTTCAGAAAGGCAATCTCTCCCAGTATAAACCCAAAGCAGATTAAGAGCAAAAAGCGGTGTGGTGCAGGTTCAACAGGTTTGCCACCTAAAACTGGATTTGTAAATTAACTATAGGGGGCCGGGGGTAATCCTGAATGCCACATTAGATTAAAAACAGGATTAATAGAAGGGGAATTTGAATGGGAAGGAATTAACAAAAGCCTGCACCAGTGCTTAGTTTATTTAATTATTTATTTTTTGGTTTACTTGAACGGAGCGTGATGGGTGAAGCCGAGTGGCTACTGTGCTGTGGAGAAGAAAGGGAGTGCAGGACTGGGTAACACTTGACTGGACCCCTCCCTCAATCAAAATCAATGCCATAAAGCAGCCATGACCTGGACATTTTTTTTGAAGCAGAGATTAATAAATGACTAGTGATTTCTGTCACCATGAAGCAAAAACGCACAGTTTTTCAATAAAGTCTCCAATTTGAGTGTGTAAAGAAATGCTATATTTTTGTTCATGTTGCTGGCTTCTTTAGACATCTGCGCGCGCGCGCACACAGACACACACACACACACACCCCCCCCCCCCCCCCGCTG
>NC_060150.1:10291673-10327182 GCF_021292245.1 Micropterus dolomieu | reverse complement strand
ACCCCCCCCCCCCCCCCCCCCCCCCGTGTTGAAGGTGGAGTTAAGCTCAAGTGTTACCCATCACTATGTACAACAGTGCATGCGCGTGGTGACCAGCAGGTATGTCTGTGTGTACATTACGATTATGTGTTTGAGTGCCTATGTGGCTGAGTGTGCGCTCAGTCAAAAGGGAGGGGAGGGAGGCGGGAGGTGTAAGTAGCTCTATCTGGTCTCTCACCTGCTGTGGTGCACTGCTCAGGCCTCCCTGCCTGGAGGTTAGCTCAGCTGGGATTGGTAGACTCCATGCCTCCTCAATAAGAGGGAGCATTTTACTTTTACTCTGTAGGCTACTGAGCTGGGGGTTACTCAACTGAGCCTAGGGGAATGGAAAACGACGTGAAAAAACAAAAAAAAATAATAAAACACAAGGCTTTTTTTTTTTTTTTTTAAATAAAAAAACGATGACCTCAAAACAAGGAAATGATCAGCAATGGTAAATAGGTAAGAGGTTAAAACACAAGTGAAGCTAAGTTGTAAACTGACAGCGATATGCAATGTGTCTTGGCTGGTAATAATATACCTACGTCATGTACAGTATCAACCATACGAGGAGGTATTACTACTTGAATGACATTCAGCAACAGTAATCCCAAACACAGTCACAATGCCATTAAAGCAAGCCACTGAGCTTGCTTAATGCCATGAATTTAACATAAGTGGTGGAAATGTAACATTCCTTCATGCATATGTAAAGGAAAATGACATTGCTTGAACAAAAATATAGATGAATACATTAACACATGATATGGGGATTGTTAGAACCCCGGTTGTTAAAGCGGTTGGAAGGGCCATTTGAGTCAACTGGTCACAAAAAGGATAAATAAATAAATAAATAAATAAATAAGGAAAATGTATTATTCCTCAAGGGTGCTACTGGGATACTCTTTCCCTGAAACACGTAAGCTCAAAAAAGGTTCCAGTTCCACCAAAAAGTGCCATCAGAGATCCCTGGATTTTATTCTACTCTGGTTTTTACCCCTGTATGGTTTCAGGTCCTCTGGGTTCATAAATTTCCTTTGTGCCAAAATACTCATACAAATACTATTCACATCTGAGTGGAAATAATTTATACATTTATTCAACACAGTTGTGGCTGCGCAGGGATGTGAAGGAAAGCAAAAGGCAGGAGGGAGCAATGATGGTAGTACATAGGAAACTGTGAGAAACCCCACCTGCTGCGCCCTGTACTAGTGGAAGGAATTTTAAAACTTAGGCAGGTGGACCTGCTTTATAAATCCTGGTACATTTCTAAACCTTTGTGTGTTTGTCCTGCCAGCTGTTGAATATGCCCAAATCAAGTTCTGTTAAAACACTGGAAATCAAAAGCATTGTGAAAGAGTGACCCGTGGAGCGCACACAATTATAAATGGCAGCCAGCAGTTTCAATTTATCATATGACAGCGTGTGTCAGTACGTGTTTAAAGCAGAGCAGCGTTGAGAACCACTGATGTTGCTACAGAAGAATCCTATAGGAAAGCATGTAGGCTAAATTTCCTTCATGCAGCATTCCTTCAAACATAACGGGGACATCCCTACTTTTAATTAATGATATCCACGCTGGCAGGGTGTCTGGATTAGCAAATTCAAGCTGCATCCAAACAGCCAAGGCACCTCCTGCTTTAACATTCCTCTCTCCACCCACCTGCAGACATTTGATGCGGTGGGTTAGCGCGGTGGTGTTGGTGCAGCCCTTGCTGCGTGTGGCATTGATGTAGCACTTGATGGCGTCGTGCGGCTGGTTGCAGGACTCGTACAGCGTGCCCAGATCCATCCAGGCCGCGGCGTGGCTGTGGTCCAGCTGCACGGCGCAGATGTAGGCCTGCAGAGCGTCCATGGGCTGATTCTGCTGCTGGTACAACACCCTGAGGGGTAGGGAAGGTGCGGATGGAGAAGCAAGGGGTGCACGGGAGAGAGATGGTAAAAGAGACAAACGTAAGAGGTACAGAGAGGGTGAGATGAGAAGGATTTGATATTGAGGATAGAGGAGAGATGAACAGTGTATTTTTCATGCAAAAGACAATGGAAATATAAGGGTTAAGGAAGTGATTGAATCAAGGGTTTAATTGGGAAATTAGAGGTAGGATGGATAGATAGATATGGAAAACAATTGGGGGGAAAAAAAAGTAAGAGTATCGGTCACTCCAAAAAGTCCATTCAGAAACCCGCAGGTGACAGTAGTGGCTTGCATGCATGTTTTTCTACAGTCTACGGTATAAACACTTCCATTAAAATTGAATGTAACTGCAGCCTTCACTGAACAAATTGACCCTTACCCTATAGAGCACCAGGTATCTGCACTGGCCTCTGATTTGTCTATGGATTGCCGATAGGAGATGAAGGCGTCCTGGACCTTCCCAATACTAGAGTAGCACCTGCAGGAGACACAGGCTGTAAGGGTTGTGCTACAGACATGGAAAACCTCTTAACAAATGAAGTATGTCAAATAACTAATACATAAAGCTTTCTTATAAACATTTGAACTTTCTACTTCTACAGACTGCATGCAACATACATTTTTTAACCGTGATCTCAACTTAAGTTTCCCCAAATTCCCAAACCTTTCGAGACGTGAGCAGCAGTTGTTGAACTAGTCAACTTTCCCACAATTACTCAATGACAGTAGAAATTCCAGGACCGATATGGTGATTTTGTTCTCTTCACCAATTATATACAAAACAGGTTTTCATTTCCATCACTTCCCTGTTTGCATTTGGCTCATTTGATTGAACTGCAACTGTGCCACAGTAGATTTGCTTGGTATTGCAAAATCGTCGGTCAAATAAGTCTGTCCAAATATTACCTTTGTGGTATTACAATTTACCACGATTCAGATGACAGAAGATTTATATTCAAACAACGCTTAACAACGTACCTGCCAAGGAAGTACCAGGACTGTCCAGAGTTGGGGTCGGCCTCCAGAGATTTCTGCAGACACTGGATGGCATAGCTGTCCCTGCTGGCTCTGTCCCCGAGCTGTTCTACCGTGTGATGCATCCAGCCTGGGAAACGCCATATTAATCAATCGCTGTTTTTCATTAGCACTTTGTTTGAAACAGAAGTGAAAAGTAAGTCAAATAACGAAGTTCCCCTGAAACATTAGAATTCTATGAAGATCACTTAAGGTCCAGAAATGATTGCATAGAACGGGCTAGAACACAATGCATTGGGGAAAGGCCCTCATGAAACAAGAAAATATTTAATAATTTATTTACAATGGTTTCATCCAATGAGCTGAATAAAACTACACTTGCTTTTTTTCCCCCCCATCACTTTAAATGTTAACTCTTGTCTGCCATACCAAACTAAGTCTGTGCACATTCTTACCTAGCTGCTGCAGGGTAGTGGCCTTCACCTGTGCAGGAAGATCCTCCGTCTGCAGAAGGCTCTCATAGGCCTCCTTGGCAGCTCGGTATCTCTTCTGGACATGAGGAGTGGAGGAACAGTGGGGGGATAAAAGAAGGTCAAAGACAGTAATGGGAGAAGAAATGTACCATGGGGGAGGATAAGGAGAGGGTGATGAGAGAAGAGAAAAAAACACAAATTACAATATTGTTTACAGCTTTAAGGATTACATCTGAATCCAGAACTTTAGCGAGGTCATCCCTCTTGTCCGTCTCTCCATCCTTCTTGATGGCCCTCTCTTTTGCATCCAAAGATGTGCTGTTCAATGGCAGCATGGAACCTAAGCCTGAGACTTAAACTGCAGCATTACCCCCCCCCAAATAAAATAAAATAAAAAAATAAAGTCGTGAGGCTGTTACTCCCAGAGCTGGTGAAAGCTACTGTACTTCTCTACTGAAATCCACATAAAGAGAAAGAGACCACCAGCATACAAAAGAGGGGGAGACAGACTTTCTTGTTTCCGTGGCAACCCCGTCGATCGGCTGAGCCTAATCTCCCATCCCCTCTCGCACGCCACCCACTAACACACTCTGCTCCCTCTTTAATTTGTCAGCACCTGGTTCAAAATACCCAAACAAAAAAACAGGGCTATCCCCAGCGTTCAGATGCCCCGTGATTTTACAGTGGCAGCTGGGTGATGAGCGATTGCCTCAGCATTTGGGCATCCAATCAACGCGCAGCACTTCATGATTACAAATTGCAGAAACCAAACAAATGGCTTGTGTCCTTGGGAGGAAACACAACTGAAGTGCAGGTTAAATAAAAGAGCAAGCACTTACCTGAATCTCATACAAATGAGCAATGTGGAACTGAACTGTGAAAGGAAAGAAGAGGAAACACGTTAGGTAGAGGTTATTTAGCATTAAGAAAGGTTTCCCCACCCCTTCTGAGAGTTAATCCTCCCAATAGTCTCCCCAAGTCTTTAAAAAGTAGTGCTGCGGTGTAAATAAAAAAAGGTGTCAGAAACCCAAGGTTGCCTGTCTATACTGAGTGTAACGGACCAGATAGGTAGCTGTGCTCCTGACGGCACCTTCCTTTGTCTGGAGCGCTGCAGTGTCTGATCTAAGCTGCCTGAGTGACTCTCAGCAGATGGAGGGAGAGAGAGGGGGAGAGAGATAGAGGAGGGAGGGGAGGGGGGGAGAGAGAGAGAGAGAGAGGAAGAAAGACGGGGGCTGCCCTTGCTATGTATGTGTGAGTGAGTGCAAACAGGAATGAGGGGGACACAATGAGGCACACAGCGAGAGACCGGGCAAAAAATGGATATTGCTGTCGTCAAGGTAACAGGTACCGGGGCGGGAGAGATGAGATGGCAGCGGCATATCAAATAATGCCAGTACTCTACCCAGACTGCACCCCAGCAGCTCAGCCCAACACAATAAGATGTTTGAGTTTCCCTGCTGCTGCTGAGAAGATGCAAGGATGCAAAGGGACTTTTGCTCTGCTGAGAGTGGTGCAGTCTACGAATGGCTCTTGTTTGGATATTTGTACCACAGTAATTAATATAATGCACATTGTGTGATGCATATAAAAACAAGGAAAAATACATTTGAACAGAAATTCTATAAGAAGCCTCAAATCATTAAAAAAAGAGCCAAGTAAGCCTCTATTTGTTTTATTACAATGTAAGCTGCAGACAACAATCCAGAAAGCATATAATCAATATATTCACTTAATATAAGTGATTTATTAATATGCAAATAAATATATGAACATGTAAAATAATAAAAAAAAAAAATAGGTGCTTACTTTCAGCTTTGGACAAAGTGCAGGGGTTGGAGTCAATCAAAGCCAGCTGAAAATGCTGTGAGAGAACATGGGTAGCAGTCAGTAAAAGCACCAATACTATTACTTTTATTTATCACTAGTTGCCAGGAGCCACTCAGAGCTAGTGTCACAGCGGGGCCCGTCGTTTTCTATTCTGTTCAGCAAATCTTGATGCATTAAGCTGCTATAACTCAACACTTCCAGTACGTGCTTAATTACAAAGGCAGCGGTGCGCCTTTGCTGTGAAGCCACCCCGCAAATTGTGGACAATGCAGGCTAGGTTCAAGAAGTATTCAAGATTTTCTCACAGCTATTATTCTTTTTGCTGCTTTCAAGAAATTAAAATCAAACATCAGCAACAGTGCTCAGTCTGGTATTAAGATACGATTAATCCATGACTATAAACCTGGAACTGGAGTTACAGCTTTGGGGTTGGCCCTACCTTTAGGCTTGACTCATAGTCTGTGTTGACCTTGAACATGAGGCCCAGGCGTAGGTGGATCTCCTTGGCCCGGGAGAACCCTGGGTCAATGTACAGCACCTCCTGGAATGCTTTGATCGCCCTGCGGGACCAAAGGAAAGCATGATGAAGAGAAGGGCGGAATGAAAAACATATGAAAGGAAGACATACGATAATACTCGATTGTTGGACCAGGTCAAGGTCCAGTTAGTTTGTAATGAATTTCTGCAAACCCTAAATGGACGACAACTATAAAGGAAACTATTTTTTTTATTTGTTCTGGACCAGAGGAACCAAACAACAGGTGTGAATGCGACCAAAGATGCAGCACATTCTGCTGGCCAGACAGTCGCTCATTCAAGTCACGCTGCATGTGTGCCATCTTGGACTGAATACTAAAGACGTTCCTTCCACAGTAACTGAGAAAGTACCCCATTTGTTATTAGCTTGTTCAATCAGACAGCAGCTGAATCCACTAATACTGCAGCGGAAAGTTGGCCAATACAAGCTTTTCATCTTTGGTGGCTGAAATGTCAAGGTGCAGCATTTGCTATAAGAAACGTAGCAGGCGAGCAGGATGGGCTTTTCAAAGTATTGGATTTGTGTGTGTCTCTTGAAAACAATTTGACAGTTTGCCTGCAGCTGTTGAGAACAATTGCTGCATTTGCTGACGCTTGCGTCTTGACACTGTGTTTTAATAGCCATTTATCAAACAACTGTTGAGCAAGCAGTACATAAACTTAAACATGACGTCTTGTCTTCCAGCAGTCACCTCTCCTCTCATAAACATCGCTGATTAATAAACTAGCTGCTGCGCTGGTTTGACTGCACATGAACGCTCCGCTACGCATCTGAGCTCGCGCTACTGGGAGAGATGATTTCCTGTTATTTCTCACAATTTAAAAGCCATTTGTATTCACCAGTACTGTCACTTTTACATTTTACATTTCTCCCCTCTATGCCTTCTCCAGATCAGGTTTTCTGTGCTCTACGTGACGCTCACCTGTTCCTGTTATAGCCTACCTGCTAATCTACGCAGGGAGATCGGGAGCCTGTCATGCAGCCGTGTGCATCAGGCTTGTCAAAGTCGCTTTTCGCAAACCAACCAATCACAGCCAGGAGGAAGCAGGACATAAAGGTTGAGGCACTACAGTAAACTTTAGAAATGTTGAACTTCTTATTCTGTATGCACGGTTATTATTATTGACGAGTTAGTAGGCTACTTTGCATAAACAAATGAGAGACTAACCACCAAGTAGAGCATTTGTCTTGCACAATAATTGAATGACTGAAAACATCCCACAAAAATGCATATAACTGTGGGAGTCTTACTGGGGTGGTGATGGCGCATAGATAAGATGTTTGCCTTTGGTGTGGGAGACCTGGGTTCGATTCCCACTATGAGACATCCACCATTGTGTCCCTGAGCAAGACACTTTACCCCTAGTTGCTCTGTACATGTATAGCAATTCTAAGTCGCTTTGGATAAAAAGCATCAGCTAAATGAATAAATGTAAAAATGAAACTACTGTTTTGTCCAACTGGAATTAATATTAGGCTACTAATAGTAAGCTATAGTAGCCTATAGCCTACTATGATCTGAAATTATAATACACAAACATTAGCACTTATCAAACCTTAACCACAGTGGTATAGGTTAATATCAGAGCAAGGTTTTATTTGTGAAACAGCTGAAGCTCAACTACTAAACTATTTGTAAGCAGATTATCCAAATCAAGTGTAGCCTGTAAATATATAAATTAATACTAACATTATACTTTTATACCTTTACTACCGCCCCCCCCCAAATATTGTAGATATATTTTGTTTATCAAATGGTCAGAAATTACAAGAAACTACATATTTCAGTCATAAGCTAACTCACTGCTTTTACTGTACGCGTACCGGCCATGCTTACTGTCGCGCAAAGTCACCTCCCAAAGGCCCATTCTGAGCCAGGAAAAACCCTGGATTTGTATTGGTAATTCAGCCTCTCTGGTCATAGTGCTACTACCAGCAAAAGGGTATTTCTAAAAAAGACTCACACAGTTATATGCAAATTAAATAAAAGATAGTTTGTACTCACCACTGAAAGGCATTATAGTGGAAGTATACCATTCCCAGGCCATACAGAAAGGCAGCATTCTGGGTGCAATGGAGAGAGGTGAGAGCTCATTATGACATTGTTGAAATAAAAAAAACAATAAAACCCCACTATTCATCTTCCACTACTTCCACCAGGGGACTATGATCCCATACAAGTGCTGAGTAACTGTATTGAGCAGGTCAACGATTGGATGTGCCAGAATTTTCTTCAGTTGAACAAAGATAAAACTGAAGTTATTGTTTTTGGAGCCAGAGAGGAATGATTGAAAGTCAGTGCTCGACTTCAATCTGTAATGTTAAGAACCACAAATCAAGCCAGAAATCTTGGTGTAGTCATGGACTCAGACCTGAATTTGAGGAGCCACATTAAGACAATTACAAAGTCAGCATACTATCACCTGAAGAATATATCACGGATTAAAGGACTCATGTCTCAGCAAGACCTGGAAATGCTTATCCATGCATTTATCTTCAGTCGACTCAACTACTGTAACAGTGTCCTTACAGGGCTCCCTAAGAAATCCATCAGACAGCTGCAGCTGATTCAGAACGCTGCTGCTCGAGTCCTCACTAAGACCAAAAAGATGGATCACATCACTCCAGTTCTGAGGTCTTTATATTGGCTTTCTGTATGTCAAAGAATTTATTTCAAAATCATCCCGCTGTTAGCACTAAATGGTTTAGGGCCAAAATACATTTCTGATCTTCTGCTTCGTTACGAAACATCCAGACCTCTCAGGTGGTCTGGAACAGGTCTGCTTTCTGTCCCCAGAGTCAAAACTAAACAAGGAGAAGCAGCGTTCAGTTATTATGCTCCGTCTATCTGGAACCAACTCCCAGATAACTGCAGGTCTGCTGAAACTGTCAGTTCTTTTAAATTAAGACTGAAGACTTTTCTTTTTACCACTGCCATTAACTACACTGCAACTTTTACTGTCCTGTTTTCAGCTTTTTACCATTGCTTTTAATTAAATATTTACACGGTGAGAAATGAAATTGAGTGAAAAGATGAGTGTGAGACTGAACAGAGTGAAGGAAGTGGTCTTAAATCTCATGCGAGTGATTTGCAGGAACCTCTGTCCACCTGTAAACGCGCAAGTGGGTCCAGAGTATAACTGGATCAAAGTGGCCTGCGGACAGACATGTCCTGGTTTCTCTGTAGTGTCCGAGGGTTTTTGGGGTTTCAGTGGACCCAAAGATTGCTATGGACCCGAGTACAGACTAGCTAGAGAGAGTACGTTACGTGTACTTCTCCGTTTAATCTCTTATCAAAATAATTGTAACTCCATTATTTGCTCAACCCCTCAGCCTGTTTTTATTTTCCATTTAACTCTTTTAACCCTGAATGTACACTGCACTGTAACGTTTACTGTCCTGTTTGACACTTATATTTTAATGTGTATTTTTTTCAATTTCCCTATGTTGCTTTTAAACTTTTTTTTATATTTCCCTGTTGCTTTTATGTTTTATGTAAAGCACTTTGAATTACCTTGTTGTTGAAATGTGCTATACAAATAAACTCGCCTTGCCTTACATGTACACCAAACATGTATCTGATGCAGACAGCT
Source organism: Micropterus dolomieu (assembly GCF_021292245.1). Classification (NCBI taxonomy): domain Eukaryota; kingdom Metazoa; phylum Chordata; class Actinopteri; order Centrarchiformes; family Centrarchidae; genus Micropterus; species Micropterus dolomieu. The sequence continues at coordinate 10,317,843 of NC_060150.1, read as the reverse complement.
GCTAAAACACTACACAAAATGTTGAAAATCAAACACATTTATAAGAACAACAAAGAAACTAACTTCACACTTCACAATGTACTCAATCTTCTCTGGCATTGTGTTTTCTTGTAAACAAAATCCATACATATTTACTATGGTTGTGACGGGATCTCACAAGATTAAAACGTGACTATATTTCTTGTCAGGTGAAAAAGTGTCTTGTGAGACTCAAGTAGAAGACACTTCACACGCTGTCACACCACACATCAATTTTCTCAAGCAGTGGAAAAACAAATGTGTGACTGATAACGTCGACTCACTTTGCAAACTAACTCCGCAACACGTTTGCCGCGACAGAGTAAAATCAAGTGAGCTGCACTTTGTGGAAGATGCTGAAGTTAATGTGTATGGATTTGTGGTGATATTTCTGCCTGATCAGAAGTGCTTCCACCTCCTTATCTCATCCAGTACAGTCTGAAACAGGGTTCTGTGTAGGGCTGACCCCGAATAGTCGAAGATTCGATGCTTCAATGGGCGGAGCCTGATTCGACTGTCAATCTCACAGTCAAAGCTTCTCAAAAACAAGGATGCCATTTTGGTGATATGGGGGTGCTCAACGTCTGATTTTACATAGAACTACCAGTTTTCTCCTAATAAGTTTATATACTGCCTTTTACAATATAAATTTCAACATATAAGGCTGTAAATACAAAAAAAAAAAAAATCAGAAAAGACAAAAGCTTTCAATAAATTGTAACCCTAACCCTGGGTTCTCAGTGTGCATATGTAGGCGTAGTGTGTAGGTAGTTACACTTGCTGTAGAGGCCGAGTCCCAGCTTCACTGGTTTTGTGCCGAGTTGTCGCACCTCGCAGTACTTTCGGATAATGTTCATGAACCACACAAAGAATATTTCATCATTTTTAAATAGCTGGCTACTTGAAACAGACCCGCGAGAAACCGCGACGTGCACACAGTTGTCAGCAGCACGGAATGCACGCAACTCTGCACAGGACTGGTGAATGGCAGGGGGCCTCAGTTTAGCTGGAAATGTATAGTGTAAATTGAATGAATAGAGACTGCAGAAGGATGTGAAGGGGATACTACCATATCAAATCAACACAATTGAAATTAATTAATTTCTCCTGAAAAGGTGCCACAATCACATTTAAAGAGGTTACTACCTCAAACAAAAGACACAAAACAGGAGGGAAGACTCAGCAGGGATGATATTATGAGAAGATGATCTACAGGAGAATACATATCTGAAAGCAATACGGAATGCCTGGGAGCTTTACTGCATTACATTCAGTTTTTCTATATTTTGACATTTCAACCATAAATTTAAGCAGAAAAGGCAAAGAACTGTTGCAAAGAATTCACCAGAATGCTTGTTGTCTTAATGCTTAAAATGTTGCTATTATTCATCATTAGGGCTGGGTATCGTTCAAAGATTTTCGATATCGATACCGGTTCCTGAACGATACTTTTTTCGATACCAATTTTATTCTCAACAAACGGAGAACCATTGTTGTTATCATTAATAGTTTATTTTAATAATTGTTCCTTTGAAATATGCTACTGCTTGTCAAAACCAAGACATATTTTCATTGTTACATAGGCCTATATTGTGTTTTTATTCCTCTTTCTTTAGTTTTTATAATGTCATTTCATTGTTTATTAATTATATATTTTTTATTGTTTATATGTGAATTTGTGCTCTGGCAACCTTGCAACCTAAACATTCACGACAATAGGCCTGAGAGAAAGAGACAGAAATCTCTCATCTCATGGAAACAAGTTTCTGCCACTACATATCAAAGTTTCCTCCTCACTAGAGGAAGAGGTGGCCAGGCGACAACTATCACAATAGAAAGTTAACTCTGCCGCGCGTCTTTAATCCACTGCAGCAAAGTCGCAGACATCAGCCCAAGGATCGGTACGTGAGGTCACTATCACACGGAAGTGCTTCCGCCGGCTGCACATACAGGTCCGTGTGTGGTGGTGGCGTCAGTTACTGATCTTTCAGAAATACTTGGGAAAATGTGGTGTGTGTGGAAGCTACCGCGCTACTCGGTCAATAAAAGAGCTTTGATTTGATTCAGAAAACAGCGACACTGCCACCAAGCTACTGAGAAATGTAGGTAAACTAGTAATGGTGCTACTTGTAGCGACGCTACTAACCAAAACACTGCTCGTACGGTGGGCATGTTGAAGCAGCTCGGTGACAGTAAGGCGCTGAGACGATGACTGCACCGGCTCTGTCTTGTTGCAGCAAAGACGGAGCAACTTTCTGCTCTTAAGTTTATTCCATGCACAGTCAAGGGCGTCACCAGGTTTGTCGTGTCGCCGCTCTTGGCAGCAATTATCTTACGTCGCAAATATTACATAGCGCGCTGTTGCATCAAGCCACACTTTTGATTTTCTCCACGTCTTTTACATCCACGAGCCACGTCTCTGTGCGTAACCGGCATGAACTCGTGTTTACATCAGCACAGCCAATTACAGTCACTTTTAGATGTGAGCACATCAAGAATGCTGCATGCTTATTGGGTCATTGGCGTTAACAAGAACTTTTAGGTATCAAACTTTGGTACCGAAAGACAAGGCATTTTTTGATACTCGATGGTATTGATGCAATTCGGTCGGTGCCTAAAAGTATTGAACTCGATACCCAGCCCTATTCATCATTGAGGAAAACTAGCATTAACTACTTGTGTCTTGTCTCTTGAGCCAAGTGTCGACACACCCCTAATATTTACATAACCACACAGCTATAGCTGAGTGATCAGAAAAAGCTATAACCAGCAATCAGTCTCACCACAAAGTGTCAATTTAACAGAACAGAAGCTCAGAATGACACGAAACCTGAAACCGCATCTCACACCAGCATCTAACCCCACTGAGATCATACATGCTTCCTGTGTACGAGCGAGCTGAAATTGAGGGACAGAAAGCAAGATTGTGTAACTGACAGGGCATGGAGAGTGTCACTAAGTGAATGAGATGTTTGTGTGTCTTACCTTCCAGTAGTCTGACTGTAAACTGTAGTACCTCTGGTATGCAGATAATGCTGTAATTGAAGCAGAGGGGGGGATGGGGGGGGTGAGTTTATCTCTGTCACCGCAACACCATACAGCCAACTGCATGTCTGCAGACGCTTATAGAAAACTAGCAACACAGTTGCCTTTTAGTCCTTCAAGATGTAATAAAATTTGAAAGGTTCATTTAAAGTCAATGGAAGCTCCTGTAAAGTACGGTAATTGAAGTGTTTGTCAAACCCAAGATGAAGATTAAACAGTTGACCAAGCATCTCTGAACAAAAACATACAAGCCAAGTATGGTTTTGCAAACCCCTTGAGTGCAGGAGAAAAGGAGAGATTACTCACCTTTCGGGTAATCCTCCAAGAGGAGGTTGAAGTGGCCCAGCTGGCAGAATAACTCAGGCTCCACTTTGCCCTCAGCCTTAAGGATGAGCGAATCGTAGCAGCGAACAGCCTGGGCGGGGGAACACAAATACACATTGCCTCAAATGTGCGTCTGCCAGATATGCGTACATGTGCAGTACAGCTTGAGAGGGGCTGGGAAACACACATAATCATCCATGTCTGTATACTGTAAAGATCACAAACGTGGGGAGAGGAAGAGCAAGAGAAGATAACTAGAGAGAGAAAATCAGAGAGTAACGTCACACTGAACTTTTGAAAGTCACTGCTCAGCTGACGTCAGCTCCATAACTTCTGGCTGAGTCGACTCACATTATTTTCAGCATATAAATATCAGCCCTGGACTAAATCACTGGAAAGGAGTTTGCTATAGATAAGAACGGCTTTTTTCTGATTTCCATTACAGATCTTCATGCCCTGATAAAAAAAAAAAGATACAGAATGCAGCTGCTGCCCGTGAGCTGGATTCACACTACAAGATCTGTGGAGTTAAAAAAGGGCCATACCAATTACTCAAAAACTAAATAACAGGCATGGAGCAGTGGGCGCTTTTGCCAGCTATATGGTACACACACACTTAACTACATTTTCTAACAACCCTAATGCATTGACTTATCACTACTGACACAGTGAAAGTTAAGCTATGGGTACATTTTTAACCATCTTGAGCAAATTTGTTCAGTGCATTTGACCAATTCCACTGGGCAGCTACAGGGCTGCACCTGGGAGATTTTGTAGTCTTATGCACAAAAATAAAAAGGAATGGATCTGATTTTATGTAGGGACGCCCTGTTCCGAGTCCTATACTTATATTTACCTAAATGCTGATTAAATATGTATCTGACACACTGAAATAATAGGCATAGAATACTAAGTTGACCCACCCTCACAAGCTAGGTGATCAAAATATTAAAGTCCTTATTCCACAAAACAGAGGTGAAATAGGCTATCAACATGAAATGGATGAAAGTTAAACTTGGCGTTGTACAGTGGTGTGAGTGACGCTTCATTTTAGGGCTGCAGCTAACGATGATTTTAGTATTCAAAGTTTCTATCAATTATTTCAACGATTCATCGATGCGTCGTTCAAGAAGTACTTTTGCTTGCTGTTACTGTTATCGGGTGCTTTCTGATCAGGTGCCGTCGTGCTGTTGCCAAGGCTACATCAGTTTTGTTTTACGGTAGACAGAATAACATTAGAGTTGTTGTTTTCTTTAGCTTGAAATAATCCCATACTTTGGACACTTTCTTCTTTGTCCCTTGCTATTTTCTCTCTCTTCCTCCACTTTGCAAACAGCTCCATTATAGTCACGTCGTGTTCACAGCGTAAGCGCGATCTGCGACAGTAATAAATTTCTGTGCGAAACAGTGTGTTGTATAGTTATATGGATTAAATGAAGCTTTTTTATTAATCGATGAATCGCTTCAGCCCTACTTCATTTACCTCATAAACAGTTGATGGCAGACTATAGACAATGGCTTGCATAGAGCACACAAAGTTTTATTTTGCCAAGTTACTCACAAACTTAACATTGATTGCAAACAGCTGAAATGGCCCACCACTGGTGACAATTATTATTTAAGCTGGTGAAAGTGACAGTCTACGCCGGCTAAAATATGAGAAGAATGTAGCTGAATATTTTGTACTGTTGGAGCTTAGCGAATTGGTGCATTTTGCCAACTAAGGTGTCAGGACAGAGTCAATCACCTGTGCAACCAAACACACTACAATTTTCACTTTCAAATACAGTCAAATGCCCACATTGTAGAGCCTGGCTGTCATTAAGGAGAGTAGCGACACTTGCATGCCGAGGTGGACAAAACACAGTAAGTAAAGAAAGAACTGGCTTTATTTTAGTCAATACCGATCCACTGAAACATGCCCGGATTGGCCCTGATACCAGGCAAAGGGAGATGCAACTGTCAGTGTGGTTGTACTCTCAAACCCCCAATTCTGAAGTATTTCCAATTATTAACCGGCAATGAAAATATTACTGGTGAAAAACCAAAATGAACCCAAAAACTCAATCACACACGGAATCAAAGGAACTGAGAATTCATACAAGACCATGTGTAGGCCAAGCAGCTAACGTTTTCAGGTTAGCTCACCTCTTCTGCCTTTCATAAAGACTACATTAAAAAACTAGAATTGTCACATGGCAGTAGTATGTCCCTGCCAACCAGTAAAGTTGTAGTTTAAATCCATGTCTGTCCTGAATTATAATATATGTAGTGAAAACTGCATGAAAAAGTCCAATAATGGGTGAAAAAGTGAGGTAACTATGACGTGAAGTTGACCTTTGACCTTTTGTGTTATCAATTCATTGCTGCATCCCACTTAACATGTGACATTTTGTCATTATTACAGCATCAATTCTTGAGTTGTGGCCAAAAATGTGTTTGTCAAGGTCACAGTGACATTGACAAGCCACTTCTCAATCAGTTCATTCATAAAAAGTGTTTTATGTCAGTCTATCCCCTAAATTCATTCAGGAGTGGCAGTACGCCATTTAACTATACGCTACTAATGTTTTCGCTCATGTTTTGGCTAGCTTCCTGTCCTCCTTCTTCAAAGAAAATCTATGTGACAGGTGCTGTTATATGAGCAGCGTAACTCCTGTAAGGAATCGGGAGGTACGTAGTGACTGTTTGATTGTCCAAGCGTCAGAAAGTGCGTGAATGCACGCAGAGGAAAATATTCTGCCAGTGAATGTATGTGTCGGTTACAGTGTGTTAGCTTCTCAAGACCAAGAAAACTCTGTCTGTTGTTTCCCTAACTGCTGCAAAAGTGAAGCCGGTAAGCTGCTACATTTCATTACAGCCTAATTTGTCATATTGACAACATTACAAGCTTAGACTAAACTGGTGTAGCCTACAGCTCTGTCCTGTAAACATACCGTACATCCTAGTAGTTAGTTAGGACGTACGGTAGATTAATGATATCTACTCAGAAGTCAGAGAAGTCTTACAAACAAGTGTTCACTCTACAACTCAGACAGCACTGCTCTTTGTTATCACAGAGGATTTAGGATTGTCACTTTAACAGGATTAGTTAGGTCTACATAAATATGCAGGAGATAGAGTAAGAAAACACAAAGGTGAATGTATTATATTAAGGCTGATCAGTGATAACACCACAAGTACATGATCAGGCCGGATTGAGCGCTCATTATATTGTACATTATACAGTTACTGTACGATGGGAAAGCACGTCGGGTTATTGGTGAGAACGAGACTGATACTACTACAAGCAAACTACCGTTACGTTCTTTCATCCACTGCGCCAGAGACAAGAGATTGTGGTGAGCAGAAGGTCTGCAGTAGAGATAGGTGTGTTGGTGAAAAGCAGCAGGTTATGGAGCCTCCCTTCACCTTTCTTAATGTTGTCTTCGCAATCAGCAATCTCCACAAGCACTGGAAACTTCCAAGCGAAAACACAAGCTGACCAATCACAGTTCTTGCTGACCCCACATGCCATCTCCATAACCGTCGCTGCCTCAACGTGTAGTAACATTTTTGTGGTGAATGACAGCTACAGCATAGGTACAGGAGACGTACATACAAAGTCTCTGAAGCTATGCCGTAACACATTAATGCAGAATTATAAATCTAGCTTCACTGTCTGAAAAAAAACTGATTAAAACGTAGACATAAAAAACCTGTGATAGTTTGAAGACGCCTACTGTTATCGATTTTACATGGCATGGCGTTTCCACAATATAATGTTGAATGTCTGTACAGTACATTTTAAAGGCTGGCTAAAATCTTAATATTTGTCTATGGTGGCGCAGTGACCCAGTGGCTACCACTGTGGCCTCGCATCAAGAAGGTCCCAGGTTCGATGCTGGCTGCCCACTACTCCCTTGAGGGCTGGGTTAAATGCAGAGAATAAATATCGCTAAGTGTATGTGACACTAACATACCTTTACCTATGAATCTCAAGCCAATAGTCAAAGCTTGGTTTTATTTGTCAATTTATATCTAATTTTTTACTTTTTGAAATGAAAAGTTAAGGGTGAAATAGATCATACGGTTCCGTGCGATATCATATCCGTTTGTGTTTAAACATTTACCAACAGTCCACTCACTTAACGAGGCTGCCGATGAGTTAAAAGAAAAAGGACTTGTGGTAGGCTAAATGACATAAGCTTAAAGAGTTACTTAATATAATAGTGTTATATTTCCCATAACGTGTTTTTACAAGCAGCGCATCACATCCACACGCTGGCGCACAGCGTTCAGCTCGATAAGGCAACGAACATGTGATAATATGCCTATATGAAACCATGCACTATTTGCTTGACAGATGCATTTAAAACAGCATCAATTTAAATGTAATTTGTCCTACTGTTCACCTTAATTATGAGAATAAATTGCACTGCATGCACCTATTAATTAATGATTCCTGATTAAACTGTACAGCATATTTGAGGCGTGCTTTTGCAGAAACAGATCTCTCCATTTGTGTTTAAGATCCTAAATCTGGTTCTTTTTGTGCGATGCAAATGATCTTAAATTATGTTTTTTGCGCACTTCAGGGAAAATCAAACGGCTGTTTGTTTATCAGAAAGGCTTTAAGCCTATAAAACTCAGAGGTAATATTTCAATTTATTTTACAAAACCTTTTCATCTGCCATGTGAGTCGCAATTTCTCTTTTCTCCTCTTTATGTGCGTACGCATGGTTCAGAGTTTACTTACAGGACCGCACATTCTCGTCAAGTTTGTTTTTATAGATCACAACCTTTACTTGGTAAGTTGCGTACACACGTTTCCACTCTTGTTTTGTACTTATGCACCGTTTATAAATGAGAACTCAGATCATTTTTCAGATAAGCAAAAAAAAAAAAAGAAGATTAGAGTTAAATTAATTTTAATATGTGCTGCTTTGGCTCGGATGTAGTCGCCTGTAGAGTGGATGTCACCACTCTGTAGCCTTGCTCATTGTCCCGCCTACAGCATTACCTGATTGGTTACACAAGTACCAGCCTATCAACACTGAAGGCGGATCAACGGGGTAAGCCAGAGATCCGACAGTGAAGCCGACCAAAGCCTGCATGGAGGGATCCATGTAGGCCCATAAATGACGTCAAAACCCTGTGACACCCCGTCGCACATGAGAGATGTAACTGTATTTCTTAGATTATAAACTCTCAGCAATCTAAAAATAACTATACAGTGATCAGTGACGCTGCGCTGTGTTTGGCAGGTGGGCTGATTAATCAGTGACGATCCGAGTCAGACAAACACACTGAGCCATGACTTTTTGTTGGTGCAGCTACGCAGCTACCAGAATTACGGTGTTTCTGCCGTTGTTCTACGTCATTAAACCACAGTTATGCTGCGGGATCATGCGCAGTAGACGCTGGTGCCAACAGGAAGTGGCCCTGTAGTAGTATTTTATTGGTGCAAAACTGACTTCACTGCTCTCCATTCAAATCAGCAGTATATATGCTGTCTACGAGGCGGATGTGCCACAGATGGGCAAAGAATGGAGCTGCTCCTGTGAGCGAGTTTCGCTGTGAGTTGAAGCAAAGATGGCAGATAATTCTGAAGCTGCAATAAACATCACGATCTTATGATCTATTTCAATGATGACACACATGCCCAATATCAGTTACGCCACTGAAAATGCCCTAAATTTACAGACTACGGGAATTCAATCAACGGAGGCGAGAGCAACGGCTTTTAAAGTCAGCTGCTCATCCCTAAACCAATCGTTGTGCTGAGGAGTTACACAGAGCGGGGGTCAATTACACCGTATTCAAAGTAGAGGCAGGAGACCGATCCAGTCCAGGGAAATCACCAAATCATAACTGAAATATTATTATTACCACATTTAATGTGTGCAGGTACTGTGTTACTGTGTCCACTGCCCATCTGCCCTTACAATGAGCAATCAGCTATGTTAATGCACATAGACACAAATGCATGTGAAAATAATTCATGAGGGAGTTTTTCCTGCTAATTGAGAAAACATTTCAGTAGGATTTGTCAGACTGACACCATGCGTGTTCATGGTCAAAAAAACACTCATCTAAATGGATGAGTTATTTCACTGAAGGACTGACTGGCAGGAGAGGGCTGTGCTGACACAGCACTTTAGTCTGGATGGTTTGTGAAAGTTTTCCCCTCACTTACAGGTAACGGCAAGAGGCCATTTTGTGTAAACCTGGGCAGCATTCAGACATTTCTACAGTCATATAATGATTGTAAGTGAGGAGTAATATTTTTTTTTATACTGGAAGCTACATCTTTAAATCTGTGGAGACACCTATAATATTACCTGGGACTAGGGTATCTTGTAAAATAGCTTAAATGTTGTCTTTTCTTGGTCTTAAAGGCCAACTAACAATTTCCTAAATTTAGTGTACTGATTTTAGCTTTAGAGTAAAAATGAATGTCTTTGCCCATTTGGCAATTAGATCTGCATTACTAATCAGTTTAGTAAAATGTCCTCCAGTTGAAGAAAAGTGTGCTGATAGTTGTTTTTCTCCCCACCATCTTAGTGTAATTTAGCATTATTATCAACCATGCATTTACACGCCTGCAGTTTTTCTCCTGCCTAAATGTACTCACACCTTCTAGATTAGTTTGAAAGAAACGCCAAGCCAACATTTAGTCACACAGTTCTTTGGTGGCATCAAGGCAAGATCTGAAAAAATATGCAGGTTCACTTATGAAAAAAAGAACACCCTTTTAGACAAAAACAAATAATGTTAACACTGTTATCAGAAATTATACTTCCTACTATGAGTTGACATCTAGAGCAAACAACTAGCAAGTACCAGCATTGGCAGCATTACGCAATAACCTGAACATGTTTGGGACTAGGGAGTATCATTCCACCCCTTGCGAGTATGGTTAGGTGATATGACAAAACACACTGAGATAATATTAACTTAAATTTTTCAAGATTTAGCCATACTGGTTATGCCATGCTATTAGGGGTGGGGGGAAACAATCCATACAGCATAGTATCACAATATTTTCCATGGCTATATTGTATCGATACACGGAGGTCAAGTATTAATCTTTTAATATACAAATTGTACATGAGAATTTAAATTTTTAGTACCATAATAATAAAATCAATTGCTTTTTCAGTCCATGAGAAAAAGAGTTTTCCTTTGGGGAGACCAATTTGAAGTTGGAAAGGTAATAAATTACAATATATCGCAATATGTTTAATAATATTGTATTGTGACATAAGCATCGTGATAATATCGTATCGTGGGGCCTCTGGTGATTCCCACCCCTACATGCTATACAGTATCCCATTCATTTCTGTGGGTGCATGGAGCCCACTGTAGACAATGTTGCCAACATATGAGAAGAATCTACAAGTGGTCTTAACAGCTGTTAGGTCAATACTGAATTTAAATGTTTTTTTAAAAATCCTTGTGTTGTCCTTTATTTGTCAAGTATTTCTTTCTCCGTATTAGCCAAAAACAGACACTCCCGTTCTTTTATTTCACGTTAACTTTGCAAGAAAAAGTGGAGCTAAACCTCTCACACTACATCACTGTTTGTGATACTACTACCCAGCTGTGGTTGAGCTATTGACCTGCAGATATTCAGATAACTGCAAGACAATAAGAGAAGCCACAACATAAAAACACTGTCTATACCTCCAGTTTGTGCTATTAACAACATTTCAAATCACTCAAGACAAATACAACAGGATCTAGAGAAGATTATCCCTCAACAATTCCAGCCACATTATGTACTGTTAAGTGATAAATAATGCAATGGTCCTATTAGCTTTTCATGGACCAGGTATGTCTATGCATCATGTGTGTCCTGATTGATTTCAATCTAGCCTATGCTAGGCAACAGTGCATAACACTGAGCCCCACAGGTAAAATGAAGTGAAACAGCATGCTTTCAGTTTCATGCTACAGCTGTAGCATCAGAACTGGCTTGCTGTTCAACTTACAAACGTAGTACCCAAGTCATCATATGTCTATGGCAGATGGCTTTCTATCCAGTGTACAGGCTAGTGATTCAAACAGATGGCTGTATGCAACTGGTATTATTTAAGTTATTACTTATTAATTCCTGCGAATGACCTCTCAATCATTTTGTAGCAGAGGTCAGCCACAGTGCAACTCTCAGCCAGTGCCTTAATCAATGGCATTACAGGAGCCATCCCATTACCGAACATCCATGCCTTTTGCATGGCCTCCATGACTTCGACAAACCCCGTGCTAACACAGGAAAAATAAGCACACTTCTATTAAAATGGTGTGGGTCAGCCCATCCTGAGGAAAGTGCCACAGTGCAACGCAAAAATAAAATACAGATATTGTCACACTCATAATAAAAATAAAATAACACTCACATTCAAAGCTCATCTTCTGTCTTTTTTCAAAGTTCACATCATTGCCACCTAGTTACTGGTGGTGATATAGTGAGCTAGTTCTGTCAGAAATGTTGAACCCACAGTTATCGTCATGTAGAGAGGCGCAACAGTGCAGCGATGCGGCCATTGCAAAGTGATAGACTGGGTAGTCACTCAAAACTAATAAGCTATGAGCAGAAATCGAGCAATAGAACACACAAAAATCCTTATTTAAAGACAATGTAACAAATCAGACCATGCATGTGATTGCAGAATATCTGACACTGGAGTCAGACATAGTTGAGGTTAATTGGCTGCATTCTGGTTAATTTGCCATTTTGTTTTCATAAGCCATTCTCAGGTGAGAGCACAAGAATTAAGATGTGTCACAAATGCAATGTGTCTAATGGAATCTTTACACAAGCAGAAATCCGTTATTGAAGGCAAGTAAAGCCAAGAACTAACAGTTTCTTTGCCTCTGGGGAAAAATAATAAGCAAAAATGACATACTAATATAGTTGACCTAAGCCATATTTCCATAATGTTTCATACTGTGATGTGTGCTCTGTATTATTTGATAGTCTATCTTTTCTCTAGTGTCTGCAGCTAACAATGGATCTAACATTTCCCTCTCAATACACAAACTTTGGGTATTAGCATATCCAATCCCAGCCCTCTCTTTTTCAATTTAAAATCTCTTTTCTTCTATGTGGACATTAACATGGAGATGTAACATGATATTACTTCTGTTTTCCTCTCTCCACTCTTCATTAACTTAACTCAGCATACATTTCACATTATACTGCGTAAAGAAGCTCAACGTCTTACAAACATTGCCCTGATGACGGATCCAGAGAAAGGTAGGCTTGGTATTAAGTGGTGTATTAACAGCAGACTAGGCATGCTTGGACTGATGAAATGATGAAGGAGAACGATGGGCATTTGGGCACACGCTGTGCCTACTTGAGTCCATCCATCCAACAGCTTTAATAAGCTTTATCGAAATCAGACCTGCAAATCTCAAACATAGTATATTCCTTCCCATGCAGTGATATCAGCCATGTTAGCTACCTGACATATTTGACTGGTGTAGCTGTCAGACTGCAATACCCAACACATGAAGACACCTGAGGCTTTTAGGTAGCTGGACTGGTTAAGTGTCCATAGGACCTGTGTGTATTTATACCAGGATGTACAAGAGTAGAGCTGTAACAGGAAAGTCTGGCCACAGATGCGTACTATGGACCAAGATCTGGATTATGACAATGTCAAACAATACTGTTACTATAGTTATCAGCCCCAAATTTGACACGTATTGCACAAATAACCTGTGTCTGCACTAAGAGTGACATGGAAATGTTTTTAAACATGCCGCACAATATGCACCACTGACACCAAACCAATTCCGCTGGGTACCTAAGAAAACAGACCTTTTTAAACGACAGGCTGGGCTGTTTCAAGAGGGCAGGTGCACATTCTTTATGGTAGTATTATGAAACAAAGCATGTAAAACACATCAAAGCCTAAATAACACTTGCGTGTTAAACCATTGCACACATTGATAGGCTTGCTCTACTTTGAACATATTAACTATACAGTTTGATTCAAGTCTAATACACTGATTGTTGGCGATATTTTCCTGCATGTATGGTACACCAGTGGTTTTTGTTGCTTCTGTGCAGCTAATGCTAAATCAGTGGTTAGACATCCTAGGCATCCCACACCACCTAGCATGCAACACCATCTTCTCTTCATCATCCACGGTTTAAGATACATTAAAAACAGAGGGGTTTTGCTGATTTATTAGCCCACCAGTGTGTACAGTGGGACTGTGCCCATTTAACACGTAGCTTTCTAGTCCGAGAGCACATGCAGAGCCAACCAGGGGCAGTGAAAACTGTAAACAAAGGACCCTGACACCACCTTGTTCTGCAAGAGGATCACATCTTTACAAATAGTCAAGACCCGTGAGAAAACTTAAGACACACTTTAGCAACACACAAATGATTCGGAGACATATCTTCATATCAAATTGGTTATATATCTATCGGTGTCACTCCGCCATGTCCCGCCATCTTGGACAGGCAGCCAGCCATTAACGTTACTTGTAACGTTTATCAACTCGTTCACACTGCCTCCAAACGAAAAACGACCAGAACACGTCCTGACGTACCTTCAATGGAGCAATGCAATGTCACAAAAAACACAACAGAGTGTGGCCAAGACACTAGATCAATGCAAATGCTACGGGCACTAGCTAACCTTACCAAATAACGTAAACTGGTAAGCTGTATTTGGTGCACCCTGACGGCTACAACGTGAACGTTACTTCCACCAACGTTATCCGTTGACAGTTGTAGCCAGATGAGGATACTTCTGCCTTTAAGGTTAGATGTGAGAGTCTAACGCTTGCAATAAAGCAATCCCACGACATAAAACTTTCCTCATTTAAGTCCAATGTTTCCAGTAATCAATATGCTACACAAAACAGTGACGACGTTGTGTTGTTGGTGGTACAACTGCAAGTACACAAGGATCCGCTGTATGGAATAACGTTAGCTATCCAGCTAACAGGGAAGGGCGGTTTCCTAACAAACATGAACATGTGTTAACGTTAACAAGCTAACTTAGTTAAATGAAGAGAGCCTTAGCTGGTTGGCTAACAGTTATGCTGGCTAGCAACGCGGCGTAGCCGCAGGTGCAGGGTCGATGTTCATCGGATGAGGGTAGCTAACTAGCAAGCTAGCTAATTGCCTGGCTAAAAGAGGGGCTGCGGCTAGCTGGCCTTGGTCTTCATAGCGAGTGGGCCACTTGCATTCAAACTGCCTTTCTACTTTGAGAGCAAAGTCACTGCCGTGCATGATAGTTGGGAGATTGGAGTAAGTCCCGTGTATCAGGGTGCTGCTTGGTTGTAAAATACATCCAGTTAGATTTGCTACCTTCATCAACAGGGCCTTCGTTCTGGCGCCATCTTCATGAAGCTTCTGAAATCCAAACAGTGAGCTGCAAGCAAGAACACAACATAGGCGGCTCAGAATCACTTGCAGAGCGGCTCAGAAACATTTTCGACATGCAAGGACAGAAAACAATGAAATTTCAAACTGTGCGTTTGTGTGAGTGCACGGGGTTACTATTCCGACCTGTCGATCCCGACCAAACTGTCCCTCTCCTGGGCTGTCAGTGTCGGAAAGTCCTCCTCTGTTTCACTCGCTTTTCCCGCCGCCATTTTCTTTCCCTCATCACCACCAGAAGAAGCCGAGCCGAGACTCCGAGCAGCAGCGCAGGCAGCAACGGCGAGAGACACACCGCACGATTGCATGGAAAATCGCGACGCGGAAACAAACGGTTTGCTCCACCGAATCAAAAAAGAAAAACTGAAGAAAACAAAATGATCAAAAACTTTTTTTCCAGGATGAAAAGATGCGATTCGATATAGTAAATCCTTTCGGGGGGACAGAAGCGCTCTCCGGGTAGCTCCTCAAACGTCACATTTTTCATCACAAAGTGATATTGTGCAGCTATTTGAATGCGAATAACTGAATACAATATCCAAGATGTGAGTATTTCACAATAAAATGCGTTTCGGACGCGAAGATAAAGTTGTTATAATTGTGTCACCCAAGCGAACCCACGCGCCGTTCTAGCCACGCCCTCTCCCCCCTCTTCAGCCAATAGAAGCGTCCGCAGCCCACCATATGACTTCCTTGCTATATCATTCTTTTATCTCAAATATTCATATTCTCCCTGCAAACTACTCTATTTTTTATACCACGATTATTCTGGAAGCTTATTTAAAAATATTTATTACCAGAACGTGTCTGTCACACACATGTATTAAAGTGAAAGAGCTTTGTTTCCCTGACAAATGCAACATATCTTGTATTCAGTAATATGTATTGACACTTTAGGTGTCAGTTGACGTTTTCGCTTATAGACTGGTTAAATTATAACTGCAATACATCATTCGTTAAGAGCTTTTAACACCATGTAACGTTTGTTTACATTTTCCAATTACCCATCATACTTGTACTAGATCTAAATCATGCAAAAAACAAAGTATTTTAAGCATTTTAGTAAATAACGTTGCTAAATTTCTGAGCTTAATTAAACGAGATCAAAGCATTTTAATTGACGTGGCAAAAGCATCATAATGTGGGCGTGGTTTAGTATTGTCAACATCCTGGTGACATAACTCGTTTCTCCAAAATGGCGACGGTGGATCACAGAGAAGGTTAGTGATTTTGTGTGTTAGAAATCCGGCGCTGTTGCCCTTATTAATTCAGGAATTTAGATCGTTTTCTACCAACGATAGTGAAATTTTGATGCGGTCTTGAACTCTGTGCTTTTAAGAGTCCGAAAAGGAAATCGGCAGCGTTATTGGATTGGTAGCCATTTGGCTCTAGCCAGCTAGCTAATAAGTTAGCCTCCCAAGTCATTTACATGAATAAAAAACAAGCCGCACTGAGAGTAGCTGAACTGCCCATACAGTGAGTGTATTAGGTTTGAAGGAAGACTTTTAACGTTACGTTCAAACAGTCAAATATAGGGAACTGTAAATAACTGTCAATTAAAACACGTTTTTAATGTAAATGCTTGTTTTTCTTTTTGCGTTCATTAGTGTTTAGAATAGAGAGAAATTTTTTTATCGAAATCGCAATATGGAGCGCAATATTTGTTAAAGGGGAAATGTGTATCAAAATACCACTTTAAATTAAATACTGTTGTGCTGCAGAGATGTTCTGGCCGATTATTGTAGAGACTTAATAAGACATCTTTGTTGGGGACAGACCCGCAAAAATCGCACCATAATTAATTTTAATTGAATAATGATGTAAAAATGACATTCCTAGTATCACAAATCATACCCCAATTGCATTATCACTCAAAAGCAATTAAATATTCAAAATGGCTCAGCTCTACTAGGTATAGTGTCATTTAGTGCACCCCTTATTCTTAAGGGCTCGTGGTAATATGTCTTGAGTATTTTAATGTTTAACTTTTATCTTATCATCCTTGTCTCTTAGCAGGTCAGGACGACCCAGAGAGTGAAGATGAGGTTTACGAGGTTGTGGACCTGACGGAATACGCCCGGAGGCACCAGTGGTGGAGCAGGGTGTTTGGGAACAACTCTGGCCCAATTGCTGAGAAGTATTCCGTGGCCACCCAGATCATGATGGGAGGGGTGACTGGATGGTAGGGCGTGAGGAGGATCTATCTGCTGCTAGGTCACATATGTAACAACAGATACTAAAATACTCTTCAAAATTTCTGTTGACACAAGAACATTACACCTACCTGACTGACTCAATTCAGTAATGATTGAGGAACTGTTAGTGGTAGAATAGATTTGTGGAAAGATCTGACAGGCAAGGGTGCCAATTCTGAAGCAAAAACGCAGGACCGTTTGTGTAATAAACCCCTCTTCGTCTCAACACATACAGGTGTGCTGGATATCTCTTTCAGAGAGTTGGGAAGATAGCTGCTACTGCTGTTGGAGGAGGGTTCCTTCTTTTACAGGTGGGAGTACCATAACGTTGTGTTTAACAAGTTTCAGTAATTAGATATTTACTACATCTACGTTGCCTCTAAGTTGACAAGTGCCAGCTGTACAGCACGATGTCAAGCTGGTCTGTTCTCTACAGCAGAAACACTAGCATTGTGTGGCAGCTGGCTCTAGATGGATGCAGGTCTTCTGGATGCTAATTGGGTGATGTAAAATGTGCCTTAAACATTGGTTTTCACAAAGCCACGAATCTCTCTGCGCATACCAAGGTTTCATGTGTTGAACAAAGACAGATTTCTGCACCCAGAAAGAAAAAAGATATTCAATTATTAACTTTATTATTCACTCAGAGCCCCAGAGTTCACTTATTGTCAGCCTGAGATGATCATTTACAGTATGTTGGTTGATTCTGCAAGGTTTCATAAAGGTCAGGTAAACCACCTCCTGGACCAAATGTTCCCTCAATACCTATTTATATATTGTGAAGTTGGCAGGTGCATCATACCTCTTCCTTTTAAATCCAAAAAAGGATTTTACCTGCAGCGCTATTCACTGGTAATCACTCAAAGAAGGACACAACCTTTTTAAAAGTTGGATTTTAGCGACAGAATCAACATCATAAACTGTGAGACAGTGATGCAATATAACCCAGAAAGAAATCAGTTGATGAGAAAAGACAAGGAGTCGGTAGCTCTGTAGAGTGCAACAAAAGCTTAATTATTTGTGCAAAGATATTATATATGTAAAGATATATTGTGCTTCAAAGTGGAAAGCAGGGACAAAAACAAATGTAGTGCAAAAAAACCCCTGTCATTAAATATTTCCAAATGATCTGCGCAGAATGAGTTCTGAATATATGAATCAATTTTCCCCACAGATTGCCAATCATAGTGGCTACGTGCAGGTGGACTGGAAGAAGGTGGAGAAGGACGTGAACAAAGCAAAGAAGCACCTGAAGAAGAAAGCAAACAAAGCAGCCCCTGAAATAAACACATTCATTGAGGAGGTAAAGGTACCTGTAACAAAGCTTGCTCTTCCTTTCACACTTTTGCTTGCTTCTAATTGACAGTTGCTAAAATGGAATCAAACATTTCTGAATTGTATTGCATACTTTCTGTATATTAGAAAAAAAAATCCCCAAGGCCAACAACCTAAATGCAGTTAATTAGAACTTAAATTAATGTTTGTTTCTTTAATGTCCTGGTTTTGGGAGGTTTATTTCTTCATCTGCAAACCAGCAATGCCCTCTAGTGTACAGATAGCCATACTACACCAGCTAGCTGTGACACATTTTTGAACCATTATAGATGTTTTATGGTGTATACATTCTCAGTAAATATACATCTATAGGTTAGGAGCTAATCCAGGCTGTGCTTACTCGCTGTTTTTTCAGTAACACTCCATTAGTTAACACCTGCTCACTGGTTAGTACACTATGGTGCTTTTAAACTCTTGCAGTGTTTCCCCTAGGATGGAGTTGTAGCAGCGGAGGTGTAGCAAAATTTTTGTCTGAATATAATGATGATGCACATTGGAACAGCTGGAAATTTAGTTTTATGTGAGCTTTATAGGAATGTTTTGGTGGTGGTTGTGGAAGTCATGGTTGTGGGGTTTGGGGGAACATTTTACGTTTTCCAGTGACAAATATGTAATTATTCATCATCTTGGGCAATTATATTTACCATATCACTGAACAAATAGTTGGAAAAGCTAGAGCAGATAATAAATAACGAACACTTGAAGATCAGTCTACTGGGGAGGAACTACAACCATTAGATTTGTGGAAAGGAATCTGGTTGGTTATGATGCTCTCCACAGTGATTTTACATTTATAGCACAGCATGTTTTGGGCACCACCCCCTAAAACCCTGCTAATAAGACCTCAGAATCATTATAGATACGACTGTTCATGTTTGCCTTTTGTGTCTTGTTTTTACAGCTTTTGACATTTATCTGTAGACATTAATATTAAAAAAATGGCAACACGAGAAACCACCTCCCTTCTGAGGTGCATTAAAATCCAAAAAGAAACGTCTCCTCGTTAGCTTAAAAGGACTAGTTTGCATCACTAATTTGCTTTACTAACCTCAGCTCCTCCAGTCACCACTGTCCTTTCTTTTCCTAACAACCACTTTTTCAGACTCATCTGAAACCTGAAAAATAATTTAGGATGAATCAGTCTGTACAGGACAGAGCTGCAGGCTACACCAGTTAAGTTAAGCCACCAGTCTAAGTTTGTACCTGATGTTCTCAACATTGGACAGGTAGGCAGTAATAAAATACAGCTACCAGTTACTTTCTATAAATTGAGCTAATGTTAAATTACATAGAGCCATAAAACGTAGCCTGCTGTAATGTTATAGAAGCTTTCCTGCTCAGCTGCGCAGTCTGAAGGGGAGGGGAGATGTTAGCTAGTGCAAACCGGCTTCACTTTTCCAGTAGGTGGGAAACCAAACAGACTTTTCTTAGTCTTGAGAAGCTGACACGCTGTAACCTACACAGTACATTAACGGCCAGAATATTTTCCCCTGCTCGTGTTCACCGTCACTTTCTGCCGCTCGGACAATCAAATACTCGCTACACACCTCCCGATTCCTTACAGGAGTTACACTGCTCTTATAACACCATCTGTCACGTAGATGTTTTGTATAGAACGAGGAGAGGAAGATAGCCAAGCATTGAGTGTTGCTGTGCTCGCACAGTGTGCGAGTGAAAATATTTGTAGTGCATAGTTTAATGATCGTGGAGAATTTTAGTAGCAGCGGTCATGATTCAGCAGCGGCGCACCGCCGCTCTTGAATGCATATAGGGGAAACACTGTCTTGTCCACTAATTCTCCGTCTCTTCTCCCCCTACGCAGGCCACAGACTTTATAAAAAGGAACATCGTCTTGTCTAGCGGCTTCGTCGGTGGCTTCTTTCTGGGTTTGGCCTCGTAAAGCCACCACTCAAGCTGCAGTCTCCACTTACTATGAATCACACCGCTGCACTCTCCTCTTCATTGTTTACCTCTCGGCCTCATGTGTGCATTGATTCACCTCTTAACCTACTGAACTGAAGGTGGGGGGGGGGGGGGGGGGGGGGGGGGGGGATTACGTTGAACGTTAAAGCATGATCTGTTGTGACATTGTTCTACTCCCCCCTGTTTTAAAACAATCCTAGCTAATTATTTCCTTTCGGGAGGACTGATTCTGAAGTGTGTGTGCGTGCTTGGATTATACTGTGAACACTTTCTTCTGTGGGACCCATACTGGATCTTTGCCAGACTGCTGAATATGTCAAGCTGCTACAAACTAGCAGAGTCCTCACTGCTTTTTTATCACTAATCTGAGTCTTGTCCATCCCCTCGTGGATTTGCCTGATGGATGCTGATCTCAGATTGTTATAAGTTCTCATGTGTGTGCGCTGTTGTAAATATATAGCCAACCCCCTATTCAGAGCAGTAAATACACACACAAGAAAAAATATTATGTGAACAACATGGAAGGCAACAGAGTGGGAAGTTAACACCATCCCCCAGTCTAGTGCCAAGAAGTATTTTTTTAATGTAGCTGTGAAGTTTGGCAAGTTTATGTGCGAGTAAAGCGTGTATGCAAACATAATTCAGCGTTTAAAGTTTGCCACACTGGCTGGGGGTTTAAGCAAAGTTATTTTTCCACTCTGAACAGGAGTTGTTGTTATACAACACATATCATGAGCATAAATCCCAACTAAATGTTGCATCTGAATTTTCTCTACTTAACACTGACAGGTTTTAAATATACATCCTTTATTCCCATAATCCTCAGCTCCACAATGCCCTTTAATGACAGGCTGAGCATCTGCTGTACCCTAATTACCACCGTCACAAGCTAGACACCAGTGCTGTCATTAAAGCGCATAATGGCACAGCGATTGTGACTCCTACGCCCCTCGCTCTTGTCATTGTGCATTTAGTAGTGTCAGTGTAATAATAACACAACAGCGATGCAGCAGAGTTGTGTATCACGTTACCTAGAAAGGACATCTACTCCTAGAAGTCCACTTAAGTTGATCACATGTTGCTTATTTTTGCCTTTTTATACAAGTGCAATATGCAGAAATGTGTCAGATCTGTGTTTTTTGTAGTTTTCTTTTTTGCCATTTTGTAAGCTCATTTCCTCATTGTTTTATTAATTTAAAAAAAATATTTAATGTTAGTTTGTTATCTGAGCTGTATGAATTTGTTTGGGTGTCTCTTTTAAAATAAAGTTGCCTGATTTTATTTTGAATAACTTTTTTTGGGGAGGGATGGGGAAACCTATGTCAATTTATGTATGTCAAATTTAATGTTGCAAAGAGGGGGGAATTAATGTAATTGTGTAATTTTTCACTATTGATGACTATTGTGTTGACTGAGCAATCAAATGTTAATGAAAACCCACATTACAGGGCAAAACCCAAAATAATCTTTTATGCTTGGCCAACACCACAAATGGACCTACAGATACTCCAAAACCACCCACAGCTGCTTTTAAGGGGTTCACTGTTTTAAGTTTGTTTTGTTTTTTTGTTGAATTTCCCTCTATGCGCCAGTCAAACTGCATCCTTTTATTTACAACTCAAATGATTTTTGTGGTGATGGGGCAGTGGATAAGACGCATGCCTTTGGAGTGAGATCTGGGTTCGAATACACTGTGAAACACCATTGTGTCCCTGAGCAAGACCCCTACTTGCTCCAGAGGTGTGTGTTGTAAGTTGCTTTGGATAAAAGCGTCAGCTAAATGAATATATGTATAAAAATAAACCGCTGTACAAGAATATACACAGTATAGTATTTACAAAACATGTTTGCCACCACAGAAGACAAAGTGGAAAACATTGTAAACTAGGAACACTAGAATGATTTCCACAATACCCAGTCATAATTATGGTTGTAAAGATTTCCTGTGTTTAGATGCAGGAAAATGAAGAAAATATGAATATTGTCATAACTTTCCATTTAATGTTTGGAAATGAGGTTTTAAAAATGAAAAAATCCAGAATACAAAACTTCTTTTCAAATGAATGCGGATATTGCGTGTTACAGTTCCTGATGGCAGAAAAATGTCTATTCTGGCGCTCAGATGGGCATTTTGAGGAGGGCGCACTCTGTCAGTAGTGTCAAGGTGGTGATCATGTATCTGCTGTTGGAGATCTGAAAGGAGCAGAAACAAATATTAGTACAACAATTTGTTTTCCTGTGTGTGTTTCTGAACAATGAAGAGTCATGAAAAACTTTGTTCAGGCGTTTCCGTCAGATGGTACCTTGATCCTGCCGTTGTACTTGGCTGAGCCCAGTGCTGTGGAAACCTGGTTCAGGCTTCCCGCTGACAGATCCAGCCTGTAGTGTCTGTAGAAGTGGCTCTTCAGCCCCTGCATGAACTCAATCACCTCTTCAAGATCAATACTTTTCTCCTCCTCCTCCTCCCCGCCTCTACTCTCCTGTGGAACCTTTCTCACACTGCTCCACAGCACCCAGGCATCTTGAGGGTTTACTGTGTAGGTGACCTTCAGTGGTGGCGCAACTGGAAGAGTCCAAATCATTTTGAGGTGCTGGATGCTGGACTCTGTGTGGCAGTTAGTCCATAATGCCACCAGCCACTGTAGGCTTGTTTGGCTGATTTCCAGTGGGCCAAAGCAGCAGTCGAAGGTCTGCTGGAACCAGGATTTGACCAAAGTAGTGAGACCCTCTGCCCCACTGCTGCCGAAGAGCGGCAGGCAGATGAAGTCCTTTGGAAGTGAGCGCAGGTATTCAGGGTTGCCGTTGATGCAGGTGAGCCAGCCACTCCATACTGACCTCTGTGGTTCGTCCTGCCTGGCGAACAATGGCTTTGAATAGATCTGTGGTGGGAAAAAAGAAAAAAAAGTCTTCAGTCATTTACAGGTGACACTTCAATGAAAGTACCTCCAGGATTTAAATATTTCAAATAGACTGTGCTTACCTGTATGATGACAGTTTCAGCATCATCATCCGCCTCGGTCATACCCGGCACCAGAGCGAAGGAGACTCTGAAGCTGCTCTGTGGTCCCTCCACTTCCACTGCTAAACCCTGCTGCCTTTCCGCAGCAATGAATGCTGATAGCCGCCTGGAGTAGCTCTTCAGCTGGGTGTGTCTGAATTGATGGAGAGGAGTAACATAGGACAGCTGCCACTCTGTTTTCACCATCAAGGCCAGCTGCTCTGGATTCACCTTGTCCTTTGACAAAGAGAGGATAGAGAAGATGACCATTCTGTGTCTCTTCAGAAATTAACATGTTGCTATTGGTTACAAATGTTTAATGGAAAAAAAAAAATACATGAAGAACAACGGCCTGGGTTGACTTACAGTGATATTGAGTGACTTTGGAGCCCTTCTGCTGGTGTTCAGCCTACGTGCCGTCAATGCTGGAGTTAAGCAGAGTCGTGAAGCAGTACCTAGGCAGCTGCGGTAGGACAGTCGGTAGCTCTTACTTTTGCTCTTCCTCTGAACTGCAACATTGTTGAGGGGAGTCCTTGTGACACTGTAAATTAAACACAGATGATCACATCAGCTCTTACTCTGGTGCTAATGGTTCTAGTTAGTAATAGAGGGGGTCATTGCATTGCTCTTTGTAAACCACATGCGAGTATTAAGAACCAAAACTCCTGAAAATAGAACAGACGTTGTAGTGACCATACCCTCTCACTTTTACTTACATGATGAAATGACACCATCCGACAGGGGGTGAATATTTGATACTCAACAAATAGATTTTGGGTAGAGTATTGGCTATAGATTAATTGGCCTCACTTGAATTAATGTTTATTTAGCAGCAGCAGCAAGCACACACAAACCAAAGTTCTGCTAAGGCTACTGCTTTCTTATGTTCGGTTCGCAATAACATAACTTAGAAAACCCACTGTCCTGGTACTGTACGTGCACTTCTTTCATTTGTAGAGAAAACATAACGTGTAATTAAAAACTAAAGCCGCACAGAAGTGAATGTAAAACAGCTTCAGTACGCATTTCTCCCATTCTTTTTATTTTGGAGGAAGGTCATTGTGAGAAGAGAAACAATTGTAAAATGTGATATTTCGATTTAGAGTAGGGCTCCCTTGGGTATGGGATATTTGCCGAATTGAAAAGTGGAAGTCACCAATTCAAACGACGTATTGTATATCACTGTACAGAATTGATAGATTTCATTAAAAGTAACGCTACATTAAATCACTCGACTACTGAATGTTATTTGGCGTGACCGTCTCTTCGTGCGTACGACAACTGAAAGTGTCGGGGCTAGAGGAACCGTAGTGCACTGTTGACAAAACGGTGCTATTTCTGTTGTCGCGAAGGCAAACATACTGTAGAAAAGTATTTTAGTACGAAATGAATAGTGTTTTACCTGGTATGATGCAGCTCCATGTCTGGCGTATTGACCGCAGCAGAATGAAACCGGAAACAAATTTGAAAATGGCGCTTTCCCAGCAGTCTGCGCGTTTAGAATCAGCCAATCGCATTACTCCAATGAGGGAGTGGTTTTTTTATTCTATGTATTCCTGTACTTGAGTATTTTCTTTTCATGCCACTTTCTACCTCTACTCCATTAACGTTACATCTCAGAGGGAGATAATGTACTTTTTTAGCCTACTTCACCACATTTAACTGGCAACTTTAGTTACTAGTTACTTTACAAGTTACGATTTTAGAGAACAGAGAGAGTTATTAATTGTTATTAATTATTTAATCTGCACAATCGCAGCCACAAAGAGGCAAAAATAAAAATAAGGCTTGGACTGGCAGCTACCCCGGTTGCAATGCGTTTAAAACTTGCCATTCATGCTTAAGCAGCAACATCCAACATCCAAGAGGGGAAGTGTTAGACCTAACTGAAACAATGGTGGTTTTTATATCCAAACCATTCAGCAGTCTCTTACATGTTTTAATAGTAATACCAATCTTTTAAGGTGTGTAGTGGTTAGGGTTAAGTCAACACAGCAAGTGTGTGTATTTGTATCGGTGTGTGTGCATGTTTCACTTGCGGCTTCACAAACGACCACCGTTCCCCTCCCTGTTACCATGGAAACTGTGCTCTTTCTGTTTTTTAAATCTATTTGTCTTTTCTTTCTCTGCTTTTTTAAAGCATATATTCTTATAATTCTTCTATATTGATTGTTTCTATTCTTCCATTTCTCCTCAAATTTGTGTGAGCCAGTGTTTGTTTATTAAGCATGAACATATGTTTTGCAAGTGCCTATGTATTGAATCGAGCACTGTTCAATAGCACATACACCGCCATACATTCAGTGTGGTGACCACATCAACAGCCAATTGGATTATCGGTAGCTGCTGGTGGGCTTCAACCAATGGAGGAAGCTTGCAGATGATGTGTGAGGAGGAGGGATGCGGCGCCTTGGAAACTGCAGAGGGTGCCACAGGAGAACAGCACACTCTAGTGGCATCAGATGTCTGCATGGATGAGTTCACCTTTCTGCTTTAGAGAACTTCCATTGCCCAGTTCAAACTCTTCTTTTTGCTTCTTACTAATAATTTTGCTGTCTCTGATGGGCACTGGAGAAAGGCCTGGTTCTCAATATTCAATATTAATTTATTAAATTGGTAGTCTCTTTGATCCTGGGATATTAGGGTTTTCATTTACAGGACTTTTTAGTCAAATAAAATAAACATTGAATGGTTGCCGAACATACTTGAAATTATTTTTTTAAATAATTATTTACATTTAAGTATTTGTATTTTAAATTGTGTTGTCATGTTGTTTTACCATGTGGATATAATGCACACGTCAGGATTGCACTCAATTTCGTTGTGCAATGACAATAAAGGACTACATTTCAATCTGACTACAATTCAATGTCTTTTATTGTTAAATACATTTTATGGTGTATGTTTGTAGTGGAAAAGTTGAATTCAACAACTTTATTA
>NC_060150.1:10274380-10291573 GCF_021292245.1 Micropterus dolomieu | reverse complement strand
CAGCTTCAGTACGCATTTCTCCCATTCTTTTTATTTTGGAGGAAGGTCATTGTGAGAAGAGAAACAATTGTAAAATGTGATATTTCGATTTAGAGTAGGGCTCCCTTGGGTATGGGATATTTGCCGAATTGAAAAGTGGAAGTCACCAATTCAAACGACGTATTGTATATCACTGTACAGAATTGATAGATTTCATTAAAAGTAACGCTACATTAAATCACTCGACTACTGAATGTTATTTGGCGTGACCGTCTCTTCGTGCGTACGACAACTGAAAGTGTCGGGGCTAGAGGAACCGTAGTGCACTGTTGACAAAACGGTGCTATTTCTGTTGTCGCGAAGGCAAACATACTGTAGAAAAGTATTTTAGTACGAAATGAATAGTGTTTTACCTGGTATGATGCAGCTCCATGTCTGGCGTATTGACCGCAGCAGAATGAAACCGGAAACAAATTTGAAAATGGCGCTTTCCCAGCAGTCTGCGCGTTTAGAATCAGCCAATCGCATTACTCCAATGAGGGAGTGGTTTTTTTATTCTATGTATTCCTGTACTTGAGTATTTTCTTTTCATGCCACTTTCTACCTCTACTCCATTAACGTTACATCTCAGAGGGAGATAATGTACTTTTTTAGCCTACTTCACCACATTTAACTGGCAACTTTAGTTACTAGTTACTTTACAAGTTACGATTTTAGAGAACAGAGAGAGTTATTAATTGTTATTAATTATTTAATCTGCACAATCGCAGCCACAAAGAGGCAAAAATAAAAATAAGGCTTGGACTGGCAGCTACCCCGGTTGCAATGCGTTTAAAACTTGCCATTCATGCTTAAGCAGCAACATCCAACATCCAAGAGGGGAAGTGTTAGACCTAACTGAAACAATGGTGGTTTTTATATCCAAACCATTCAGCAGTCTCTTACATGTTTTAATAGTAATACCAATCTTTTAAGGTGTGTAGTGGTTAGGGTTAAGTCAACACAGCAAGTGTGTGTATTTGTATCGGTGTGTGTGCATGTTTCACTTGCGGCTTCACAAACGACCACCGTTCCCCTCCCTGTTACCATGGAAACTGTGCTCTTTCTGTTTTTTAAATCTATTTGTCTTTTCTTTCTCTGCTTTTTTAAAGCATATATTCTTATAATTCTTCTATATTGATTGTTTCTATTCTTCCATTTCTCCTCAAATTTGTGTGAGCCAGTGTTTGTTTATTAAGCATGAACATATGTTTTGCAAGTGCCTATGTATTGAATCGAGCACTGTTCAATAGCACATACACCGCCATACATTCAGTGTGGTGACCACATCAACAGCCAATTGGATTATCGGTAGCTGCTGGTGGGCTTCAACCAATGGAGGAAGCTTGCAGATGATGTGTGAGGAGGAGGGATGCGGCGCCTTGGAAACTGCAGAGGGTGCCACAGGAGAACAGCACACTCTAGTGGCATCAGATGTCTGCATGGATGAGTTCACCTTTCTGCTTTAGAGAACTTCCATTGCCCAGTTCAAACTCTTCTTTTTGCTTCTTACTAATAATTTTGCTGTCTCTGATGGGCACTGGAGAAAGGCCTGGTTCTCAATATTCAATATTAATTTATTAAATTGGTAGTCTCTTTGATCCTGGGATATTAGGGTTTTCATTTACAGGACTTTTTAGTCAAATAAAATAAACATTGAATGGTTGCCGAACATACTTGAAATTATTTTTTTAAATAATTATTTACATTTAAGTATTTGTATTTTAAATTGTGTTGTCATGTTGTTTTACCATGTGGATATAATGCACACGTCAGGATTGCACTCAATTTCGTTGTGCAATGACAATAAAGGACTACATTTCAATCTGACTACAATTCAATGTCTTTTATTGTTAAATACATTTTATGGTGTATGTTTGTAGTGGAAAAGTTGAATTCAACAACTTTATTAGATAATATTAAATGATAATTATATATTAGGTGAACTGTTCTGTGGGGTCTTGCTTACAGAAAATGTGACATAGCCTATATAAACATATTTTAGTTCATTATACCTATAATTCATGGCAAAGAGGGTAAAAATTAATCGAGTTAGCCCAGTGTTCTAATTAGAAAGTGATGTTATCCCCGTTTAAATTTTCGTCGTTCTAAAGGTCTCAGAATTTCACATTTATTTATTTTCTCACATTGAAATGTCATTAGAGGATTTTCAAGATGGAGCAGTGGGAGGTATGTGATTCCTTTCATCACCTTTGGGGGGCATCGCCAACACACCTCAGGGCTTGCCTTCTCACACCTGAGAAAAATCCACCTGCGTCCCTGCACCATGGGGGAAACTCCTGCTGCACCTGCAGAAAGATTACATGAACGTCAATCGATTTAATCCTGCCATTATTACACACTAATCGCCTCCAACACGGTTCTCCAGGGCCTTTCGCCAAAGTGTTACCCATTTGACAATGCTTGAGATTTGCTAGATAATCAAATTCCAGGGGGTATTGAAGACCATTATACAATAATCACCTTTGTCAGTATCCCATTGTCAGCGTCAAATTACGGAAATAATAAAAGACACTAAGCTTCCCCTCATTTTGCTGAGGAACCTCCCTAAGGACCCATGGGGATCACTGTAAATTGCAAGGTTCCCTTTTTAATATTCTTTGTGGGGAAAATACATCAGTTTATTCGTATGGCAGACAGTCATTATGGAGGACACACGTTATTACTGTCAGACGAGACAATTTACAGAGGAAATATAAACTGCATGTTAAAAGGATGGAGATAAGACGGGGAAAGGCTGACGTAAGGTGATGGTGTTTGGATGGTTGACGCTTGCGCGGGATCCACTGGATGCAACCGTTGGAGGAGATTAGGAAACTGCGCCTAAATCGGGCCCCACCGCACGCCATCTTGGCTCGACCCACGCTAAAATAACGAAGCTGGGTCCCCGCTCTCACGGGCCATTTCGGCTCTGGACGGAACAGTTTCTTGGACTTTAGAGGGAGGAGCCTTGCATTTCTGGAAGTCGGAGAAACAGCCAGTCGAAGCCAGCCAGCATCTGAGCCAGCGTAGGAACTGGAGCAACGGTGGACGAAGGGTCGCCCGTGTGTTGGAATATGATATAATTTAAATATCCACAAGCACAGACGGTGAATGCAACAGAGTTAGTCGTCGACATGCAGGTGAATGTCTTCCATATTGGCTCGGGAAGCTGAAGCATATTGCAGCCTGGTCACATTACGTTTTCCGTGGGATAAGCCATCTGTGATACACTGGGTGTGCACAGCGCAATAACGGCGAGTGCCAACCGGTCATTCCATCGACAGCTAACTCATATTAACTCAGTTAGCCGACCATTTTCGAGAGCCCCGTTAGCTTGCGGTGACGGGAGCATCTTTGTCGGTGCGGGAAGCGTCCGTGGATGCTGCTGAGGGAGTCCTGTGTCTGGCAGTACCCAACAGTAAGATTCAAACTCGAGGCATGCAAAGAGGGGTGTTTTTCTGCAAACGAGCGAGGAAATCTCCGCGCCCCGGGGTCTGGTCTGTGGTTACTATTTAGCTAGCTCGGTGGCTAGCCAGCCTACCGGGAGAGTAGCTGAAGTGAAGGTGGGGCCGCGGAGCGACAGCCTGGACACCAGCTAATGTGGCTAGCCGGCTAACTTGGACTCTTGAGTGGCCACTGGTGTTCCCGTCACTGACATTGGGGGGGGGTTTAAATTAGCAGGTGTGTGCGGTCTGGCACAATACTAAGTCAGTTCAGCAAGAAAACACGGTATCATTGATTCCTTCAAAACCCGTGTGGGTGGGATATCTTGAGGAGAGCATCCTCGTTTACCTAAATGACCATGGCGGACGACGACGTGCTGTTCGAGGATGTGTATGAGCTGTGCGAGGTGATTGGCAAGTAAGTATTGACATTACCCACTTCTCTTATTTGCTTGTCTCTTGATTATTTGGGGTGTTTTACAGTATCACCTTTCCTCTTGCCACACACAATACAGTTGCCAGGGCCGTGCTTAATTTAGCTGGGTACTGTTTTTGTGTTTAGGCCCAGGGATTTTACAAGGGGAAAGTTCACTGGGTGGGTTAGGTGAGGTCGCTCTTCAAAGGGCAGTGCCATATAACTACACATCAGGTTTAATAGCAAGCCCACCATTGCCTAAAATATGAAGAGGCACAAACTGTGCCTTACATCATGACCTCCCTGCAGGGAAGTGAATGTACATGAGTAGGAACTTGTGTCAGACAATAACATCTTTGATTACAGGTAGAAAAGGTGGAGTAGTACAGGTATTGGTGACCTTCTACTTTGTTTAAATTTACCATTATATTTGAAAAACTCAAATATTCTTCTGTACATCCACACTAATGCCATTTTTTGCAGTTTGTGAAGAAATGTAATGTAATTCAAATGTAAGTCGCTTTGGATAAAAGTGTCTCCCAAATGAGTAAATTAATCCTAAAACTTATCTGGCAGACTGGCAGTTTGAAACACAGGACATGTGGGAAAACTCATCTGGCTGCACATCTAGAATGTCTGCAGACAGGATTTTCCTCCTCCTAATCCCCCTGTTTGGCAGTAGCCGAGCAATACCTGGATACAGTTACAGGCAGACTGGCAAACCGGTCAAACACTCACTTTAGGTGTCAGAGGAGGCATAGCTTTATTGATACAACAGCGGGGTGGTTATGTCTTCATATAAACAAGGAGACTGACAGAGGCATATTTAAACCATGAGATGCAAAGGTGCCAGGAAAATGCATGTTACTTCAGTGTGGTCAGAGATGCCTCCTCTGCTCCTGCTGGAAGTGAGGCAGGAAGGCTGACAGCCCCATCACAGTCCAGGCCTATCAGTCCACCCCCGCCCTCCTGTAGGCGTCACTCACTGGAGGTCTGAGGGTCCATTAAGTTTGTTCTAAGGGAAAGAGGCACACACTCTCCAGACCCTCAGGCCCTGTCCTTTATCCTGAGATGTCCTGTTGCCTTGGTTACTAATTGAAGGTTGCATTAAGGACCACTACCTTGGAGTCCCAGTAACAGATACAATGAACCACTGGGGAGAGTTGGTGTGGAAACAGTCTAAACCGTCTACAAGTTTGCATGGTAGAATTTGACAATACAGCATAACTAGGGTAGTAAATACAGGTAAGTAGACATATTGAATACACCTGCTGCTGTGCAAGTGTGCTACCCCATTTTAAATTATTACACCAGGCCTGGGCCAAAAAATATTTGTAATTTTTTTGATTGTTTTGTTTTATCCACCATAACTGTGAGGTGAACAGAGTTTGTCATATTAGCTAAGCTGCATTTGATTCCACCTAATGTCTTTTCCCGCTATTATCAACCTACATGGCAATACCTATGTAGCCTGCCTGGAAGACCACATTTATAGAGGTAAATGCATCCAGGCTACCTTTTTATCACCAAAATGTAGTAACCATCAGTTTGGTACTTCCAAGTGGCAACCTCTGGGTCTGAAAAGTTCAGCCTGTGTGGAAGTGCCTTAAACATGTATTCTTTGAAATGCCCAGCAGGGGGCAACTACACTGTTTGCACAAAAAGTCAGATTGCATTGGAGTCTATGACAAAATGACCCTACTTCTCACTTTAAACTCGGAACAGTAGTTTGGAGCATATCTTAAGCTTTAGTAAAGATGCAGGCTGCCTCATTTATGTCACAGAAAAGACCAGGAAATCCCTCTCATACTGCCTGTTCTTTTGTGGAACCGCAGTTGATTGATAAAGTGTGTCGAGTCCTGGTGTCTTGGGATGTGTTGGGGGGATTTTTCCTCAGCCGCGAGGTGGGAGGAGAATGGAGGCTGTGGCAGATCAATGGAGACAAGTGGAGTTGGGAATGGGATGGCCCTGAGGCTAAGGATATAAATAATGCCAGCAGACATTGACTGCAACACTCTGCCATCTTCCACTTTGTTTTTAACGTCATGTTTTACTGTCAGCACTGCTGTAGGTAGTGGACAACATGGCAGGCCGCTGAAACCTGGGGATGTTTATTAAAATTTAAGATGGAAATGCTTTCTAGCCACAGGAAACTATCATGAAAACCGTATTTCATGTTATCTTTTCTGGTTAGATGATATTCCTTCTCGTACATTTTAGCCTAAGGGCCCGTGTCCACCAAAGCGTTTTTTCACCAGCTGAAAACGCCACCTGGTCTTCTGAAAATGCCTAGCTAGGTGCGCTAGGGTGCGTTTTGAAGGCGCAGTGTTTTTTTCGGGTCGCTGTGGTTGCTATGATAATTTCCGTGGAGGCGATGTGTTGCAAGTAGGGTAGCCTACTTAATTTTAGTGAATGTAAAAATGTCACCACAAAGTACGTAGGCCTGCTTGCTCTGCATGAAGAGAAGGCTGAAATATGAGAGCACAGACGTGGGTTTATGAGATTTTGCGGCGAGGACACACAAGGCACATCGTTTCGTTTAAGATCGGATATGCTCGGTGTGGTGTTTGTCCCGCCCCTCCTGCACTGTGGTTGGACGGCTGGGTAAAAAGTGACAGTGACGAGCGCAGCGTTTCTCCCAAAGTTGAACATTTTTCAACTCTCGGCGACCGGAAAAAAACGCTCAGCGCCTCGTCACGCTCCTGCCGTTTTTACCAGCTTGGAAAAATCGTCACGCTCCTGCCGTTTTTACCAGTCTTTAAGCTTGGACCTCCTCCAGGCTTTCATTAGTTTGTTTTTTCATGTTCTTTAATATTTTACTGATTACTTCTTCTGACTGGATTTAGAAATGTCCAATCAACATGAATCTAAAATTTAAAACCCGGCACTGACACAAACGCTGCATCAGCAGTGTCTGACAGGGCACACTAATTGAAAAATACTTTAATTGAGGGTCAGTGAAATGAGCTAGGCAAATCTCTACTAAGTTTGTTGTAAGTTGTCCTTTACCTCCTGCCATATAATTGAAGAGTTGTCATGGTAATTGTCTGACATAATTAGATGATCTTGGTGTTGTTATATACTCTTGTGTGCTTTGCTGACCTTCGACCTAAGCTCCTTTCAAACTTGTACACAAACCCTATTATCCTGTCCCTCCTTCAGTCTTCTATTGTTGCTCAGAGAAGTCGTCTATTATTGTCCTTGATCGGCTTGTGTCGGAGAGGAACAGCCTGGTTGGGTGGGATTGAGAACATTGGGGACGCCATCACTGTCCAGTAATCAACTCCTCTAAACATGGATTTAAAAGAGAGCCATGTTTAGGGTGATTTCTACTGAAAGACGGTTAGTAATTTCTTTTGGAGAATGTTTGATGTAACGGACTTTATGTTGACACTTCCCCTTGTCATCTAATTTTCCTGATGCATTCTTGATTAGCTTTTTTTTGTCTCTGTGATGGCATAGAGTTACAAGATAGGAGCATAAATTCAGATTGTGTTTAAGTACCAGCATATGCTCATTGTCCACAGGGATCCTCTTTTAGCACTGCTTTCTTCTTCTCATTATTTTCACCGGAAAGATGTGCTTTTGAGTTCTTGGCAGTGCAGAGAGCTTAGCAAGGTTTCAGAACTGAGAGCCAAAGAATAAAAAGTCAAACATATTTGAACTTTTAGCAAGTCGGACCACTTATTCATCAGGGCTTATAGTTGCATGGCAACAGTAAGAGCTGCATATATGTCTGTGTAGCATAACTGTAAAGAGAAACACTGACAGTCTGATTTTACAGCTCATGCATGTAAATGAGTGTAAATGCACTCTCCTGTGGCTATGCTTG
Source organism: Micropterus dolomieu (assembly GCF_021292245.1). Taxonomy (NCBI): domain Eukaryota; kingdom Metazoa; phylum Chordata; class Actinopteri; order Centrarchiformes; family Centrarchidae; genus Micropterus; species Micropterus dolomieu. The sequence continues at coordinate 10,283,862 of NC_060150.1, read as the reverse complement.
TGGCTATACTAGCCTTATTTCAATATAGGAAGATCAGACGATTAGGTGCCGACGCAGGTGAAAGATGACACGCGTTATTGAACAGGCATAGGCAGTGCAGGCCCTGATCATTACGTGCACATTGTTTGTACTTTACTTAGTAAATCTTAGCATAGTGCACTAACCACAGGGCTGTTTTTGAGATTTCAGCTCTAGTTGAAGTGTTGGCAAAGTGCTGATGCAATTTAATCCATATGATTCTGTTTAAATAGGACTTAGGTTGGAGTCACAGTGCACTTTAATTCATCCCTGAGGTGCTCATTAGAGCCAAGAATATTGAGATATGCAACTCACTAAACCAATGAAGTGATCAGTCCTCCAGCTTATTCGGGGTTGGATAATTAAATTGCTTGGACATCTAAATCTTACATTTTCAGTGATTGTTTTGTAGATTTTAGCCTTCTATTAAAAGCTTTTGTCTAAACAGATGCAATCTGCAAGATGTTTTGCTGCAGGAAGGCCAAATTGTTAAGCCACTGGTAACTTTAAGCATATAAAGTCAAATTTCAGATGTCACTTATCACATGTTTTTAGCAGCTTCAGGTTGGTTTAACAAGCAAACTAAATAAGGCACATTTATTTAGGAAGTATTTAATGTGACTTGTTCAGCTTGATGTAGCCCTCATCATGTTGACTGATGTGTCAACATGTGATGAGAAGAGAATATCTTCAGTGCAGTTTAGGACTGCAAATAATGAAGATTGTCATTTGATTAATCACTGAATGCTTTTAGTCTGTAAATGGCATAAAAAAAATTGTGCAGAACCCAAGGTGACGTCTTCACATTCCTTTAGTTGTCCAGCCGACAGTCCAAACCACAAATATGTTAAATTAACAGTAAAGGGAAAAACAGAGACTAGCTGCAAATCCTCACATTAGAGAAGCTAGATCTGGGGACTGTTTGGCTTTTTTTGCTTTATAAATCACTTAAATCACGTAAACCATTATAATTAAAATATGTGCTGGTTAGTTTTTAACTAATTGTTTATTTGGGTTAATTGTTTCAGAGCTTATTTAACTAACCACAACCCACAGGGATCTGTTACCTGTTTATCAGGTACACCTGTGTACAGTTTTAGGCAATCCCTTGCAATAGCAGGTAGTAAAACATATCTTTGTTTGGCATTCTAGTTTTTTAGACATTGTGTTAGAGTTAGATACCTTGAATGGTGATTGCCATAGTTGGTGTGCTATTTTGCATTGCATATGAAGATGTCTGATTAATGGAAATGGGATTGGAGTGACTGTCGTTCAGCTGGAAAACCCAGGGGTGAAAGCCCCCAGCTTCTTGGCATCCACTCAGCTGAAGTGTCCTGAAGCAAGACACTGATTTCCTGCTGGGATCAATAAAGTATCACATTACTGTGTGTCATCTTAATCTGTTTTGTAGAATAAGATATCAAGAGAGAAAAGTTTGTGTAGGTTGTCTTTAGCTTGAAATATATTTAAAGTAGTATCTGTGTAGTAGCACAGAAACAGCACTTGTGAAGGTTGTCAATGACCTCAGGGTGAACTCTGATTGTAAAAATGTTTCCATTCTTGTACTCCTTGATCTGACAACTGCCTTTGATACAGTGGACCACAATATTCTTTTAGATTGTCTTGAGAACTGGGTTGGTATCTCTGGCACTGCCCTGTCATGGTTCTATACCTATCTGACTGGCAGAAGTTATTTTGTTTCTCTGTTCCATTCTTGGTCCTTTACTGTTTGTTTTGGAAAAATTATCAGTGATCATGGAGTGAATTTTCACTTTTATGCAGCTATATTTATCTGTTGCACCAGACAACCCCAAAGCTCTCGACCACTGGAATGTCCGTTCCATTCCATTTTGGATTAGTCAAAATTTTCTTAAACTAAATGAGTATAAGACAGAAATTCTTGTGGTTGGCTCTAAGACACAGAGACAAATTATTTCAAATTAGGGGTGCAACAACTAATCGATGTAATCGTCAAAAATCGATTATTAAATTTGTTGCCAATGAAGCATCTGAAGAGGAGGCGTGTAACCTTTTTGCTCTGTGGATGATGAAGACTCGTCTCGGTAAGCTAGTTAGCGAGCTAGCTTCACGTTAAAGCTGTGTTACCTTACGTTTTCTATACAGTTGGTCAATTTGATTGTTATAGTAATGGTGCTGTGTGTAGCACATAATTATGATACACAACGGCCGCGTTCACATTCCAAATGTGCCCTGACTTTACAATCATAAACAATGCATCGCTCATGGCGATGTTCCCAGCTGGAGAACGTGTTGCTGCCGAGTGTGCAAGATTAGACAACACCGGACAATTTCATACTAAAGAAGAGAAAACAGTTCTCCTGTCTATGCGTGAGGCGGCGGGTAATCCGCCCCAAACTCCCTTAAAAAAATCCTGGGGTTTTGTGAGTTGTTGAGTTACGGGAAACTATTTAAATGCTGTGAAACACTGTCTACTACAAAATCGTTATTATTGATCCCCTCTTGTAAATTTGGCAAATGTAATGCATGACGTTATTTCTTTCTTTGTATACAGTGTCAGTTTGTCCCGGGTTGTTGTACTGGCGTGAAAGCTGCTCCATCACTAAAACAGCTGATCAGCTGCTTATCAGGACGTGATTTTAGTGGAACTTTCTTTTACTGCAGCAGAAACATTCATTAAAAGATGCATTTTTGAAAACAGTATTTATTTTATTGTCTTGACTATTAATTAGCTCATGCCTAAAACAACCTCAGGATAAATTTAAAGGCTAATAGCTAAATGAGAGGCATTGTGTCATTTTGTGATTCATAATCCGAATAGTTGATTATTCATTTCAATAATCGATAGATTGAAATGCCTGCCTGTGCAGGAAAAGAGTGTTGTTAAAAATCTGGGTGTCCTTATTGACTCACATTTTAACAGTGTTACAAAGGTTGCATTTTTTCATTTAAGAAATATTGCCAGAGTTAGACCCCACCTTGCCTTGGAAGATGCTAAAAAGTTGTTATATGCTTTTGTTTTTTCACGATTGGATTAATGTAATGCCCTTTTTACTGCTGTACCCCAAAAATATATTAATAGAGTACAACTAATTAAACTAAAGTTTTAGCTTCTCTCCACTGGCTTCCTGTAGCATTTAGAATTGATTTTAAAGTTCTTTTAATTGTTTTTAAAGCACTTCATGGTTTAGCACCTTCTTATCTATCTGACCTTTTATCGAATTATGTTCCAACTCGCTCTCTCAGGTCCTCTGATGCTAGTCTTCTTAATGTCCCAAGAGAACGAACAGCTTTCTGTTACTATGCACCAATGGCTTGGAACAAACTCCCATTATAAATAAGAGAAGCAACCTGTCTTGATAGTTTTAAGACGCAGCTCAAGATCTACTTTTATGCCTTTGCTTTTAACTGATTATAGTTATTCTTTTGCTTTTATCTATTTTATACTTTTATATTGTATTTATTTCATACTGTAGCCCTGGCTGCTACCCTTTCCCAGTTTAAATACCTGTGTTTTTGTGCTTGTGGATTATGTACATATGCTATATTGTAAGTTTTATTCATTTATTTATGTACTACTTTTTGCTTAAGTGCTCATGATGTAAAGCACTTTGAGCTGCATTTTATGTATGAAAGGTGCTATACAAATACAGATTATTATTATTATCAGTGTCATGTTGTGACGCTGTGTACACAGTTTTGTTTTTTACTTTGCCCAGCCTAAATAGTATAATAATCATCATTGTTTTCTTTCACTAGAGAACGTCTTGTCTGCCTTTTGAACTTTCCTCTCCATGTACAGTATATGCTCCTTTAAGGTGCCCACACACAGCAGATCAATAGTTGTGAATGGATGGTTTAAAGTTGAAGTTTTCTTTTAGACTACAAAGCCAGACTCTACAGGGTGGTTTAAACAAACCTGAGTCCTCTTCTGGCTTAAGTAGAGAAAAATATTTTCTTCCAAAGCTTCAGAACCTCCTGAGGGTATCTCTGCTCTAAATTCCAGTTTACAACAGGAATGCTAATTTCCCTGGTAATATTCAAAGGGTTGTTCCTCTAATTTGCATAAGGAAGCACTCTGGATTATTGTTGCTTAGACATTCACAGTTGAACAGCACTGAACTTTGTTGAACTTGTTAAATTAACAGCTTTGCACTTGAGCTCAGTTTGGGCAGTAGAGCACGCAGCACTTATCTGAGAAGCCTTCTGTTGAATCATATTTTGTTATTCCCTTTCAAAGCACATGCCTCTGTACAAATGAATGAATAGACAATTGTCAGTGTTTCCCACAGAATGACATTGTATCTGTGGTGCACAGTGGATGACTAGCAGCTATGTACAGCTTTCTATCCTCCACAACCCAGCTGTATTCTAACGTTAATATAGCTAGTCTCAGAGATTGACAGCGTTGTTAAGAACATAGATACTTAGTTAACTTGAATGCATCAGTCTTGGACGAATATGTGCATTTGGCATTCATGATACTAACCATTCAATTCCAGATTGATTCAGCACATGATCATGTTTTGATTCAGATTGTGCACGAAGAGGAGGGGCTATTCAAAGACGGGTCCGTTGTCAATAGCGGCTTTCACACTGCCTTATTTTCCAGAGTCGGAAAGGGGGGTCCAATTTGATCCGCCTCTGAGCCGGGAACGCAGCCGGCATGCTGGTGTTGTATTACGTGTAACGATGTTTTTCTACGCCGCAGTAAAGGCAATGAGTCTGTTTCTTTATCATTGTGTTTCCTGTTATTTCTGACCATTTGATAAACAAAAATGTTAAAACAATTAATTGAAATTCTATTGAAATCGCAACGCAATATGGCCTTTGGTCATTTTCAAATTGCAGTCAATATATGTATATATTTTTTAAAGGTACTTTATAGTCACATACACGTTGCGAAATCCATTCTCTGCTTTTAACCCATCCCTCAAGGGAGCAACTCCAGATCTTTATCAGTGTCTGGTTAATGGCACTGACTGAAGAACCTAACATGTTTTTGATTGTTTCATGGTGTTTTAATAAACATGTCCACCAACCTGTGGCTCTTTACACATCCATGACACAGAGAGCAGCAATGTAACCTGATCTCCATGTTTTTATAGAGTCCCGGCTTTTATTTTATGAGAAATCACATGATGTCCTCTCTCTCATTCACTCTAGCTTCACAGCGGAGCTTTCTGGTCCATTCACAACAATTGAGCTTAGGTGGCTTATCCAGCACCTGCCACATATGTTAAATATAGTGGCAGAGAATGAGGGGAGTTGAATTTAAGTTGGTTTTCTGCTTGTTCAACAATTATTAAATTGCTATTAAATGCATTCAGAACAGATTTGAATTGCTATTTTTACTCTGTTTTATTGTTTTGGCTCTGGTGATTTTCCTTTGGTGCTGGCTTAAACCTCTTTGAGACACTCCAAAAATTCCTCTATGCAGAAAAAAAAACCAGAATAGGATTCACCACTAACTCTTTTAAAGTTCTATGAAATCATATCAGTAACATTAATGCCAGAACTTAAATTTGTTTACACGTTAAACAATCATTTACTTGGATTCAAACCATTTGTGGCCACTAAATATTTCTGGACATGTTGCTGTTGATTTCACTGTGTTGGAAATCATTATGGTGTTGCATGTTAGTAGTGAGGTTTGCTTAATGTAATGGGTTATTCACAAAATACTTCAGATGATGGTGTGGAGAAAATTACTGGTGTAGACTTTACTGTATGCTACTGATGATACTGTGCACAATGACAGACCAGATGAGATGCAATTTACTTGGCTCGGGGTTAGAACCAAGGAACAGCACCAATAGTTTGCCTACCTGAGAAACTACAAATTATGTTTTGGGACAGACTGAGTGAATGATGCTAGATGCTGGCCACAGCTAAAGAGCAAAATGCTGCTTTAAGCAAAGATGGTTTCTCTCAGGAGAGCAGTACTGGTGATGTTGAGTCTGCAGCTACAGATGTGTCTTGTCCCTGTTTGGGAGAGAGAAAAAAACAGAGGCCTGAGAGGAAAATGGGCTCATGGCCAGGACGGATGTTACAAATCCACGTAACAGCCAGTCTTTGATTTACATGGAGCAGAGAGTTTAAATGAGCCAAGGAGCAGTCTGTAAAGATTGCCACTCTGGGCTAATGTTTGATGACTGCCGCTCTCGGATGTGAGCCATGTGTGGGCGTTTTGTATGAGCCCACTCAGCACAGCTGTGGTGATGTCAGTATGGCATGCGGCCTCTCAGCTTAGGCACACACACACACAGACACACCCTCTCCCTCTCTCTGTACTTGCTCTCTTATAATGCCTCTGTACATGGCTGAAGCGGTAATTAAATTCTTTATTTTCCAGAAGATGAGATGAATTGCATTCTAATTTAAATAGCAGCCCCAAACCCCTTTCACTTACAGTATACATCTGTTGTAGAAACACCCCATTCAGGAATTGATTCTACTTGTAGCTCCATTGAATTGACAGCTACGATAACAAATGGGGTTGATGCATAAAATCTGGCAAGTTCACCAAACCCCACCTCATTGCTTAATGAAGGTAATGAGTTTTATTGACACACATTAGATCAGTGCCAAGATGGCCTTACCTTCATTGCATCATTTGTGTCCCTGTGGTTGCAGCCTTTGACTGCCTCTTAAGGCCCATGCAGACTACACGATTTTCAGTGTTGGCCAATGGCCGTGCCATTCACACTACACAACTTGCCGTCTTGTGACGGGACTCTTGAAGTCGTTGTGGCATTCACACTACGTGATTGATCGGTGACGGGGTCACATACTACACGAGCTGACAGCGACTCTGTCACCCGACACTGGTCTCCAAACCACGTTTTGTCAAGAAAACACACGTGAAATGTGAAACGCGAACCTACACACGAAACAGCTGTTGATTATTATTATAAAGATTCCAACTATAAACACAAAAAATCTGTGTGAAAGAATGGATTAGCACACTCAGGTAGCAGGGACTCTCTGTGCTGCAGAGAAAGCTGAGGGGAGTGAAAATTGTTTTGCGGTGAAAAAGTAGCTGCCTGCTCTGCCAGCAGCCTGATGCGTCATTGAGTAGTTCACACAATAACGACTGCCGACCGCCAATCAACCGCTGATTTACCCCCGATCACAGCCTGACAGCGGCAAATCGGGCTAAAAATCGTGTAGTGTGAACTAGGCTTTACTGGGGCAGTCACGGGCGGAGGTGTCAGAAGCTCCATCATGCCCTCAAGAAGCACCTCACACCTCTGAGGCCCTGTTTGTAATAAGAAACACAGCTGCTACAGCACGTCAACCCATGAGGGCAAAGGTCAGTGGGGTTGTCGGATCATAGCAGGACTTCTGTGAAAGTGCTTGATGGGAAGAGTGTTGTTTTACGGTTCTCGCAGCCCAGAGCGTACACATGCTCCCTGCATTTGTCTGTTTGGGTTAATCATTGCGGCAGATGTGTGAGTAAATCAGCTGGAGCTCCCATCCATACTCACAACATGCACACAGACGCTGAAACTGTTGGTTTGACTCTGACATTGTCAGGCAAGTTAATTTGCTAATTCAGTTAATGGCAACCACTTTGCTATAGCAAAATAGGTGTGTGTGTGTGTGTGTGTGTGTGTCCAGTAGCATTGGTTCTGCCTCTGAGGATTGTAGACTTGGGAGATGTAGAGACAGCTGTAACACGGTAGGGGGGTGGGGGTGTGTGTGTGTGGGTGTGTGTGTGTGTGTGTGTGTGTGTGTGTGTGTGTGTGTGTGTGTGTGTGTGTAGCTCTCAGTGGGCAGGAGACAGAAATTGTGCAAATGTCTCAGCTTTCAGTGTCTGTTCCCACCACTTTGTTATGGATTTAATCTCATGCTTGGAAGAATTAGAAAGCATTATCACATCTGTGAGACTAATGAAATGTGTTATAGTTTCTACATGGACTTGACCTGTGAGTTCATGTGAGGAGTGTCTTTAATGTGGCTTGGGTGGTGGGGAAATACTTGTAGAAGGTCTGTAGGAGGGTCCAGGGTTGTATACAACAGTTTCATAAATAGTGTTGCACTGATTAATCTGATGACCGTTTAATCTGTAAATCAAAGACATCTGATTATTAGTCTATGGATTTATTAAGTGAAAAGCATGTCATTGTTTTTTACATTAAATGCATGATGCATTTATTTCTTGAAAAGTAATAGATAAATAAATATAGATAAATTTTAAATGCAAAAGCCTTGTTAGTGCAGGTTGAATTGCAAGTTATTCTAAGCTTTTGGGTGGGCTGCCATACATTGGACAACGTCTGGGTAGGCAAGTCATGGCTAGACTTCTTTGTTCACCTTTTAATACAAAATCTTGAAAATGTCTTGCATTCGGTTGGGACACCGGACAGGAAAACGTGCCTTTTATAGCTTCCATATGTCAGCAGCATTGCTGTTATATTAGGAAACACAACCTTACATTGTCTGCCACCTCAGTTGCCCAGGAAGAAACCTTGAAGCGTAGGTCTCCCTTGCTCAGGTTTCTATAATAAAGCTTTTATTTGAGCTTTTACAGCTGTGCTGCACATCACCGCTCTATAATTCCCACTGGCACGAGCACAGAGGCTACGTTGCGTAGCTAACCACCCGCTGTAAATCCAGAATATTCTCAAAAATGGCACCCTCTGCCCATTGCACTAGGCTGGTGTGGCTGTGTGCATATGATTATGTGTACAAATGTTTCTGGTAAGTGCTGATTGATCTTGGGGCTATTCCCGTGTTTTAAATCTGAGAAATCCTGTACGCGCAGGATTGGTGTAGGTATCTGTGACTAACTTTGTGTGTGTGTTGCAGGGGCCCCTTCAGCGTGGTGAGGCGCTGCATCAACAGGGACACGGGCCAGCAGTTTGCTGTAAAGATCGTCGATGTGGCCAGCTTCACCTCCAGCCCCGGCCTCAGCACAGAAGGTGAGGAGTGCAGCAGACCTGGTTTGCACTGTGACTGCATTTAAATCTTAGTGTTTGCTGTGCATTTGGAGCACCAGATGGGTGGCTTTAACAGAATCAGGACAGGAGAGGATAGTTGTCAGGGATGTTGTCAATCACGGAGAATTACTGACTTACATCTTTGACCACTAACTTGTTAAATCGTTTCCTGTTCTGTAATGGAAACGACACCCACCTTGTTCTCCTTGTCAGTTAAAACAAATGTTGAGAATCATTTACAAATACTATTTGGCTAAGATATCAAACAACCAGGCACACAGGTGTATAATGGCATTCTCACACACAAATAAATGAGGCATAATGTCACACATGCTGCACCCAGATGAACTGATGAACTGCATTTGTTTGCCTGTGTGTGTGTATTTGTTAGTTTGTAGTATGCGTGAAATGTTGAAGCATGCCATGTCTCACCATGTGGTTTTGTGCAGAGAGAGAGAGAGAGAGAGAGAGAGAGAGAGAGAGAGAGAGAGAGAGAGAGAGAGAGAGAGAGAGAGAGAGAGAGAGAGAGAGAGAGAGAGA
>NC_060150.1:10273795-10274298 GCF_021292245.1 Micropterus dolomieu | reverse complement strand
GAGAGAGAGAGAGAGAGAGAGAGAGAGAGAGAGAGAGAGAGAGAGAGAGAGAGAGAGAGAGCTAATGTTGGCATTCACTGTGTGCCATCTGCGATGCCCCAGTCAGAGATTAGCCTGGTTGCCAATAACAGCAAGTCAAGGAAATAACAAAAGTGGAGATTTATATCAGTGTTTCCCAAAACAAAGCCTGTGTCCTAAATAATTTTGGATGTTAGTATGTTATTATCCTGAAACTACATTTACTTAAACCCGAAGAGTTTTTCTAACCTTGTAAATTTGGAATAGTTTGGATTTATGTCGTTAGTCTCCTGAGCCACTCCCAGCATGTAGCTTGCGCCCTGTGGTCAGCTGCACCACACATGTTAAAATTAGCACAGTATACATAAGTGATGAAAAGAATATGCAGAAGTCATCAAATAGATAATGGGTAGGACTTATGATTGTCCACTTTCACCACAAGTGTGTCATACAGCAAACATCAGACCAACAACATCAACAGACCA
>NC_060150.1:10221849-10273775 GCF_021292245.1 Micropterus dolomieu | reverse complement strand
AGCTAACCACCCGCTGTAAATCCAGAATATTCTCAAAAATGGCACCCTCTGCCCATTGCACTAGGCTGGTGTGGCTGTGTGCATATGATTATGTGTACAAATGTTTCTGGTAAGTGCTGATTGATCTTGGGGCTATTCCCGTGTTTTAAATCTGAGAAATCCTGTACGCGCAGGATTGGTGTAGGTATCTGTGACTAACTTTGTGTGTGTGTTGCAGGGGCCCCTTCAGCGTGGTGAGGCGCTGCATCAACAGGGACACGGGCCAGCAGTTTGCTGTAAAGATCGTCGATGTGGCCAGCTTCACCTCCAGCCCCGGCCTCAGCACAGAAGGTGAGGAGTGCAGCAGACCTGGTTTGCACTGTGACTGCATTTAAATCTTAGTGTTTGCTGTGCATTTGGAGCACCAGATGGGTGGCTTTAACAGAATCAGGACAGGAGAGGATAGTTGTCAGGGATGTTGTCAATCACGGAGAATTACTGACTTACATCTTTGACCACTAACTTGTTAAATCGTTTCCTGTTCTGTAATGGAAACGACACCCACCTTGTTCTCCTTGTCAGTTAAAACAAATGTTGAGAATCATTTACAAATACTATTTGGCTAAGATATCAAACAACCAGGCACACAGGTGTATAATGGCATTCTCACACACAAATAAATGAGGCATAATTTCACACATGCTGCACCCAGATGAACTGATGAACTGCATTTGTTTGCCTGTGTGTGTGTATTTGTTAGTTTGTAGTATGCGTGAGATGTTGAAGCATGCCATGTCTCACCATGTGGTTTTGTGCTGAGAGAGAGAGAGAGAGAGAGAGAGAGGTGTGAGAGTGTTGGTGCTAATGTTGGCATTCACTGTGTGCCATCTGCGATGCCCCAGTCAGAGATTAGCCTGGTTGCCAATAACAGCAAGTCAAGGAAATAACAAAAGTGGAGATTTATATCAGTGTTTCCCAAAACAAAGCCTGTGTCCTAAATAATTTTGGATGTTAGTATGTTATTATCCTGAAACTACATTTACTTAAACCCGAAGAGTTTTTCTAACCTTGTAAATTTGGAATAGTTTGGATTTATGTCGTTAGTCTCCTGAGCCACTCCCAGCATGTAGCTTGCGCCCTGTGGTCAGCTGCACCACACATGTTAAAATTAGCACAGTATACATAAGTGATGAAAAGAATATGCAGAAGTCATCAAATAGATAATGGGTAGGACTTATGATTGTCCACTTTCACCACAAGTGTGTCATACAGCAAACATCAGACCAACAACATCAACAGACCATCAACCAGACAACTGCTTTACCAACCAGACAACTGCTTTACCAACCAGACAACTGCTTTAACAACACAAACATCACCCTAGTGCTTTACAAGTTATACTAAGGTGCAGCTCCCCGACACCCAGTTAACTCATGAGTGTGACGTTACAACCCAAACTCATGCCCAACAGGGAGAACAACAAACGCACGTGTGTACATTTTCAGGTGAGGACTGCGGCTTAGCCTTCAACTCAACAATTTTCAATTTCAGTTAAATGCTAAAGTTATTGTTACCTTGTCTGTGGTCCGCTGGCATAACACCGGGGGCTTTCTGATCAGATGCCGTTGTGCTGTTGGCGAGGCTACATAAGTTTCGTTTTATGGTGGACAGACAGTAACATTACAGAGTTGTTTTCTTTTACCTTGAAATAATCCCATACTGTGGACACTTTCTTCTTTGTCCATCGTTATTTTCTCTCTATTCCTCCACTTTCCATACAGTGCCATCATAATCACGTCGTGTTCACACAGCAGAAGTGCGATGTGCAACAGTAATAAATGTCTGTGCAAAACGGTGTGCTGTATAGTTAAATGGATTAAACGAAGCCTCGATGCAAAGAATTTGCATAGAAAACGTTACAGCTTATAACGTGAAGTAACACGGCTTTAATGGGAAACTAGCTCGTTAACTAGCTTACCGAGACAAGTCTTCATCTTCTACAGAGCAACAACATTACGCGCCTCCTCTTCAGATGCTTACTGCGCTGCAGTAACACCTTCACCACCTAAAACCTCCAGAGTGTGGCAGCACGTCACTCTTCACTCAGCCAAAAAGGTTGTGAACTGCAGCGTCTGCAAAGCTGAGCTTTCCTGGAAACACCGAAGCATCTGAAGAGGAGGCGCGTAATGTTGTTGCTCTGTAGATGATGAAGACTTGTCTCGGTAAGCTAGTTAACGAGCTAGTTTCCCATTAAAGCCGTGTTACTTCACGTTATAAGCTGTAACGTTTTCTATAAAGTTTGATACACAACGGCCGTGTTCGCATTCCAGATGTGCCCTGACTTTACAATCATAAACGATGCATCTCATGGCAACGTTCCCAGCTGGAGAAGTTGTTGGTGCCAAGTGTGCAAGATTAGACAACACCGGACAATTTCATACTTTCTAAAGAAGAGAAAACAGTCCGCCCCAAACTCCCTTAAAAAAATCAGAGTTTTGTGAGTTGTTGAGTTAGGGGAAAATATATAAACGTTGTGAAAAGCTGTCTACTATGAAATCGTTAATTAATAATAATAATTATTATTATTATAATTATTGACCCCCCTGTAAATATAATGCATGACGTTATTCCTTTCTTTGTATATGGTGTCAGTTTGTCCCGGTGTGTTGCAGAACTGGCGTGTAAACTGCTCAGTCACTAAACAGCAGATCAGCTGCTGAGATCAGGACTTGATTTCAGAGGAACTTTCTGTTGCTGCAGCAGAAACGTTCATTAAAAGATGCATTTTTGAAAACAGTATTTATTTTATTGTCTTGACTGTTAATTAGCTCATGGCTAAAACAACCTCAAGTTTCATTTAAAAGCTGATAGTTAAATACGCATTGTGTAATTTTGCAAGTCATAATTCGAATAGTCGATTATTCGTTTCAATAATCGATAGATTAATCGACTATCAAAATAGTCGTTAGTTGCAGCCCGAATACTAATCTGTATAAATGTAGGAGTTGTGCCTAATGTTTATTAGTATACTGTTTGGTAAGTAATATTTGGACCCTTCATAACAGATATTTAGGGATAATGATTATTTCCATTATTGATTAATATGTCGATCATTTATTTTATTGATTAATCATTAAGAAAATACTGAAAAATGTCTGACATGTGTCCAGAGCCAAGGTGAAGGCAGTGTCAAGGTGACTGATTTGTGGTAGGTTGCAGCCAGTGAATTGTTTTAACATTGTTGCCTTTTTAAAAACTTAATTGCGACAATTAATCAATTATTCAAATGTTTGCTGATTAACTTTCTGTCACCTGGCTAATGGACTAAACATTTCAGCACTACAAATTCTGGATTGTCAGTTATCGTAGTGTGGGAGTGGTTCTATTGTGGTTAATTAATGCACAAGTGAAAACCATTATTAAATAACTATTCTGTATCCCAGATTGTAGTGTTTTTATCTTGAAGTATCACGTTTCCTGGGATATTGTAAAATGACGCATCATAAGCTGAAATTTTGACTGTCCTAAATATTAAGTCAATATTCAAACATCTAAACTGAAAGTTTCACCTTAGGTTAGAATTAATCTGTTTCGCACCCACATATGTGACATTTTTTTAGAATCACGAGAAGAAATAAGCAAGGGGCCGGAAAGGTAGAGAACTGGATTGCAGCCAGATTTGGAGAGTGGTTTCCTGAGACCACATACCATAGCTTATTAAGAAAGAATCTGTGTCAGCATAAATGTGAGTGAAAAGGAAAAGTTGCTACAAGCCAAGTAACGAAAATTCGTAGATATGTATGTGTGAGCATGTCAGGGAGTTGGACGAACAAATGATTAATAGTGTAATTAAGAGTTTGAGAGTATTGAACAAAAGCAGAACGAGTGAAGGTCTGGCTTTGTAGAATTAAATAAAGATGAATATAGAGAGTGAACTGGTGAGCGCACTCAATCAACATTAACGCTTTATGGGTATTGAATTTCAGAGAAAAATCCAATAGTGCAATTTGCAGTATTATCAGCTAGATGTGTGTTGTAAGTTTAGGTAATGAACATATTGGAAATGTAATTCATCAGCACCCGAGACAAACTAACCATAGCGCATGACCAAGCACTTTTCAATGTGACTTCTATAAGCTGGTTTTGTCCGACTGTCATGAGAAGTACATCTGATGCAAATGGTGCAAAGACCTGTTCCTCAAAACTATCACATATTAGAGAGTGAAATTATTTAACATTACATCACAGCGCCTAGTCTAGCATAGACCTTCCATGTAAGAATTGATTTGGAATTGGCTCAGTGATTGGCATTGGTTTCATTCAGACTGTTCCAGTCCTTTCTGGCTCGCTCCCTCTGAGTGGTTTCCTCGTTGCCGTGCGGACACTGGGCTGCATTGTTGAGTTCAAGAATAGATAGTCAATGAGGCTCATCGAGGACGAGCCTAAAGAGGAGAGAAGCGAAATAATGAAAGCAAAGGAACAGTAGAATGGGGGCTCTGTAGTGGGGACACAGTGTCGTTTCTCTGTGTTGCATAATGACACTGGTCTGTCACGACACAATGAACACACACACAAAGATCAGACTTGCAGATGGGGAGTGGAGTGTGTAAATGAGGTTTTTATGGAGTGAGGAGCTCAATAACGGCACATTACTGTCCGTCTGTCTTATCACTTGTCTCGCCAATTGGTAGCCATGCTATTCAATATTGTGTATTTCCTTTTCTTTAAAGGGAGAAGACACCTCCTAACAGTGTTTTCCCTTCAGTGTTGTTTCCTTTAACGCTGCAGTCAAAGACACATAATGCCACACAGTCATGTTGTAATTGTATATATTGTAATTACATCTGGATGTGGTGATAATGAGAGGGGATGATGTTGATGAGTGCGAGCCAGATGTGCATTTAAAATGGGATTCTAGCATTGCTGCATCTGATGTTGCTCGTCTTTCTGCTAGAAACCAGCATGTCGGCTAGTTTATCTGTCTGCCCAACATGTTAAAACTCACCTTGCTTGCTCAGGATCTATGAACACTGGAATCCCTCTGTCTGTAAATGAAACACTCTGTACCTCCCTCTGGTGGTGAAGTTGAGATGCGGCAGGTCTGTTGAGGTGTGAAAAGAGGAGGGTGGCGTGTCACCAAGGGACGTGAAAGGAATTTAACAAGGCACCAGCCAACCACAAATGAGCATCACAGCAGATAAGCCGTCATTCTTTCTCAAATAGACACCAGGGAGCTTTCTCATTTGATCATCAAGGTCATCTGATGTCTTCTAAACTAGGTTTACATTTGTTTGGTGCATTTGAAAGATTAATGAGTTGGATCATTTCAGTGTGTTGTGGATAAATCATGATTTACAGTACGTATGTTTGTTTCTGCAGACACCCGGCACCTGATTAAGAGTGGCTGACAGCACATCTGTCTGTTTAGTGTTTATATATCCACCCAAATTGTGGATTAAGGTCACTTTAACAATAGGATGTTGGTCATAAATTTAAGAAGTTAATGTTTGACTAACGGTAAACAGAAATTCTAAACTCTGGCCATTGATTTATACACTGCTCAAAAAAATAAAGGGAACACTTAAACAACACAATGTAACTCCAAGTCAATCACACTCGTGTGAAATCAAACTGTCCACTTAGGAAGCAACACTGATTGACAATCAATTTCACATGCTGTTTTGCAAATGGAATAGACAACAGATGGAAATTATAGGCAATTAGCAAGACACCCCCAATAAAGGAGTGGTTCTGCAGGTGGTGACCACAGACTACTTCTCAGTTCCTATGCTTTCTGGCTAATGTTTTGGTCACTTTTGAATGCTGGCAGTGCTCTCACTCTAGTGGTAGCATGAGACGGAGTCTACAACCCAAACAAGTGGCTCAGGTAGTGCAGCTCATCCAGGATGGCACATCAATGCGAGCTGTGGCAAGAAGGTTTGCTGTGTCTGTCAGCGTAGTGTCCAGAGCATGGAGGCACTACCAGGAGACAGGCCAGTACATGAGGAGACGTGGAGGAGGCCGTAGGAGGGCAACAACCCAGCAGCAGGACCGCTACCTCCGCGTTTGTGCAAGGAGGAGCAGGAGGAGCACTGCCAGAGCCCTGCAAAATGACCTCCAGCAGGCCACAAATGTGCATGTGTCTGCTCAAACGGTCAGAAACAGACTCCATGAGGGTGGTATGAGGGTCTGACGTCCACAGGTCAGGGTTGTACTTACAGCCCAACACCGTGCAGGACGTTTGGCATTTGCCAGAGAACACCAAGATTGGCAAATTCGCCACTGGCGCCCTGTGCTCTTCACAGATGAAAGCAGGTTCACACTGAGCACATGTGACAGACGTGACAGAGTCTGGAGACCCCGTGGAGAACGTTCTGCTGCCTGCAACATCCTCCAGCATGACCGGTTCGGCGGTGGGTCAGTAATGGTGTGGGGTGGCATTTCTTTGGGGGGCCGCACAGCCCCCCATGTGCTCGCCAGAGGTAGCCTGACTGCCATTAGGTACCGAGATGAGATCCTCAGACCCCTTGTGAGATCATATGCTGGTGCGGTTGGCCCTGGGTTCCTCCTAATGCAAGACAATGCAAGACAATGCTAGACCTCATGTGGCTGGAGTGTGTCAGCAGTTCCTGCAAGAGGAAGGCACTGATGCTATGGACTGGCCCACCTGTTCCCCAGACCTGATATCCTGTCTCACTCCATCTACCAACGCCACGTTGCACCACAGACTGTCCAGGAGTTGGTGGATGCTTTAGTCAGGTCTGGGAGGAGATCCCTCAGGAGACCATCCGCCACCTCATCAGGAGCATGCCCAGGCGTTGTAGGGAGGTCATACAGGCACGTGGAGGCCACACACACACTACTCAGCCTCATTCTGACTTGTTTTAAGGACATTACATCAAAGTTGGATCGGCCTGTAGTGTGGTTTTGCACTTTGATTTTGAGTGTGACTCCAAATCCAGACCTCCATGGGTTGATAAATTTGATTTCCATTGATAATTTTTGTGATTTTGTTGTCAGCACATTCAACTATGTAAAGAAAGGAGTATTTAATGAGATTATTTCATTCATTCAGATCTAGGATGTGTTATTTTAGTGTACCCTTTATTTTTTTGAGCAGTGTAATTAAAAATTTGAATGAAATAAAATTAACATCTTCCCTCACTACATGTAACAGAACTATAATTCCGCTGGAATGAAATGCCTAATTGTTGGATGTTAAGAATGTCTCACCTGTCTCATTTCTCTCTGCCAGATCTGAAGCGAGAGGCCAGTATCTGCCACATGCTGAAACACCCCCACATTGTGGAGCTGCTGGAGACCTACAGCTCTGATGGCATGCTCTACATGGTCTTTGAATTGTAAGTCTGTGCTTCACATTGTGTGAGCTGTGATGCAACATTTATCCAGACAAGTGCGTTTCACACTCTTAGGATTGATTTTTTTTTATCTTTTTTACATGTTATTAACCAGGGCAGGAAACACACCACATCTTACTCACCACGACAACTGCTAATCAGTGGAACCTATGGAAATTACACAAATCTAACAACTACAGACTCATTTCACCAGCATTTGGCAGATGGTTGCTGCTGGTAATTTCACACCCCAATTCTAACTACCATCCCCCTCACTGTGGTTTCACACTTATTTAATGACCATGACATAAACAAAATTTGAGTGAGAACTAATCCACAGATCTAGTAGACATATACCTGAAGATCTATGCTTATATAATGGTATATTTGCATGTGTTTAGATAGAGAGGGGAAAATAAAGTGTATCGTAATATATATTTCTAAAACCATGAGAAACATTGGGATATATTTTTCCTATATCTCCCAGCTGTATTTATAGAAGTAAAAAAAAAATAAATTACTGAGGATGATTGAAATTTTGTCTTTTTTTATTATAACTTTGTTGTTAAAATAAGCTGGCAAGTGCTGAAATGCGATTATATGGCAACAAACACAAAATTATAAACTGAATCTAATAGATTTTGCTATTGCTGCCCTGCCTAATTGCACAGTAATGATAAAAATAACATGTTGTAATCTGAAGCATCAGTGTTGAATATAAAACCCACAAGAGACATTGGAGAACTAGAGAATAGCTATCTGCTGCTCCACCCCTACCTTTGTTGTAAATATAATCTTCTTAATCAACTTGCCTGGGTAATTGGTTTCTTCTGTGTGGATTTTATGTTGTAAATATGTATCCCATATCCTCTTGAAAGCTTCCCTGGGAATTGTACTGGCTCAAAAAACTAAAAATATAGTGCCTCTTTGTTTACACTAGTGACAGCAGGTCAAAAAATTGCTCCCTGACGGATGCACTCTGTTTTAAACACTTTTCTAAGCGCTGCTAGTTTGTCTGCTCTTCGGTAGAAAACTTGACTTGCCCCAATTCTGACGTCTGCTTCCCCTTTCTCTTCCTCCTCAGTATGGACGGAGCAGACCTGTGTTTTGAAATTGTGAAGAGAGCTGATGCTGGGTTTGTATACAGCGAAGCTGTGGCCAGGTAGGGGACACAGTCTTGGAGCTGTGGCTAGAACATTTTAGATATTTATCTAGCTTGAAACAAACAACTTATGAACGCCCTAAACTTCTTTGTTACTGCTTTCTGTCTACCCAGCCACTACATGAGGCAGATTTTGGAGGCACTTCGGTACTGCCACGACAACAATGTGATTCATCGCGATGTAAAGGTGAGATCTTTCCCATGTGTCCCAGACTAAGCCGCTGAAACCACCAAATGTGTCATCCTACTGATACCAGTTGACTGAGATGGAAAATCTTTTATTAAGGGTTTTAAATATGCTTTATACCATAGACTTTCATATCTTTGCAGCTCTGAGGTGATGGTTATCTAGACAGTCTGTGGGTCTAGATAACCATCTAAAGGTCAAAAGCATTAGTCTGTTTCCTAGAAACTCTCCCCTCAACATCCGCGCCTTATATTAAGTTCTAGGTAATTTGTGGCTTTTGGAATGAGCATTTTTCAAGTCTTCAAGAAGTCTTCTGTATTTTGCAAACCATTGCTGTGTTGTATCACACTTCAAATGCTAGTCTGTTCCTTTTAAGAACTCTTATAGACAGATTAGCATCAACCAATGATTCCATCGGCATTAGCCATGTAACACAGGCCACATTACCAGATGGAGCAGTCCTGAAACAGGCACTAACCATTTAACAACACAGCCCCCAAAGGGATCAACACAACCTTTTTTTTTATTGTAAAATCAATATATGTGTGTGAGCTGGTGGTTAAAACCTGTGTGAAATAGTAATTGCACATTACTGCTGGTGTTTTTTTAATAATAATTGCAAAGAAATGCAAATTTTGTTTTAACATTATTCATCCAATCCATTTTTACCAGTATACACATTTACCTTTTTAAGAAACATTATAACACTCTCTGATAAAATACAAGTACAAACACGACATGTATTCCTAGAATAGCTGAAGTCACAATAGTCACTCAGTTTATCTCGTCAGTCTTTCACTCAGGGAAACTAGAATTTAAACACGGATTTCCCACTAAGCACAGATGCTCAGAAGCTAACACAGTAAGAATAGCTTGGAAGTAAAAAAGACATTTATTTTTTAACAAAAGAAGTAGGTATGTGTAAAAAGGCTTTGCTCAGTTTTAAAGAGAATCGGCATGTACTTCTCCAGTGTTCAGGTTTACATAGTTTGCAGTCAGACAAAACTTGTGATCACTGTTGACCAGAATGTGGAAGCGTGGTCAGCCCTGTGCGGCGGAGGGTGGTGTTGATGACACAGATGCTTGTTCTGGGGGTGACTGAGGGGGTGTTGAGTTCAGGGTTAGGTAAAGCCATTGGCACAGACTGTCGCCTGAACTCCGTTGTCGAGCTGTTAGATGCTCCGTCGTTTAGGAAGAGAAGCCGGTTGCCAAGACGGTGTCCAAGTGCTTGGAGGGCGGTTTTGCGCACTGAGCCAGATAACAGGAAGTACATGACAGGATCCAAACAGCTATTGAAGGCAGATAATAACAGCATCACCTCATTGGTACGGTCCACCATTTGCAAGTACTCACAGTTTACTGTTGTGCTGAGCTGGGAGAGGATGTAGACAAGGCGAAAGGCGTGGTACGGCCCGAAGCAGACGGTGAACAGAAAGAGGACAAAGAAGGACTTCTTGGCGGTTCGTTGGTATCTCTGTGCGTTGGGAAGGTCCGGCTTGTCCCATGACACTCTCAGCAACTGAGAAGCAATCTTTGCATAGGAGACCACCAGCATGATGAAGACGAGCCAGAACATCAACACCAGCGCCCCGTTGAAGTAGGCTTTCCCTTTGGCTTTGCTGCTACGGTGCTTGTACTGGAAGCATATGTCTTTCTCCTCACTGTCCTCTGCTGTGGCGATCATGGGCACCAGCGCCATCAGTGACATACCCCACAGAACCCCGCACGCCACCCAGCTCCAAGGCCAGACGTGACCCAACACCGTCACCCTCATGCCTCTCCGTACTCTGCTTTTCCCCTTTATCCTCAAGTATCTGTCCAAGCTGATGAGCCCCAGTAATGCAATACTGATGTACATGTTCATGTAAAACAGATTCCCCACCAACTTGCAGACTACAGATCCCAGTACCCATTGGTTTCCATTAACATGGTAGAACACCCTGAAGGGCAGACACGCCAGGAGGACCAGATCCGCCACAGCGCAGTTGATGAGGAACACCCGCACAGAGTTGCGTTTTGACTGTAGGAAAAGGAAGACCCACAGGGCGAAGAGGTTACCCACAAGCCCAAAAAGGAAGAACAGTGAGTATAGGACTGCGAGCGGCAGGCGGAGGGCCTCGTCATTAAACGAACACAGAGTCTGGTTTGGGGCCACTGAAGAGGTGGAGACGGAGGGAGGGGGAAGAGAGGTGGTAAAGAAGAAGGAAGACATCGAAACAGGGAGGGATGGAGTAGCGATAGGAAGAGAGGAGTTAGACGATGCAGAAGCTGAAAGAGTGAAGGGGAAAGAAGCAGCAGAGTAGAAGGAAGTCCTTGTGGCTGAGGCAGAGGAGGAGGTGGTCATTGTGACTGAGGAGTGACAACTTCAGGGTTGTTCATCATTATGCTGAGAAAAAAGAAAAACGTTGTCACTGAACAAATACAACTTTTTAAACAGCTAAAATTAAAGGCAAGAAGAAACACCCTCACAGTGACACTGTAGTTACGTATTTTATGAGTAATGCACAGACATAAGTAATATGTGGGTTGTAGTTTTAGAGGTCATCTGTGTAATACTCAGTGTGAAATAGAAATTATAGTAATTTATGTAATGCCTTGAAAAAAGTAAAGCATCCTACAAAAGAAGAGCTCCAGACGCAGGGTATTGAATATTCTGGAAAATGTACAGATGTCCCTCCGAACAGCAGTTCTTTTTTCTATTGTTCATAGATTTAGTTTTTTTATGGGTGGGAGCTGGAGTCAGAACTAACTGAAACTTTCATGCCTATTTAAAACATACATTCCAGTCCCATGGTATTACAGTAAAGTGTAGACACACATGCATGCACACACTCATGCAAAGTCACTCTGACTCCTACACACAGGTGTTTGGATTAAGGGGGACACTCACCATTAATATTCTTTCCACTGGAGAGTCAGCACAGCTGCAGTTTAAATGTGCAATAACGTGCAGAGAATTGTTAGAGCACAGCAGTCCAGGTTTTTTTCCTCCCATCAAGCTGTAACTTGTTTAAAAAACTTGAGTGACATATGTCATAGGATATTAAACTACAGTCCTTGTCCTCAATACTTCTTTTGCCTTCTTCACCTCTCTTCTCTTCAGTCTCTGCAGACGACTCTTTTTTTCACATCCTATTGAAAGTGTCCCATCCTCCTCCCAGCTCTCTTTTTGAGCTTGTCTTCCCTCTTTCCGTATTGGTCCTTGTCCTCTCTTTCTTTATTGAAAAGCTCTAGTTATTTTTTTTTTACCCTCTCCACTGTCTGTTGCACTCACAGTTGGACTGTCTAGTCTGCCGGTCTTCTTGCCTCTGCCTCTTGTTCTTGCTCTCTCTCTCTTTCCCGCCCCCCCCTCCCCTTTGACTGCGTTGCACTGTTCTCGCACCATCTCGGTCAACACCCGGTCCACGCCCCTCAATTTCCCCATAATGACAAGTGCAAAAATGTGAAGACGGGAAGTGGGGCCCACCACTGCTACTTATTTTCACACACTTGCCGTATTACTGAGCTTCATCTGTCCCCTGAAGTTCCTTTTAGAGTGAAACAACTTAAATAGGCAAGAATACTACATTTTAACACAATTTATTTCTCTAAGGGAGGTGTTTTTAATATTTCATGCACAGATCAGTGACTTTAATCTTGTCTGGAGTGCATACAATATGTGAGTGATTTTCCGGCTCAACTAAAGAATTGATTACAGTCCCAAAAGCACACCAAGTGTTCCTGCTATAATTTAAGTCTTGTCCAAAGAGACAGTTTGCATTCTTAACTGCAGCTCTGAGGTTTTGCATGCAAAACATTTACTTCAGGACATATAATGGACTATAGCATATATATCTGCTGCTTGTCCTCTGACATTTCTCTCAATTTCATTGTCCTCTCGTCAGTTTTATAGCACTGCCAGTAATGCAACAGGTTGTTCTCTGTAGAACAAAAACAATTGTCTTGTACTCTAAATAGCATTGCAAGAACCTCATATCAAATTATTATTATTAATTAATTTTTTACTAAATTAACGTGATTCTTCATCGATAGAATGTGACTTGCTCTACGGCTCTCTGAGAGCCACATCTTTCTGATGAGGAAAAATAATCACGTCTCACTTAATGCTTTTTATCCCTTAAATGGGTAATACTGTATCCTGTCTGTATCGGCATCATAATAAAGTTGTGGTTATGCTGCGCGACTTGCTGTCGAAGCGAAACCAATGTTCACTTACTATCAAATGAACATGGGATTTTGCACTTCTGCACAGAAAGAGAAAAGCAATGCTTTGCACAGTTACTGTAGATTGCAAAGAAATGTGCTTTTTTCTTTCTGTCAGTAAAAAGTCATGACAGTTATGAGTTGGTATATTTTGCACAGTGACTCATACAGTTTAATGAGGACCTACGAGGACAGTCCCTTATTTAACCTGTTAAAATATATGGACTATAAATCTCCTCTTTAACTTCTTTTTCACCCACCTTGACCTGTCTCTCTTATTCCTCTGTAGCCCCACTGTGTGCTGCTGGCCTCAAAGGAGAACTCTGCTCCCGTCAAGCTGGGAGGTTTTGGAGTGGCAATACAGCTGGGAGAATCTGGTTTAGTAGCTGGAGGTACAGACTGGTTTTTTTTCCCTCTATACCTCAAAAGACTGAGACACAGACACACACTGAAATAATTAGATAATCAGTCAAAGGATGTACAATTAATTAGTTATACTTTTGATATCTGGTTAATTAACTATTGCTTGCTTATTTAAATTTCCACATTATTACAAAATGGATACTTTTTGGCTTTTGGCAGTAAACACTTTCATAATGAGTTTATGGTCTCAGTCGCTAGTTTCAGGTGTTCTTGAATACAAAATGATGTTCATTTAGTACATTATGGTCCCATTTATTTTAAAATAGAGGTGCTACAGGGCGGGATTATCTATGATTAACAAGTCGTTACCATGGCAACCTGTCAGTCAGGCTAGAATTACTTGTACCCACGGCACTGTAAATTTAACCAGTGCCGTTGAAAAAGCACATTAGGAGTCGGCTGTTCACTTTCTCTGGTGAGTACATTTAGGCTTTGTTCAGACTGCAGGCCTTAATGCTCAATTCCGATTTTTTTCCCAGATCTGATTATATTTTTTTTTGACAGTATCACATTATCGTTTAAATGTGGCCCATATCAGACTCCAGAGTGAACTGTCCGCGGCCTGAAAGTGACCCGCATGCGCAGAAGAAGAACCCGACGTCACACGCAGCACGCTGTTGCAGGCTACAGAAGTAAACAAGGAGCAACAGATGTTAGCTTGCGGGAGAGTCCCGTTTTTCATTGTCCTCTCACAGGTCACATTTCTCCCGAATTATGACAAGTGTTCACAACTTTCTGTTCTTTTCCGTACGGTTTCTGGCGCTGTACAACGCAACTGCCCCACAACCACATATGGAAGTGGCCCAATTCCGAACTGGAAAAGATCAGATTCCATGTGACTTGGCCTGTTCACACTGTCGTAAAAAGGATTTGGGTCACATTGGCCTGCAGTATGAACGTAGCCTTTGTTTTAAGTGTGTTGTTTGCCAGACAAAATTGTCAGCCCAGTTAAAATGACAGTTAAGGCGAATTACAGATGCACCTAGCTAAGTTAGCTAGCTAGCTCCACAAACGGCCGTTAGCTCCACCATCTCGTCCAAATATGGTCACATCCGGGCACTTCCTGGTTGCAAAAACTCAACATGGCGGCGCCCTATCGGCCAAACTCGAAGCTTCAAAACGGCAGTCCACAAACCAACAGGTGACGTCACGATGACTACGTCCACTTCTTATACAGTCTATGCTTGTAACACCAGTTCTGTCTCCAGATTTCCACCATGTTTCTATTTTTCATTAACATCTTTTGCTCTCTGCTCTCTTCAGGTCGTGTTGGCACTCCCCACTTCATGGCCCCAGAGGTAGTCAAGAGGGAGCCATACGGCAAACCAGTGGATGTGTGGGGGTGTGGAGTCATCCTCTTCATCCTCCTGTCTGGCTGCCTTCCATTCTACGGCACCAAGGAGCGTTTGTTTGAGGCTATCATTAAGGGGAAATACAAGGTGGGAGCCTACACCATCATCATTGTCTGTCAGTGTGCACGCTGAACATGTTCGTCACTGCACCAAAGCTGTGCCCTATAGCAGCAGCTAAGCACAATAGGATACTCTCCTTTGTCACTGTGCTGCAATGTGCGTCAATGTTGAGCTCCTGGGTTACAAAGAACTGAACAGTACAGAGTGTGTGCTACATCACTTCAGAAGTGTTCATATTTTTTCTTTCAGTTAAATGTAAGTTATTAGTTGTTCAGTTATTGAACAAAAATGTATTATATCTTTACTGTCTTTGTCCTTCTGGCAACAAGACATGTTTGGTACAGCCCTAATTAATTAATGCCTGTACTGAGCTACTTCTGCAATGACCTCATCATACGTATTCCTCATTGTATGTTAAGTGAGTGCATCAAATAGGTAATTGTTACTTACTTCTCACTTTTACAAAAGCCAGTGAGATGTAATGAATAAAATGACAGTGTCAGCAGAAGATACCGAGATAAAGGTCTCTAATTTTCAGTTTTCAGCTGAGAGTATGAATTTCCTGCTTGGTGCACTAATCTGTGGCAGATGCGGTCACGGCAGGCAGCTTGATGGAAGACACCAGCACAGTGTCGTCCATCAAGCTGCTGCGAAACAGCTGCTAAGACATTCACAGATTTTATTTAGAAAAATATTATCTGTAAATAATGAGCGCTTCCAACACTGCGACTTGGTTTGACAGTCACGTTACAACAGTGATATTCAAAACAAGGATTTATAAATACCCTCATCATTGCTGACCTGGTGATGACAGCTACAGTGTTACAGTGTTTGTCTTTACTGTGTGTGTGCGTGTGCGTGCGTGTGTGCGCGCGCTCGTGTTCAGATGAACCCGCGCCAGTGGGCCCACATCTCAGAGAGCGCAAAAGACCTGGTGAGACGTATGCTGATGCTGGACCCTGCTGAGAGAATCACCGTCTACGAGGCCCTCAACCACCCCTGGCTGAAGGTAAGATCTCTCACACACACACACACACCCTGCTAGTAATACGTTCACAGCATGTTAGGAGCTCTCACTGTACATGTTGCTACCTTTAGCAGATTATTTTCCTCTAACTTCTAGTTTTGTGATCATGTGTAACATTTAAAAACAAAGAAACAGACAATTAGATGTGGATATTTGATATTTCAACTAAATAATCTTTGACATCTCAAAGTCCCCTTTAAAAACCACCTGTCTTACAGATGTTGATTTAAAAACTTCCTTTTGTTTGACCACAACTATACTTTCACATCCGCTCAGTAACTCTGTGCGCGTATGGGACAGCGTGTTTATGTGCTCCTCACCGTTGTGTTGGTTTGTCCTTGTTTTTATGTGGAATTTTGTGTTTGTGTGCGTGTGTAGGAGAGGGACAGGTATGCCTACAAGATCCACCTGCCTGAAACAGTGGAGCAGCTGAGGAAGTTCAACGCCAGGAGGAAGCTGAAGGTCGGCATTGTGTTGATATTCAACTCTAAAAATTCTACTGACTCAACGCAACTAGAGATGAGGAAGTGTCACCTCCTCTACAGCGTGCAGCAGCTTCTGTTAACTGACCCAGATTAATTTCTTGTCAAATGTTTTTTTAGGTTCTCCGCAGGCCTGTCCCCTTAAGGCCTCATGTACAAACACATACAAAGACTGTATACACGACACAACATGTAACTCTGTTGAGTTAATAGCTTTATTATCCCTGCTCTGTATCTCAGGGTGCAGTGCTGGCTGCTGTTTCAAGCCACAAGTTTAATTCTTACTATGGCGACCCCCCAGAGGAGCTACATGACTTCTCAGATGACCCCACCTCCTCAGGTAAATCACACAACAGAACATAAGAAGCATAAGCAACCTAAAGAAGTTCAACACTCATCGAATTGTTGGATAATAAAACCTAAAGGACAATAAAATAAACAATATGGTGTTACGGTAATATAGTAGTTAATGTGCAAACTACTATTTAGTTTTGCACATGAATATCCACTGATGTGTCATGCAAGTTAAAAGATGAAACACACTACCTAAAGAACATGTTCATTTTCTTGCCTAGTTTCGTTTCTCATGGTTTCTATTGTAGTGTCTTAATGTGATCTCCAGCTGTCTGCATAGAACTTCCTCTTTTTTGGATGAAGACAGGTGTTTCCCAACAGCCTCACTTCCCTGTCTCAGCCACGGACTTTCAATTCCTTTGATAAGACTGCAGGCTGAATCTGTCAATAGTCATCAGCATACAGAAACCACTTGTGTTCATGTCACAAACTGGAAAATGAGCAGCGTGTTACATCATCACCTAATGAATCATTGCAATGAGCTAAGCTCTTCATATTTTCTGCTCAGGTTTTTATGTAGCAGCTGCAGCCAGATGTACTTAAACCCCACATATGTGTTTTTTCTGCTGAGGTTAGTAGTCTGCTGCAATCATGCTTCCTGGTGACTGGTTTATTTTTACCATTGTAGACATGGTGTTGTATAGCAGATGCTTGCAGCAGCTTATTCAAAGACTTTGCTGCTTTTGCTTGTTTGCTGCACTTTGCTCTATTTCCCCTCTAGATCCATTTATTCTCTACCTGCCCCCATGCTTCCTCACACTGCTGTCTCTCTGTCTCTTTATTGTCAGACTGTTTTTTCTTTCCTCTCTCATTCTGAGGTGTTAAACTCTACCTCCATAACTGCTGTAAACCTCTAATCTCAGCCTCTCTTTCTTTGGTGTTGTTTTTCTTCTGATGTGCTGTCTCTAGGACTGCTAGCTGCTGAAAGTACGTATCCCCCTCCCCATCCATTGAATCTTGATGACATCATCATCATGTGCATAGTTTTCTTAGTGTTGGTCCTAATCCTCCAAAATGGCTTCCTCTGTGTCTCCCTCTGTTTTCTATTTGGTTTGATGAGTGTGCTTTTAATGCAAATGCTTCCTCTTGACCCGTTACATGCATCTTAATTATTCCAATCACACAGTATAACTAAATATTCCGATTGTTAGCTTGTGAGATGAACAAAACGAAGGGGAAGATGCTTACATGCTTCAGCATCTTGACTAACAATGGGATATTCTATCACAATCAGATTTCTGCTAAAGCATTTCTTTAATACTACACACAACATTTGCAGTTATTGTTAAAGCTTACATTTTTATTTGGCCATTTGTTTGAGAGCAGGAGCAGTAATTTTAAGTGAGTATTATTTTGTTTGGTTAATCAAAATGCATGCCACTCCTCTAGGACATTAATCTATTTCCTGGCTGGAAATCTATTAAGGAAATTGTTTAAAATTGGTGTCCCTAATTGGAATAGTACGCTGCATGTAAACAGACCTATAAGAAGGTTTTACCAAATTACTTGACACCTTAAATAGCATGTTTTCTATTCCATTATTCGGCCAGTATTATACATGTATGCAGTTGGGATTATTTTCTCCATGTGCATCTGTTATTTCAGGGCTTCTTTCTAGAGTTTTATTGTTAATCGACTCGGCCTCTAAGGCAGTGCTGTTGTCCTATTCAAGACCATGTCACTGCAGGATTAGAAAGTTTTGAGGATGGAATAATCCTTAGTCTCTAAATTTAACACATGTGCAAGAGAGAGAGGTTACTCTCTGGTTTGCCAGATGTGTAAAATCATATCACCTACCTACCACTAATATATTCTGCGGCCATTTCAGGATTGGCTTGCAGGTTCAAATGTATCAGAGTCAAAGCTCATTTCTGAATTACTTTTAAAAGTAAAATTCCTCTCATCGAGAGGAAATGTATTCTGACTACAGTGCACTGTTGTCCATCATGTAAACATGTCACATCTTCTCATTCTTTATCAACAAGGAGCTTGTTTATTATGTAGGCTACACATATTCTTGAAAACTTTTTAAATTAGATATTTTATCGTTATTACATATACAGTACATGTTTACTTCTGGGAAGGTTAGACTTTTGGCCTGATAACACTTATTTTTGTGTATCAGATTTGAATTCTTTCTTTTGTTTTCCTGTATATTATAGCATTTTACATTATTTTTATTCTCCTTTTTTTTTCTTGGGTGTATTGCTCCTAACCCATCATCCAAACTGTGACTTTCTGAAGTGACTTTCTTCTGATGTTGTATTGATGCAATGTACCGCTGTTTCTCTGGTTTTGCTGCATGTGTGGGCGATGCAGCAGGTACTTGGGGTTAAATAGTTCTGGGTGTTCGTGTGTGTGTTTTAGTTTTTTCATTTGTGACTTTTATTTTTTGTCTTTTTGGTGTTAGTTTTTGCATTTCTTGTTTTGTCTTTTTTGCCTGTTTGTGGATGTGTGACAGTGTGTTTGTGGATAAATGTTTGTCATGTTAAGTGTTCGCATTTTTTTTGTAGTGTTGAATGTCTGTAGGGACTGCTTGTGAGTGTATCTCTGTGCTTGTGACTTAGTCTACTTGAGTGTATAACATGTGTATGTGTCTACAGGGGCAGTATCACAAGTTTTGGACAGTCTAGAAGAGATCCATGCATTGACAGACTGCAGTGAAAAAGACATGGACTTCCTCCACAGTGTCTTCCAGGATCAGCACCTCCATACCCTGTTAGATGTGAGTAAACCACAATACCGGAACCTCTTCCTCTGTAATATCACAAGTGCCCAGTAGGTGTCAGCTACATACAGTATTTGTCTAATATGTACCTTCTATTTACCGGCCTATACACTTAGTATTGTTTGGGTTTTTCCATCTCTTGCATTATAAGTAGGGCTTAATTATATGTTAATGATTCTTGTCATTTCAGCTTTATGACAAAATCAACACCAGGTCATCCCCTCAGATCAGAAATCCTCCAAGTGATGGAGTGCAGAGAGCCAAAGAGGTAAGGGGCAATTTGAGATGAGTACACACATTTACAAACTTGCGTCACCTTCATGTCTTTGTTTTCGTCACCAGGTACTGGAAACCATCTCATGTTACCCAGAGAACATGGAGGCCAAGGAGCTCAGAAGGATCCTTACACAGCCGCACTTCATGGTAGGATATTACAGTTACACAGCATCATACACATTCTTATTGTTTTGACGGGTTCAGGATTTACGCATGTAGAGCATGCTTACTGGTGTCAACGAGTAGGGGTTTCCACATAACACCCTTGGCCATAAAGCTGCTTAGGACGTGAGCCTGGCGATCTCGCAGGCAGAGGTAGCCACCTGCAGAGCAAAAAGAACAGACAGACGCATTAGAGCGGTAGAAGAGCTAAAGAGACAATGTGCTGAGGGGCTTCAGCCTGGCGTCAGTGTGGATATACCATCAATATCACCATGTTTGTCAGATAAGTCTAGTGGCTGAAACAGAGCTGAGACAAGAAGAACAATTTGGGAGTATATTATGGAGGGACATGGAAACTGAAAACTGAGGCAGAAGAAATCAGTAGTGGATTTCATGAAAGGTATAGTCAGTCTGTAATTGCCACACTAGGAGTGTAGCTTGTTTTGTGGCTGCAGTTTTCCACTCAGTAAAGTCTTATTACAACAGTACAATAGCAAATGTATTTTTCAGTGAGGGGATTACTTTCACTGTACGCAAGTTGTTTTGTAGATGTATTCTTTGGCTTTATTGCCACTTATACTTTGCCTAGCAGCTAAATGTAGGATGAAACTGAGATGTATTTATAGGGTGTCCGCGGGGTCTTAAAAACTCTTAAAAGGTAATAAATCAATTTTGCAAATATTAAGGCCATTAAAAAGTATTAATCACCATTTAACAAGGTGTTAAATTTTCTAGATATTTTGCCAATGTGAATATAATTTTTAACCAAAGAGTTTGTATGTTAATTGTATGTTATTACACTTTTGACTGTGTGTTTCTTCTGTGTAACGTGAGGCGCAGGGATCTACAGTGCGAGTGTTTCACTCTCATACGCCCCTAAAAATAGATCCATGCGAACCGGAAAACTGATTTCCAAGTACAACCAAATGTAAAGTTACTCTTCCTCCGCTCCGGAACCCCAATGCTAATCATTCAAAACATACTCCGACTGAGCTCTGGGGCCGCTTGAACAGTCCTTTTACTCAAACACGGGTGTGATGCGCCGTTCGCAGTTGAAGCGGTAAGATGAATATCTATAGGGAAAATATAAGCATTGCATGGGTTTGGCTAACGTTAACCAAGGACTACCAATTTACCCCCGATCACAGCCTGACAGTCGCCGAGCTCTCCGATCAGCAAATCGGGCTAAAAATCGTGTAGTATGAACCAGGCTTTAGCTGGCAATGTGGCTTTTATTGTGCCTTTTTATTGAAACACGTTCAACTTTTCATAAAGCCGATGCGCTCTTCAATGTCACTTTTTGTGATCAGATTAATCACAGGCCAATAGAAGCGGAACATAAAAAGTTTGTTTTTCTAAAGTCATTGTTCTAAAAATCTACACAAATCAGCTTTAGGATGCAGACAGCAGTTGTTGATGACAAATGTCTGTGGTACACATACATTTATTGTCTTAAACTTTGTTCCCTACTGGCCTATTTAAATTGTTATTATGATCTATATGAATTATTTATACATTGGTCAATGAAAGTTATCACAAAAAGTGTTTAGTTTTACAGTCTCAAAATCAATTTATAGTAAATGTAAGTTAAAGGTGCGTTGTGTAGTTTTAGTGGCTTCTAGCATTAAAGTTTGAGATTGCAACCAACAGTACACCCTTTTCATATTTATGCCTGAAAATAAATCACAACTATGTGAGGTAATTATCAATTGGTCAGCGTTTGCAGGCAAGCTAACATCTAAATTGAACTAACTTAAAATTCATTTTAAAAACTCCACAATGTCCCTTTTTAAAGGTGTGAGGCTGACTTAACCGGTTGCTAATCTAAGTGGCGCGGCAGTCTTAAAATATGTTGAAAAGGTATTGAATTGTACTTCAGAATTCCTGTGTATATACCCTGATTTAGCTCAGAAGCACTAGAGGCTGAGGTGGATCCCTGTGCTGATTCAGTCTGTGACACTTACGGGAGCTGTCACGCCTTTAGGTTTGGTTCAATCCAATTAGCCTGCCTTGGTCTCTGACCTGACCGGCTGGCTTTTTCATGCTGCCACAGACGTTTAACAGTGCTGCTAGCACAATGAGTGTGAAGGGCTTTTGCAAGGCTACACATGGGAAGAAACATGTCTCACTTGCTAATTCTTTCACTTTAAACCTATGTAGTGCATGACTTATGATCCAAGGGCATGCTTTGTTCCTGCCGGTATTTTGTTATTCAATGTCAAACACTTGCTGCAATCCATTGTTGATGCCTTCTGTAAACATCTTTTTATTTCAGACGGTTGTTCTTTTCAGCCGCACTAATGTTCACCATAAGTCAAAAGGCTTTAGTGCCAGCTGTTTTAGCTCTCCATGACGTGTCATGCATCATGTCATGTTGCTGCTCTGATGACCAGATGTGATCATTTGGCAAACACATCTAGTAAATATGTTTGTAAAAACACACTGTGTCAGTAACATGTTTAGTGCCAAAAGAGGATTAGTTTAAGCCACACTCATTCTAAAGCTGGAGCTATACACTTATGAGTTATTCACAAAGGAGGGTTTCTTCTCCAGACCAACTTGGGATTTTAGCCACAAATGTGACACTCTTTTCTCAACATTACTACCCACAACAATTGTTTACAATGCTTGTAGCTGCCACAGTGTTGTCCTGTGTGTACAGCTTGGCATTAATACTTGCAGTGTTAATGGGCTTCAGTCCCTGTGGAGTCGCATATATAAAAAAACAGGGATACCTAGCTTACTGTGCAGCTGGACGTATGAGTCCCAACATTCATGACTGACTGTGTACTCTCCAGGCGCTGCTGCAGACCCACGATGTGGTGGCCCACGAGGTCTACAGTGATGAGGCGCTGAGGGTGACCCCCCCACCCACTTCACCTTACCTGAACGGCGACTCCCCAGACAGCACCAACGGAGACATGGACCTGGAGAACGTCACCAGGGTTCGCCTGGTCCAGTTTCAGAAGAACACTGACGAGCCCATGGTGTGTAGACTGAAACAGAGAGACGCATGTATTCAGAGTAGAGCTGCAGCTAACAATGATTTTAGCATTCAAAGCTTCTATAGATTATTTAAACAATTCATTGATGCGTCGTTTAAGAAGTACTTTGGCTTGGCAGTGGTGGGCGGGAAACACAATCACCCACCACCCAAGTGCTATAAAAGTTATACCAGAGGCTCGTGCAGACTACACCACTTTCAGCGTCCGTGCCGTTCACACTACAAAACTTGCTGTCTTGTGACGGAAGTCTTTAAGTCGCTGTGGCATAACTGATCGGTGACAGCGGCTGTGTCACCCGACGCAGGTCTCCACAACACATTTTGTCAAGAAAACACATGTGAAACGGGAAATGAGCGATCCTGCACACGAAACAGCTGTTTCTTATTATAAAGACAAAGAATATGGGTGAAAGGAACGATTAGCACACGCAGGTAGCAGGGATTGTCTGAGCTACAGAGAGAGCTGGCGGTGGGTAAAAATGTGCAGCTTCCTGACAGCCAGTTAACACATGACTGTGAGGTTACAACTCACGGCCCAAAAAGTAGAACAACAAACACGTGTGAACATTTTCAGCTGAGGACTGCGGCTTACTTTGGCTAACCTTCAACTCAACAATCAATCATGATTTCAGTTAAATGCTAAAGTTACCTTGTCTGTGGTCCGCTGGCAGAACACCGGCTGCTTTCTGATAAGGTGCTGTTGCAGAGGCGACATAAGTTTCGTTTTACGGTGGATGAACAGTAACATTACAGTTGTTGTTGAGTTGTTTTCTTTAGGTTGAAATAATCCCATACTTTGGACACTTTCTTCTTTGTCCCTCGCTGTGTTTTCTCTCTTCCTCCACTTTGCAAACAGCTCCATCATAATCACGTCGTGTTCACAGCGTAAGCGCGATGTGCGAGAGTAATAAATGTCCCTGCGAAACACTGTGCTGTATAGTTAAATGGATTAAACGAAGCATTGACGCAAAGAATTTGCGTTGATGCATTTTATTAATCGTTTCAGCCCTAATTCAGATTCTTGCATCACATTTCAGATGAATTTACATTTACTTACTTTGTGTTTTTATCTAACTAGTTAACTTCCTAGACCATATTTATATCTGATCCAACAAAAGATGAAAGTCTAGTTGTGGACCCATTTTTGAGTAATCAGTCAGTCGCCAACCTTTGACTAAACGCTTCCCTTAACCATTTCACAGTAAATTGGAGTGATTGGTTGTAAAGCAGCAGAAAGTGTTCTTTTGCTTTAACATTTGCATACCACAGCAGCACAGCAGAAGGAAATCCGTGAGACTGCTATCTGTTAGATGAAAGTAACCTGGAATGTACATGTGAAACCTCAAGCCTCAGTGACTCTTAAAGTGTGTTGTACTGAGACTGTGCTGCATGCAGCAGACGGAATTGTCACTCTCTACTGTCAATTATCCTTCTGTCTCTTCTAGGGCATTACTCTGAAAATGAACGAGCTCAACCACTGTATCGTGGCCCGAATCATGCATGGTGGAATGATTCATCGACAAGGTATGCATCCATAAAAAAATGTGTGGTGAGCTTTTCTCTCAAAATAAGATTAATCACAGAGATTATAAAGTAGATTCTGGTAATTGAAATAACAATGAAATGTAACTCTGCCTTACATTAGTTGGACACCCCCTGGAGTCATCTCAGCAACCCCTGGGGTTTTCCCAGGCCTTTGCTTTGTGAAGCGCTCAAGTTTCAACACCCAAGAGCCTCATTTGTAATCTTTATTAATTCATTATTTCACCGCTTCAGGGACTCTGCATGTAGGAGATGAGATCCGAGAGATTAATGGCATCAGTGTTGCCAATCAGACGGTAGAACAGCTCCAAAAGATGCTGGTAAGTCACACAGATCCGACTCCCCACATTTGGATGGTGCAGGCAGTCTTTTTAATTTCTTTTACCCGTCATTAGTGTTCCTTTCTATTTGTTTTATCTAACCAGTATTTCGAGTATGTATTATAGATATGTATACTGTAAAACTTTGATTAATAGCCCGGGCTTTTATTTGCTAAAGTCACTGCATTGACCCTGACTATATTTGGGACAGACGTCCTTATGAGACAGGCCTTTAATTCCTTTCGCACAAAACTGAAATAAGCTACTATGAAACAGTTTAAATATTTCAAACAGTATGAATATTACATATATAAAAATTTTGAAATAATATCAAATACATGTCATTCATTAGATCTAGCGCCGACAGACTGCTGATGCACTTTTATTTTGTAGGCAGCAAGGTAACGAAAACAAACCTACTCAACACTGTGCAGGATGAGAAGTGTCGCAAAAGTTAGCAGACAGAGAGCGATGGACTTCACATGAGAGTATTTATAACTTGGATTCATTTTTATGAAAAGCTCTTTAGATCGGTGGACCCTTACAGAGTAAAGGAATATAAATAATCAAGGAATGGACACATTCGGACTTAATGAGCGCGTAGGTTACACCGGTAAATCTATATGAATTAGACTTTGGGGCTCATTGTTTCCGTTAAACGAACTGAACGACTGAATTGTGGATAATCTACCTGATTGAACGATGTGTAGCATGTTCACCGGTCCACAACGACATATTGATCATAGGCTGAAACATTAATATTTATTCACAATCTAAGCAGCAGAAGCAGCTAAAGCAGGCGACCCAGCAGGTTTTTGTGGGTTTTATACATCTTAAGAACTCCTATAAAAGTCAGACCAGGAGTCTAATGGAGACGTGCGTTTATTTGTCAAAATGTGTACCCACACCAGGCCAGTAAACTTCGTAGGCCATTTGGGATTCGGCCATTAATTGAAGGTTTACGGTAGATTATAGTTAACTTATTTGATTACTGTTTGCAACATAAAAGTCAGCAGCTGTGACACCGGGCTGAAAGAGCTTTGTCACACTCAATTTCTTTATTATCTTGTTGTTGTTGTATTTTTTCCCTTGTCCACACAGAGGGAAATGAGGGGTAGCATCACCTTCAAGATTGTACCCAGTTACCGGTCCCAGTCCATGTCTTGTGAGGTAGACAATCAAACACACACACACGCATACATTTTTGCATATTCTATCTGGGAAACAACTGTTCATTTTGTATTTTCTGTTGCAGAAAGAGTCACCAGATTTGTCCCAACAGTCACCAGCAAATGGTCACGCCAGTGTCACTAGCTCCATCCTGGTATGTTTCTGCTTCTCCTTTTCACTCTCACTTAGTGATTCACAGAAATAGCAGCAGCAAGAAAAGAAAATGCCAGATTAAAAACAAAAAAATACGGTTTCTTTTTAATATTAGTCATTCATGTGCTAAGCTAGTGTGTCAGAGGTTAAGGTTCATACCGTCAAATCACATCTTGTTTCCCCGAACTGGTAACTGTCAAAATAAAAAGTATACAATGTCATCACAAAAGCCTTTGTGATACTGTGCTGTAACTTTGCCATGTTTTTATATTGTTGTGTGCAATCCTGTGAAACAAGTACTTAACAAAAACTTCTGTCATCCCACCTAGGACCTGCCATCGACCATCCAGTCCAAAGGCCGTCTGGTGAGATTTCCTAATTCTTTACATCACCACTGCACTTCTCCAGGTCAACTGTCTGCTCCTCCTTTTGCCTTACAATCTGCTACTGATGACAAACTAACACTCATCCCGACAAGTCCAAATCTGCATGTACGTACTGATGTTTATGTACGTCCATTCCCATTACATCTACTTTGTTAACATCAAGTATTATTGTCCAATGTTGGGCCTGAACTATATTCTGCTTTGGCCTGCCTTGAACATTGGACAGGATTCCTACAGTTGTTACAAAAAATCCTAGTCAGGAAAATATTACATTGCAGTGTTATATAGCCTTGTGGACAGACATAATTCGTTCATAACAAGTGAAAAGTCTGTGATAAGTAACACAACTTGAGATGGAAAATGTTAGGAACCCTGATTTGTCTCTTCTTTGTTAATTTCAGCCATTTGTCTGTTTCACAATGTGTTTATCATGCTCCAAAATCACACACATAAAATGCAGTACAAACATCTTAGTGTATTAGATTTAGCATCCAATTGTGGGTCCCTCATCACACCTCCTTTGTTTATGCCCCCCAACGTTTTCTACTGCATGATATATGTGTAAGTGTGTGTGATGCTCTCAACCCCATAGATCTCCAGACCTTCTATCAAGGACAAATTGTCCATCAAGGTAAGATGTCTCTAAGTGGACCCTTCGTAGAAGTAGATTCCAGCTCCTCCCACCCCATCGCAAACTTTGGTTCCTCATCATAGTGGTGTCTAGATCCCATGCTAGCTGCCAAAAAATGTGGATGTATGCACATAAGCCGGGGAAAAAAACCCCAATACACGCGGAAACAGATGTGGTGAAGGGCCGTGTTGGATCATTTTTGTCTTGCTGTTCATTTATCTAAATGTCTGTATGTCTTTCCTGCTTTGGCATATATGCTCTTGATTTTCCCTCCACTGTCTTTTATCTATCTTACTGGTTTAGCAGCCAGTCTCCTTTCATATGGGCAGCTTGGCCCATCTGTCAGCACCTAACACATTTGTTGTCTCACTGTCCTGTCCTTACAGATTTATGTACGTGCTCAGTTTGAGTATGACCCGGCGAAAGACGACCTCATCCCATGTAAGGAGGCAGGCATTCGCTTCCGGGTGGGTGACATCATTCAGATTATCTCCAAGGACGACCACAACTGGTGGCAGGGAAAGCTGGAGAACACGAAGAACGGCACAGCAGGCCTCATCCCCTCACCTGAGCTACAGGAGTGGTGAGAAGAACACCTGACAAACCTTTCAGCTGTGCTGTATTTCTGGGTTTACATTGTTCAGTTGCAAGATTATTAGGTACACTTAGTTAAAATGAATGTGGTCTAAGAGAGCCCTGCAAAAAGTCCTACCTTCATGAAGGTTACACAGAGGCATGTGAGGTCCACTTAACATTTATAACCATATTATTTTCAGAGCAAAGTCATTACAACACTCATAACATTGGCCAAGACAGCGTTGTAAAGCCAGGCACTCCAGCCAGGATTTGAACCTGGTACTTCTATCAGATGTGACAGATGTGTTACCAATATACCACAGGAGTTCAGGAAAAGCTTCCCTACAGCGCTCAGCCCACTCAACCATGTCAGTATACCTATACAGCTCTGGCTTTTACTTGTGTCAGGATACATTGCTAAAATGCTGGTCCTTGTATCTGTGTGCAGTAATAGCCAGAAAATAAATAAAATTTACTGTCTGTATGTATACCCTTCAATTCTTCAGCATTAAAGCCATAGACGAGGCCATACAATTTATCAGTACATGTGTTCTTTTCAGGCGTGTGGCATGTATAGCGATGGAAAAGACCAAACAGGAACAGCAGGCCAGTTGTACCTGGTTTGGCAAAAAGAAGAAACAGTACAAAGACAAGTACCTGGCCAAGCACAATGCGGGTAAGCCAACAAACAACATGGCAGACAAACAGAGCTAAGCTAACTCTCTACGAGCATTTCATTTGGTGGCTCACTAAGGCAAAAGTGTAATCCACTCTCAAATTACACTTCTACTGAAGGTAACACTTTGTGTCAGGGACTTGCTAGTTATGCGTCTTGCAACTCTCTCTCACTAGTGATTTTGTAAGTAGTTCTGTACCATTTAAAAATCAGATGTTGGGATTGAAGTGGCTAGGGTTTAAAGGGCATGTGGGCTATGTGGGACGTTGCACCTTTGTAACATTAGGTATGTGTAACTGTTGCTCGCCTATTGTGTTTTCCCTCTGACAAACCTTTCCTACTGCTGTCTCAATTTTGCCCTGTTTTTCAGTAACTAACAGTTGCAATTAACAGCTTTTGATGTTTACAGTTTTTGTTAGTGTCTTTTGTTCAATTTGTCTTCTTTTATGGTGTCTTTTTATTAACCCTTCGGCTCCCACCCTTTGTCCATATTTCATGCTGTCTCTTACCCAATGACATGGCTGCATGTAAGTAACACCAGACAGCTGGCGTCCAGCTTCTGTGGTTTTCTTCCTCCTCTTTCGGCTTTTATAACTTGTCCTCTTCCTGATGCTGCTTTGTTTGGCATTGTGTCAATTTGCATTACATTGCTTATAACACACCAGTCAGCTTAGAATTGCACAGCTTTGTTATGTTTTCATCTGGCCAAGGTTAGTACAAATAAGCACGTTTTAATGCTTTCTCAAGGTATTTGACCTTCATCATATCTGCTTGTTTGAACTAGCAGTTAATGTGCATGTTGGCATCATTAAATAACTCTGCTATTAAATTGAAAACCCATTTGATTGAGGATTCCACGCTTGATTTAAGCCAAAGGGACAAAACATTGAAATGAATGTTAATCTCATTAGCATTGCTTGTGTCCCCTCTGATTCTGTATTAGGTTTGCATTTATTTGAGAAGTGTTTTGTGAAATATGTACACTCAGCTAAAACTAATGCAGTGTGCTACAACAGCCCTGAAATAAATCTCAACTTCATCCTTTAATGTTGACTTTTTGTTTAAACTGGTTTCAGAGAGGTTTTAGCTTATAGTGCTCTCAAATTTTAATTCTTTATACTGAGGTTTCTAATATTTTGTCCATCCTAACATACTAAAGCGTAGAAAAACACCTCAGTATATAACTCAATTCATCAGCACCACAAACTGCAGCCTCCAAAATAACCAATAAGTTGAACGAACATTTTACATGCATGTTTGTTCAACTTATTGGTTACTTTGGTTAAACAAAAATTCAACAAAAGTAGGATTTATGACAGGATAGTTATTAGGCCTTGTTAGGTTGAGTTAGGTGTACTTGTACCTAATAATAAACTGGTGACTGAGTGTGTATATAAAAACACGTTTACTGTCCTTATAACCAACTTACATCTAATGTCTGAATTTACGTACACGATCCACCATGTTAGCCCTTTGCAGGTGATGCCATGCTAACCAAGTGTTTGTGTTCTGCAGTGTTCGACCAACTAGATCTGGTGACGTATGAGGAAGTGGTCAAACTGCCATCGTTCAAGAGGAAAACATTGGTTTTGCTCGGTAAGAGTACAAGTGGTGTTAATTTGTCTGTGTAGGGCAGGTCAGCTTTTATGTCAGGTAGAGTAGAAGCAGTAGTTGGGATAATTAACTCAACAATCAATCATGATTTCAGTTAAATGCTAAAGTTACCTTGTCTGTGGTCCGCTGGCAGAACACCGGCTGCTTTCTGATAAGGTGCTGTTGCAGAGGCGACATAATTTTCGTTTTACGGTGGATGAACAGTAACATTACAGTTGTTGTTGAGTTGTTTTCTTTAGGTTGAAATAATCCCATACTTTGGACACTTTCTTCTTTGTCCCTCGCTGTTTTCTCTCTCTTTCTCCACTTTGCAAACCGCTCCTATATATTCACATCGTGTTCACAGCGTAACCGCAATGTGCGACAGTAATAGATGTCTGTGCGAAACACTGTGCTGTAAAGTTACATGGATTAAACGAAGCATCAACGCAAATTCTTTGCGTTTTATTTAATCAATGAATCGCTTCAGCCCTAGTGTTGTTATCCCCAAGAAGAAAAATGTGGACTTTTGTTTCATACCTCTCAGCATTCATCACAACTGACACTCCCATTTGTCTGCTGGTACGGTGATGATTGAATAATCCTTGGAGCTCTCATTTCTTCTTGCTTTTTAGCGTTACTCAAAATCCTGCCTACATCTCCAGGTACGAAGGTCCACTCTAAATTCTTGTCTTCAGGCAAGCTCAGAAGCTGTAGAGATGCATTCATGACCCATAGCTTCTTATAAACAGTGTCAAACTTGGTTTCTATTATCTGTAACTGTCTTTTTCTTGCATAGATTTTCATATTATTGGCATTTTGTCTCCTGGAATGATTTCTCACAACTCTGCGCTAGGTGAAAAAACAAGGCATAAACTTTGTTGTTCAAACGTCTCCCCCTCCAGAAGCAGGTTGAAACAACACAGCACAATCTTCAACTCCAAATATTTAGTCCTGTTTCATTTGTAGGCTTTGAAGCATTCTACATGTTTGTTCGATGCTACTGCATACACAATACATTACCTGTTTAACCGTCACATTACCCAGCTGTGTTGGTTCAACACAGAAGAGGGAAAAGATTGGTCAAAATTGCACTGTAGAAGAACAACAGTCTTTCCAACACAGTGGCATCGTAATGACATGCATCGAAGAATAGATTCCGATTTTTTTTCCAAGTCTATTTTCATACAATACTTAAGTCACGGATCGATGTAATCATCCCCCTTTGAAAAGCAATACCTTTGTAGCACGACTACACTTTAAGAAATAGGGTACAAAAGCCACAGTCCTTGTTCCGTGCACAAATGTTCAGCTTTAGCTAAGCTACAGTCTAGAAAGTGTGAAATTCACTATTAAAACCTCTTGGCAGTCACATGTTGGTTTGTTGCCAGGCAATTAACCCACATGTTATTGCCAGGACGAAGATACCATTCAATTTGGCTAAAGCTGAATGCTTTTTTGCATGGCCCGAGAACTGAAGATTTCGACTCCCATCTCAGTGTAGTCGTTTTTCAAAGGGATTGTGAGGAGAAATGACTGTGGTGAGGGAAATGTGTTAAGATAGACTTGAGGAAAATCTATATAAAGCAGACACCATTTTGAGGAAGCCAGAATAAAGATTTCTGGAAGTGCACAGTTCTCTTTTACTCTTTCTCTTTTACTCTCTTTGTTGGCTAACAAGAGCACAACATATATCTAACATAAGTTTTAACTCCATCACAAACAACATAAAGGATCACTCGCAGAACATCTTAGCAAAAAGGAGGATAGAGAGGGGGAGGCAGCACATCCAGGGGAAACGAAGCCAAAGATGTACAGTTTAAGAAGTGGATAATGAGAATTCCTGACCGCGACCATCATGGACACTACTATATCACTGGGGACCACTTAAAGTGACTCCTTTAAGTGTTTGGAACATATGGCTGGAGTCTGCACTTATGACAGACCTAGAACTACATTTTTAAAGCACGGGGTTGGACTGTTTATATGTATATATTTGTAAAACACTGAGATGCAATATGTACAGTTTAATGAGTTGTGATTTGCTTCACTATAATGTTGGTCAAATAATACCACTGTAGAGGCACTACTTTATATGAAACGGAGGAGAAAATTCACAGTTCTTACGTCCGAAAACAGAATCCAAAGTTCCCCCAAAGCTAATGGAAGTGTTAGGGTCAGATAAATCAAGTGTGTATCTGTGTTTCTGGAAGTATCTTAAAAGGTTATTGCTTGAGTTCTGTCAACCAGGACTTGTCCCTCCACCACGGCTTAGCAAGGAAACAGAAAGAGAATTTCATACTAAAAAGACTAGAATGACAAATCAACTTGGCCAACTCAGACTGCTGAAGCCTCCAATTAGCTTCAGCTGAACTTTACAGGTATGCGGATTGTGTACTTCCCCATTTCTTACAGAGTAGTCCCTCTATGGTGATATTACATCACAGTATGGGCGGCACTGAAGTGGTTTCAGTGACCAAAACCCCCCAGGGAGGAAAACTGGAGTGGTGTATGAGTTGACAGGCGATAACTGTGGGTACACTTCATCGTGAAATGGCAAGAACCCCTAACAATAGACTAAATGAACACTGGGGGAACTCAAGACTAAAACTGGACACAGTATTGACTGGGAACGGGTCTAAGTCATAGTTTAGAAGTGTCTGTTACTGGATTGACCAACCTCTTGTTTAATTATATTGTCTCTGCTGTCTCCTTTCATTCAGGTGCACATGGAGTTGGTAGGAGGCACATCAAGAACACACTCATTACCAAACATCCTGACCGCTTTGCCTACCCCATCCCTCGTAAGGAGACACACATACTCATAAAAACCACA
This sequence comes from Micropterus dolomieu, assembly GCF_021292245.1. NCBI lineage: Eukaryota > Metazoa > Chordata > Actinopteri > Centrarchiformes > Centrarchidae > Micropterus > Micropterus dolomieu. Next base: position 10,241,135 of record NC_060150.1, on the reverse strand, counting down.
CAAGTGTAAATAAAACAGCATGAGGTAGTCACTTAGGGCGCATCAGATCACCTGTGATGCATAAACTGACTCATCTAAACAAATCAGTCTACTGAAGTGGTTTGAAGCTCCAATGGTGGCCAGATTGTCAGGTGTGAAAAGCAAATTAGGAACCCAAAGGGGATCTACAGAAATTATAAGCAACATGTCTGTGCTGCTTAATCTCAAATACCTTAAAACTGCTGCAGGAAACCTGCAGTATGAATTCACAAAAATGAAAACACCGAGCACCGTTACAATCCGAGGAGAGAAAGAGTTTGATTTTAATTGACGCAATGTTGACACAATCATGTAGTCAGTTTCATGTATCACCCTATGTAACACAAAGGCGCACACACACACACACACACACACACACACACACACACATACTCATCATCGATTCTTTGAGCACTACCGTTTTCATCTCTCTCACTCTTCCTAACTGTCCATCTTTCTGCTCAGATACGACTCGGCCTCCTAAGAAGGACGAGGAGAACGGAAAGAACTACTACTTTGTGTCTCATGACCAGATGATGCAGGACATCAGCAACAATGACTACCTGGAGTATGGCAGCCATGAGGATGCCATGTATGGAACCCGGCTGGAGACTATCAGGCAGATCCATGCACAGGGCATGATCTCCATCCTGGATGTTGAACCACAGGTAATAAAGGAATTAAAAAGCCATTTTCAAACATGCATCATTGGGACAATGTGCAGATTTATTCAAGCACCTTAACACAGCATCAGTAACATTATAAAAGTCATTTAAGTAGCTTTTCTTATGTATCAAGGAATTAAATATTGCATGAACAGGGACTTCGACACACGCATGTGACAGTGAACACAACATACAGCCTTTCAGTAACTAATGCTTAGCTGGCCACATTATGGCTAAAATAATGTAACAGAGGGAGACTCACATTCTACAACAAACCTGCTACATCAAATACTATGGTTCAGGTTACGCATAGGGCCAAACTGTTGTAGACTACCCTTCTTATTGTTTTTGTGTTAAACAGTTTCCAATTGACTGGAATAACTTATTGCTATTGCATTTTAATTAAATGCTGAATTTGACCATGTGGTTTTTAGTGTGGTACATTTCCCAAAATAATGTCATTAATGTCACGTGACACCATATAGGCTATCTTTTTAAAGAAGAATTTGAAAATGTAAATGACAGGACATAAAACAAATGTCTGTTGATCAAGACTCTATAGACTTGTGTTTTATGTACTAGAGGCCAAATATTGTGCAGCCACCACAGCATTACAGATGTGTTACAGTCCCATGCTTTCTCACTTACACCATTATGGAACATTTCAGTGTTAGTTTCCTGTTTGTCTCTATTTTCATACAAATTACAATGTATGGGATTTAAAGATCTTAAATTACTAAATTATTAAAATGTTGAATATCATAATTACTGAATCATAAATATGTTTTACATTACATGGGAATGGAGGCACATTTCCAGTTTTGATTTATCTAGTCAGATCTTTAGCCGCTTACTCGCAGAGATCCCGTGTTAAATGTGGAAAAAAATATCTGCCGATATGCCGCATTTTCTTATTCATACTGGAAAAATGTTTCCGCCACAATCCTCCAACTATGTGTGCTTTTACATAGCGATGTGGCTTTCCAGAACCTGTGACGTAAAAAAAAAGGCTTACGTGTAATACAACACTGGCATGCCGACTGTGACAGACAGCATTACGCCTCTGTTATTACCAACGTTCCTGGCTCAGAGGCAGATCAAATCTGCCCCCCCCCTTTCCGTTCCGTATCTTTCATACAGCACAGTGGGCCGATGGATTGGCGAAAATAAGGCAGTGTGAAAGCACCTTTTATTAGCTTTACCTTGTTTAAACACTTCATTTTCTTTTTTACTGTAGTTTTACCAAATTTTGCTTACTTTGTTGGGCAGTTCGGGTGTAACAATTACAGAATTAAAATCTCTCCCCCCACCCCCCCCCCCCCCCCCAGGCACTAAAGATCCTCAGGACAGCTGAATTTGCTCCCTATGTTGTCTTCATCGCAGCGCCCACCATCACCCCAGGCATGACTGAGGTATGCTCTGAAATACTTTCTTGCATCCACTCTCACTCAAGTTAGTTTCAACTTCACTTTATTTGGATGTACTAACTCAAATGTACACCCAAATGCAGTGACTTTAGTCTGAATTCGGAGGCATTTCACCTAAATATTTCATACTAAGAAAACTTTCTGAACTAGCACTGTTGGCAAAAAACAGATGCGATGCCTCAACAATCAGAGTAGACAATTACATTCAAGCCTAATTTGAAACTACATTTTCCTAGCATACATCAAAACAGATGCGTATCTTGGCTACAGAGATCAAAATAACCACACTTTGTTGAAGACAGGAAAAGCATAACTCTGTAAGCAGACCAGCAGGGGCCACTGGGTTTGCTTGTTGTATTCAAGCAAACCCAGTGTGAAAACAGCCTCAATTTCTGTTTCTAACATCCTTTTTTGCTTCGCTCACTGTGTCTGTAACTGCACGTGCCCTGTGTGCTTTATGCATGTTTGTGTTTTCTTTGGCATGCCGTCTTTCATTTGCACTCAAGATTCCAAAGTGGTGCAGGAAGCTGCCTGTAAGTACTAGTTAAATGGCGTGAGTTTAGCTTGTTTGGAGATTGTAGAAAGGCTTGTCTGGCCTCTGTGTTTGTGCAGCTCTAGTAGTTGTCTAACTCTGTCCACTCTTATTCCTCTTGATTTCCTCTAATCCCTCTAATAATCCTCTTAATTTTGTGCTTTCTCAGAGGCGCGTCTTTACTTTTACTGCAGCTTTATGCATCGTTGTCTCTTCTAACCCAAGTCTACCTCTCTGTTTAATTTTTACCCTCCCTCCTGTATCCTGGATAAATTTGGGCGAAATACCTTATTGCAATTCTGATCAATACCGTGATTTACATTGCAAACTTCAGGCCTGCATTGACAGTCTACATATTATTAAACTAGACAAGTTTATACTGTGCATTTATGCATTGTTAATTTAAACAAACAATTCAGCTCACTTTGTATGAGGTTATATTACTGGTACAGTACTCAATAAAGAAGTAGTGTTATATTTATTGGCAACAACTACAAAGTTTTCCATTTGTAGTAAATATTTTTAAATTTTTGACTAACTGATAACTACCGTTGACAAATCTGGACTGTAGCTACTTAACGTTAACATCACAGATGGACGGGACCAGTTGCTTCAATGGCCTGAAACCCGGAGGTCTTGCCTCAAATTGATAGGCTTAAAATAGTAATATGGTATACTTTAAAACTGAAGGTACATGGCTAGGGGATAACTATTTGCTTGACAATACTGCGGTGTGATCAGCTAGATTGTTATTTAGAGACCGACTCGCTGCTCTGTTGGTCTTAAACAACAAAAAGCAAGCAAGTGTTCATGTTCACAGTGGTGCTACACTACCAGACTCAAGTTTTAGCACACCATGATTTTCCTAGTTTGTATTGTAATATTAGTAGTTCAAGTCCAGTGATAAGCCTTAAAAAGTACAAAAGTAAACAGCAAACTGCCAAAGTAAAAACAGGCACCAAAACAGGGACACTATTTCACTGTAGGCTCAACTGATGACTAACTGGTCTGTCTTCCGTCATTAATAGCCTTTTTAGTTGCTTTATTGTACAAATAAAGCTTCTGGGATGTATTAAAGCAAGCTGTACCAAGGTGTTTACAGATTGGGACAGCTGTAGAAATTTCTTTTTGCATCAACTTTAAGGCTTCATTTACTTCCACTGCTACAGAATAACCAAAGCAAAACTGAAAAATAATGTCAATTTTAAGAGAGAACATTTTCAGGGATCAAGTAATGAGTTAACAACTTCAAGTCAAGTTCTACAGCAATATAACTTAAAAAGCATGGAGAAGCCATTCCTTGCATTTTTGGACTACCCAAGATACACAAAGAAGGAGCCCCACTCAGGCCGATTATCAGCAGCATTAACTCGGTCACCTACAACATTGCCAAACACGTTTCTACCATCTTAGCTCCTTTGGTGGGAAACACGCCTCACCACGTCCAAAACTCTATTGACTTTGTAAACAAAGTTCGAGGACTAAAACTGGATCCAGATGAAACCATGGTATCCTATGACGTGACTTCTTTGTTCACCTGCATCCCCACCATAGAGGCAGTAGAAACCGTTCGGAAAAGGCTAACACAAGACAACACCCTGGACAACAGAACTAGCCTCAGCCCTGACCAAATCTGTAAATTACTCAACCTCTGTCTAAACACCACCTACTTCCAGTACAACGGAGGATTCTACAGACAGAAGCATGGCTGTGCCATGGGCTCACCGGTATCCCCGATTGTGGCAAACATCTACATGGAAGAAGTGGAGAATAAAGCCCTCAACTCCTTCAGAGGAATAGCACCGAGCCACTGGTACAGATATGTGGACGACACCTGGGTCAAAATTAAAAGCCAGGAAGTGCAAGCCTTCACAGAACACATCAACTCTGTGGACAGTAATATCAAGTTCACACGAGAAGATGTTCACAACAACAGTTTGGCCTTCCTGGACCGCGCTGTACACATTGAAGAGGACAGAACACTGTAGTATTTAGTACTTCACTAACACAAGAAAAGTAATCTAGTGTATGCGGTCCAATGCAGTGAAGAATGCAAAGATCTGTATATTGGGGAGACTAAACGACCACTACACAAACGCATGGCTCAACACAGAAGGGCCAACTCCTCAGGTCAAGACTCTGCAGTCTACTTACATCTGAAGGACAGAGGACACTCGTTAGAGGACCACCAGGTGTCAAGGAAGCCATCTACACCAGGGTTGAGAAGCCGTCATTGAACAGAGGAGGGGGTCTACGCCACCACTTATCCCCCACTTACAATGCGGCCCTTTCATCACTTTCCAGGAAACTCAACAAACGTAACCTATTGGCCTCAGGTGAAGATACCAACGATGGTCGTTCAGTCTTGGCAAACGGTAGTCCTAACGACTGTCGTTACAGCAACCAGGAACACTAACGAACCAGCAGTATCGATGACCCTGGCAAACGACCCCACTGAGGTTAAATAGCTGAGTTCCCCTGCCAGTCAGTCAGAACTGAAGAAGTCCTTTGGATGAGGGACGAAACGTCTTCCAGTATCTTCAACCAAGCCCAGTTGCCCTTGATTTTAACCTTCGTTGGATAACTATGACTGGATGAATCTTCATAGACATATCTGTATATGTTTATCACTGGACCCGAAGTATTTATATTTAAATACAAACTAGAAAAATCAGGGTGTTCTAAAACTTATACCATAAGTGTAAATATTTTGAGCCCGGAGCAGACAACAAGGCTGCAACTAACGATTATTTACAGTGTTGATTAATCAAATGATTATTTTTTCAATTAGCCTAGTTGTTTAGTTTCTGTAACTACATCTTACAACCTTATTGTATGAATAAAATAAATTTCTTATAAAAATGTCAGAAAATTGGGGTAAGTGTGTCCCAAACCCCAAGAAGGCGTCCTCAAATGTCTTGTTTGTCCACAACCCAAAGATATGTAGTTCACAGTCAAAGGCGAAATTAAACCAGAAAATATTTACATTTAAGAAGGTAGAATCACAAATTTTCTTTAAAAAAAAAGATTTACTCTCAACCGGACCACAAATGGAGCCTTGAAGCACATCACATGTAACAAACCAAAACCAGTCACTGAACTCCCTCTCTCTTAATCTCAATCACAGGATGACTCTCTTCAGCGGCTCCAGAAGGAATCTGAGATGCTGCAGCAGACCTACGCTCACTACTTTGACCAGACCATCATCAACAATGAGATTGATGACACCATCCGACTGCTGGAGGAGGCCGTAGACCTGGTGTCCACCACTTCTCAGTGGGTCCCCGTCTCCTGGGTCTACTGACATACACTCAACGGCAATGAGCTCATCAGCCTGAACAATCCATCTCTGATCTAACATGGATGCTAAACTTTGGTTAAATCCCCTTGAATCACGTCTCTTTCATCAGAATCATACATTTCTGTAGATAAACTGTTGTCGAAAAGGAGGGAAATGAAGAAACTAATGACTCTGATGCCTCACTACAGAGACTTCATCCTGCCCCTACCCCCTTTTTCTCAACAGCCTCAAAGGCATATTGTTGTGTACATATATACATATATATATAAATGATAAAAAACTAAGTGAACATGGTTCTGTCCTAACATAGTTGAAGGGTGGGGAGTGGAGGGGCAGTGTGGTAGATATTTTGTACTTTTCTTTTGTAATTGATGGATGGGTGGTAATACTGGAAAGGCAATAGCGAGCATGACCATAAAAGCCGTCTTACGTGGGTGCCTATGTGTGTGTTGACCTTTTTAGGCACTACTTGTGGTACTCTGTGTCCTCCTCTCCTAATCTCCTCGGCCCCTGTGACAAACAAGCCGAACTTTGAAGCACATTAGAAGCTGCTATAGTGGCGACAAGTTGCTCCCTCAGCTCCACATGCAAGTTTGAGTGAAGCAAAACAAAGCACAGGAAACTTAGCAGTTTCGTTGTCCCTCACTCTGCCCCCCCTCCCCAGCCCTTTTATTTATTTCACTGCCCCTCTGTGCCTGTCCGTGTGTTGAAGGAGCACACTGCATCCGTCTATGCTGTCTGTCCGTGTTTTGCTGTAGCCTGTTGTACCATGCTTCCCTTCCCAACCTCTGGCAGTCTTTGTTTACACCTCAGTTTGCACACAATGGACAATGAAGAAGACACTGCATTTCATCACCTCATAGTTTCCATTTTGTCTTGCCAACTCTCTGGCCGTGTTAACCCCTCTCTTTTCGTACATGAAATGCTAATCAGTGGACCTGGAATATTGTTCTTGGGGCATGATCAGATATGAAAAAGCACTTACATCCACCACTAAACATTGGCTCCTGAGCTGGAAGACAAAAAAATAAACTAACAGAAAGGAGGAAAATAAACTGCCATATCAGAGCCTCGGGGAAAAAGTCGGTAACACCTATGCACACCCCTGGTTTCTGCCAGGCAGACCGCCACGACCATTTTCTTCTTTCCTCATACTCAAATAGTGAGCCACACTTGTTAAAATTAAAGTGTTCATAGAAATGTCTATGTGGAAGGGGAGAGCTTCATGTAGGTGGGAGAAATCCAATCCTAGAGCCACCATTTTGGAACTGTTAACTGTCGTCTTTAAAAATATAAGGAGTATTCTTGTTTTGAGGGAGAGAAAATAACTCAAAATTTTGTGTGTAAATGTTTCAATGGTGCGTACGTCATGAGTGAATTACCAAGAGCCAGTGTATAATAATCCTTAAAAGAAGCTCAGTATGTGACATAACCTCTTCATGCTTTACCAGAAGTGGCACAACGCAGCCCCACCTACAGTAACTCCGTATGCAGGGACATCAGTTGAAAGGTCTAACAAAAAAAGTCAATGTTTTCAACAGTGTGGTGTGGTTGCTGTTGTTCCACCTCAAGTAAAGTGTTTTCATTTCAAGTCCTGTGTAAATTACCTCTGCAAATGACAAAAGCAGCTCTTCTGTATGAAATGTTGTTCTTTTTTGTTAATTCATTTTTAAAAAATATATTTCCTTTTACGTGTTTAAAGTAAACTGCCTCGTCTTCCTTCTGATTCATTTCTGATGTGTGTTTGCGAGTGTGCCAGTTAATGTGTGAGTAAATACTTCGAGTGTTTTACTACAGATTATTTCGTTGAAAAGGGATTTAATTCAGTCTAACACACAGTAGAACTGCTTTTTTAAGAGACTGTTCACAAAACAAACTACATTTCTGCATATTGTGTCGTGGCTCTTGTTGTAAGGAGGGAAGAGTTATCTTTTGGATTTCTCAATGATCCGATTTTAATACAGACACGACTATGTAAATCTACTCTATATTCAATGTCATGCCCACAAGGAAAGTGTAATGAAGGTCTATATAAAATCACATTCTTCTCATAAATACAATATTGCATTGTTTGCTATAGTCATAACTTCGCTTTCTGCACCAGCCTCCTTCTTTGAAAACTCATGGACATACTTGTGCAGAAATAAAGCTAAGTTCACACAGCTTCAAGGCCCCTGGTTAAGTAGGTAATACAGGAACACCTAATAAACCAATTTCTTTCTGCGTCTGTATTGATTTGAATTGCAGGAGAGACAAGTGTCTGGTCATTAAAAGAGGATTGCAAAGCTTCAGTGGAATCTGTTCAGGGTTTATTTGAATCAAAGGCCTTAAATGTATTTGGACATGCAGTTAATTAAAAGGTGACATATTTAACATTTAGTATGGGGGGGGGGGGGGTTCAGTTACATGGCCAATAAAATGTATTCTGCTCTTATATGCACCATCAAAAATAAACTTTTGTAGTATATCAAAGTCCTCAGTGTGCAACACAATCTTTCAGTGGTACTGAGACATTAAGTTCCCTAAGAAAGCTCAAAATGTTTGTCCCACGGCAGTAAAACATGTTTCTTTTTAATTCAATTGTTTAAACTACTGCTCACAGCTAAAAACCATTTCATTTCAATTTCAAAAGCTTAACTGATTTTGTCACCACATAACCACATTTTGTCCTGTCTGATGTCCCTTTTTTTGTCTGTTTGACAGTAAAGTCAAAATGGAAGACACAAGGACTACAAATAAGTCTAATTTTTTCAGACACACGCACTGGTTGCCCCTAAAAGCACAACCATAAAGAATATTTGAGTTCACACCAAGTTCAGAATAATGAATAGCAAAAGCAGCAGACTGAGGTTTGGTCATTAAGGACATGTTGAGTGTCTGCCTGCAGGCTACAGCTTCAATCAGATAAGCGAGTGTTGCAAGAACAATATGAGCGGTGCAGTGTGGGAAGTTTGAAACAGGATGCCAGAATCAGAGCAAAAACAAAAGTAAAACACTGACTACTATTAATAAAGTCTCAGCTTACCCAAATTACCAAAAAACAATACTTTCTCAAATACTTATAGTGGTACCTAGCCGTGCAGATAGTTTGGGCCCACTTTTGTGGTTTCTGTCTCTGACATTTCTGCCTCCACCTTAGTACAATGGAGGTAAATGGAATTTCCTCCACAGCGCTGAAAGCGTTAAACAAGCAGCTACATCTCTTACATACACACAATACTCTATTCCCTGGATAACCTCACTGTCAGTTTTTATTAGAACTGCTTTCTACCAAAGAAACAGTCTCAATATAAACTGGATTATCCAGAGTGACAGGAACACTGATTCTGGATGGAGATGTTGCTGTTGAATAATTTAAATGTAATTATTCTATGCTGCAAGCACCACAAACATAAGTCCAATGTATTGGGGTGGAGTCGGAAACATGACGGATTGTGTTTCTCTGCAATTTATGTGAACCGGCCCTTTAAATTATGTGCACAGAGCAACAACTTATGAACCTCACTGAGGAACTGATTCTATAGTAGATTTCATTTCAAGACATGAAAGTAAGTAGGTCTGATGAGTTCCAATCATTTATTATGATACATGTTTAACTCCGGATGTTTATGGCGTTATTTGTGTGTCACATTTCTGACAGCACAGAGGGACATTAGTGCACGCACAGTTTCACTTTTGTGAGCACACAAGTTATACTTTGAAGAGAAAATATCGATTTGAGCGAACAAAAATCTGTTTGTGCAAGCTCAGCTCTGCCTAAAGTAAAACTGACGGTGCACGAATGTCCCTCTGTGCTCTCAGGAATGTGACACAAATAATGCCATAGATGTTTCAGGCAAGACTAGTGTGCACACAAACAAAGCTTAGAGTCAGAGCAAATGGCACGGTAATGAAAGACTGGTGTTACGGTAATGAATGCACTTTAGCTTAGCTGCATAAATTGGGGGGAAACACAATGACAGCAAAAAATAATACTCCATCACTACATTCCCACACTATCCTTCCTTGTTATGTTCATAATGAATATTTGTTAGAGAAGTACTAAATACTACAGTGTACAGGGTAATGTACACCCACGGTGGGGTAAGAAGGGTGTAAGAAAGCAAAAGTAGAGACTTTAGCTATCAAATGTTAACAGATAATCTTGCCTTGTAGCCATATTGAATATTCTGTGCTCTGTGGAACTTTGCCTTTCAATAAAAATGTATTTATAAATACATTCAGTCATTTGGAGGGGTGTGAAAATGTGTTACGGTAATGAAATAAATGTAGACGGACACAATGTTTTATCCATATATAGAAATAATGTTTTAGAAATGTATCAATTGCTATTGGAAATTAATATTTTAAAAGAGACAATATTTAAATGTTTTTTTAATATATTTAATATATTATTTATTGTGCTGTAAGAGAGCAAAATGCTAAATTTGTGTTCGGACATGTTACGGTAATGAAGTTTTTAATAAAACTAATAAAAAATACTTTTTAAAACTAATATTTGAAAACAATTAAGTGGACATTGTAGTAAAAATTTATTATTTCATCCTCTATGTGAAAATATGCAATAATTAATTTTCGGACATGTCTTTAGGTGGTTTCATGAGAATCACCCAAATAAGGTCAAAACAAGGTTTGTTTTGTTCATTAATGTTAAGAAAACAGGTCAGCAACAGGCAACCTGGCTGACCTGTGGAAACAGTCAGGACGGCCAGTAGGCTGGGCAGGCGGGCGGAAAGACCCGGTAGGACAAACAAAAGGCTGGGAAGGCCGGCGGAAACAGTCGGGAAAACCATTAGAAGGTTGGGCAGGTGGGCAAAAACCACTGGGAGGACGACTGGAGGAGCAGGAGGGAAGACAACTGTCAAGAGGACAATCAGAACACTGGACAGTTGGGCAGAAAGGACAAAAGAGACCAGGATGCCAGAATGTCCATGGCATTGTGCAGGAGGGTGGCCAGGAAGCTGAACAGATGGGGTCAGAAAGAGGCAGGGATACCAGGGTGCTCGACTACTGGGAGTCGGAAAGCAAGCAGGCAGGCAGGCAGCCAGCTGGAGACCGGGGCAGACGGGTAGCTATTGATCAGAGCAGTCTGGGCAGTGGAGAAACCTTAGACCTTTAGGAACCGACTACACAAGGCTAGGATTTACGGACTTCACACTTCAACTGGTCCACTGCTGGCTCATCAGGCTGATTACAAGCTGTGAGGACTCAGGCTTGAGGCTAGCAGGTGGAGATGCAAGCTGGACAGCCTTTCTTCTTAGACGCTGGATTTGGATTAGGAGAAAAATCCACAAACAAACCCTTTAACATGGAGAAAACGTAGGAATAGCAATACAGGGAGGATCTCTCTTCCAAAGAAAAGAGACATACAATGGATGTCACATATACAGAGTAAAATGATGAGGTTAAGGCAACAGAATAGCAATAACTAAATAGCAGGCTGAAGGCTAGCCGGCTGGGAGACAGGCTGCAGGGTAGACGAGGAGAAGGAACAACCGGGCTGCTGCAGTGAGCTGCTGGGAGGCCCCAGGGAAGCACCGGAGGCCACCAAGCATGAACGGTAGCAAGGGTTGGTGATGGCCTGCAAGTCCATTTCTGGCCAGATCGTCCCGTCATATTTGACATACTGTCTTTTAGATGTGGTGTGGACTTGAAAGCAAAACTCAAGAGGCAAAAGGAGGAGCAGGCAAATGGGCAAAATCCCAAACAGGCAGAAGAAAAAGGTTTCAGTGATGGTGGTGCCAAAATACACAGACACAGGCTAGTTGATCGGACTGGAGATTAAAGAGAATTTTATTTTATTTTTTTTAAATTGTGGGTCACAATTTCTGCTTTTTTAATAAGGCAACACACTATCCACATTTTTTTGACAGGTAACTCTAGCTGAGGTGATGTCAGGCTAACATGTCGAACCAGAAAGCTTGAGAAAATTCTGACCCTTCGTCTCTCAGCTTAAAAACAGGCCATTTTCCTCTAGATTCCTGAAAAGCTGACAGTTTGGCGATAAAAGGTCTTCCCCTGACAGGAGTGATACGCCGCCTGTCCGTTCCCTGGCTGTCCTTGTGTCCAAGGTTGAACCTATCAGTCTTGTGAGACGCGGTGAGCTGATAGGTGACTGATGTTTTACCTCAAGAGAAAGACAGGTGGGCCCGATGGAATAACTCAGTGCTAAACGGACCAGGGACTTTGCTGGCTCATCTTGGGGCTTAGCTTCGTGGCGGACAGTTGTTTTTCCTCCGCAGTGTGTTTGCAGAGATGGCTGCTTGACTGTGTACTCTGGCTCTGAAGCACAGATATGTCACTGCTTGCGCCTCGTTATGAATTGGTTCCTTTGAGCTGAGAAAGCAGGAAATCCTGTGATATGATGAGAGGTCAGCCGCCACTCGTGAAACATTTTCTGGCGCTTGTCTTGTTTTGATTTACTGGATATTGGAAGCGTTGTCTTCACTAGGATATTGCCTGAGCCACTGTAATAATTCCTCTGCAAAGACTGTAGCAGCTTAACGTGAGTTTGTCAAGTAAATAGAAGCTGTAACCTGTTGGTTAATTAAGGCTTCTTTTCACTACCTCATAACACTTTACACAAAATATCTGGAGACAGAGTGGTGAAAGTCTGTAAAACTGATTTGTGAAACATTTTAAAAGTTAATCGTTCAAATTAAAGTAGTAAATTCTTCTACTACTACTACTTATTCTAATAATTACTATTCTATTACAAATTAATTATTCTATCTCCGTGGTGGACAGTAATTAAGGATATTTACTCAAGTACTGTATTTAAGCACAAATTGGAGGTACTTGACCTTTACTTGAGTATTTTCTTTTCATGCCACTTTCTACTTCTACTCCACTACATCTCAGAGGGAGGTAGCCTATTGTACTTTTTGAAATGTACTTGCAACAACTTTGATTGTTTAATCATTCTTCATGTAAAACATTTCATGGTTCCGCCTTCACAAATGTGAAGATTTGGTGCTTTTCCTTTTAATTATTATTATTCTATTCTAAGTTCTTTGTAATAATTTTTTGAGCTTTGCACTATTGGCTAGCCAGCATTGTGAAGGTGTCACTTTGGGCTCTGGGTAACTGTGACTGTATTTCTCACTATTTTAAAAATTGATAATTGGAGAAAATAATCAGCAGATTAATCCATAATGAAAATAACCATTAGTTGCACTACGATACAAAATGAGCTTCCCCTCAACAAGTACAACAGTAAAATCCTGCTTTTACATGAATGCATGATTTATAATAATCTAATATATACTGGTATAAGGTAATGTTTCTTTCTCAAATGAGTATTTGAACTTTTAATACTTGAAATACATTTTTAGATTATGCTTACATACTTTTACTTTAGTAACATTTTCAATGCAGGACTTTTGCTTGTAACAGCATTTTTACAGTGTGGTATTAGTATTTTTACTTAAGTAAAGGATCTGAATACTTCATCCACCACTGAGACACACACACACACACACACACACACACGCACACACCTGAGTAACTTGAATTATTATTAAAAGACCTTAAAACCTGATTAAAATGAATGCCACTGTTTAATAGTAAAGTTAGACTACTGTATTTTTAAATTTTGTTTATCATGTCAGCAACCCCTTACAAACACAACTATGCTAATAGTATTTTTAAAACAGGTACTTGTACTTGTGTTTTGACTCAAGTAGAAATTTAAATTCAAAACTTCTACTTTGTGTACTTCTTCCACCACTGTTCTATCTACAATTTATTGGCTGAAGCTTAAATTGTAAATCTGATGTGACAGTATGAACATAGCCTACTATTAATATGCTTTTTAGAGTTTGCAGTTGCCAAATCCAGGCACGTTTGTGCCTTTAATGTTCTGCAAAATCATCTTAGAAAACAGAGATGTTGTTCTACTTGTTCTTAAACACTTTTCTTCCAAACATTATGTCCTTCACATTTAATTAAAGTTTAGAACTTAAAGCAGTATAATAAAAAATGTAAGGTAAAGGTAAGATAAAATTGATATCTAATGTGTTAGTGGTTGCACCGTACAAAGCAAATAATGCAATATATGACACTATATGATGGTGAAAGCCATCTGATAAAGCACAAGTGTTTCACAATGGACTGCATTATATATACTCTCTCAGTCTGAGCACTACGTGTTTCAGCACAAGGTCTTCTTCTCATGAACTGGACATAAAGATAAAACTGCAACAAAAAGGAGTGCTCCGTATGTTTTGACTCAAGGCTTTTCTCTGCCCTGGAGCTTGTTTAAGTGCCATGTGAAAAGGTGCAAAGGCCTTGATGATATATGAAACCCTTCATAAAGAACTCTGAGATATGCAGTTTCTCAGGTTCATTAGCAAATACTTTGATGAAAAGCGCCAGAGTCCTTCAGAATCCTGCATAATGTCCATCCTACTCCCTTCTCACAAAGATGATCATGATGTATAATCATCATGATTTGTTCTGGTGTTGAATTGAGACGTATGTTTTCTGCTACACTTCGTTACTATAGAAACCGTTTCCTGCGTAAGAGAAACGTCTGGCCTTGTCAGGCAATTACACACCGAGAGCGGATTTCCTTTTATGCTTGTGTCACTCTGCTGCTCTGAGACTTGTGGCTGAGAAAATGGAATCAAACTCTAATGGCTAGATGCCTCTGTCGAAAAAACTACTGATCGGGTGCGATTTGATTCAGTGTCAGAAAACTTTAATGTCGCAATGTGACAAAAAGTGGAAAATTCTGCATCAAGACTTGTGAAAAACTACTCAACAATCTCAAATTTCTTCTGTTTTACTTCTGCTTCACTTGAGTTAAAGTTGCCGAAAGTCCTCACATTACCTACAAGACTGTACATGGCCAGACTCCATAATACATTTTTGATCAAGCCTGATCCTGTTGAAATTTGATTTGTTTTGGTATCATTGAATTTAAACACGCAATATAAATAAACTTTTATTTGTTTCACAGAAAGAATTAGCAGATTATTGATCTTAGAAGTGAATTTGTCACTGCCTAACTTGATTTTCCTCCCCAAAAGGTCTCAGGACATTCAGAGAAACTTACAAAACACACATGAAAATGAAGAGTAATCTTGGTCCACTGGGTCACTCAAATGTCATAAAGATTCCCTTTCTTTAGTGCTTACCTTTCAACCAAATGTAATAGCGCATGCAGTTAAATTGCAAAGTTATTCAGGGTACTAGAATTTCATTAGCTTTACTCTCATTATTAACAGCGAGCAAAAGTCTGCTGGGGACTATAAAACCACACATTTAAAAACAAGCTTCAAATGGATTACTCTTGTTTAAGACAAATGTTCTGTAATCAGATCACTGTGATTCTACAAGTAATTTGTTACTGAGGTTGGTTGGCAGGTTGGTGAAAAACAAATCACAAACTACATCACAAGAATATAGTTTCCTACTTTAATTAGATAATAATACTGACTGGCTAAACATCAAAATGTGAAACATTAAGAATCTATAATCCAGATAGATTGATCAACATTTCCTACTCAAGGTCACCTTGACAGAGATACTGGCCGTTTTGTGGACCAAAAATGTAACTTGCCGACATTACAATCACAACTGTGTGTGCATTTATGAAACCCTGTCTGGATCTAACAGGCAACAGATGACCAGAAACAGGCTAAAGTCTGAATTAAACCTTAAACACTGTACTATGCGGC
This sequence comes from Micropterus dolomieu, assembly GCF_021292245.1. Lineage (NCBI taxonomy): Eukaryota > Metazoa > Chordata > Actinopteri > Centrarchiformes > Centrarchidae > Micropterus > Micropterus dolomieu. Next base: position 10,225,509 of record NC_060150.1, on the reverse strand, counting down.
TGTTGCCAAACATGTTTGTGTTAAATAATGTAATTAACTCACATATTAACATGAGTCCATCCTGCCCTCTGAAACACATCTGCAGGACTTGCTTTGCATAGACCAACAGGACTTAGCATATCCACTTGCTAACAGCTTGCCTCCAAGACCGAGCAGAGGGGTTTTCATCACTTTTACAGTATATGAAAGTCAGAGTCAGAATGTACAATAAGCTCTGTTAGATCTGTTCAGTCAGTACAAACAAGCCTGTGGTGTTCCTATGTAAAACATACAGATGATCGATGTTTATGGTATAAATACAATGAGGCAAGAACCCCAAATCAAATCCTGTATTAGCCTACAATAAGCAAGTTTGGAGATTGCATCAAGCCAGCTATAGAGAGCCAGAGTAAGACTGACATTTTACCACATGCAAAAATACTTAATTAGGCCAAAAAATGTCATGTGGATTGAAATTAATTAATTACTGTAAAATGTCGTGGATACAACAAGAAGTGTTTGCAGGGATGGGTTGGAAGTCAATGTTTTTATCAATTATTTATTTTTAGCACTATCTCTACACCGTCTTGGGTGAATCTTTAAATCAATACCAACAAGACAAACACAGTAACACACCCCAACTTCACTCTGTCTTGGTTGACATCAGACTCTTGACTCTACTGTCTGCAGGTGTGCTCCTTACACTCACAACTGTATCCCCTAAAACAGCAGCAGGTAGGAGCCAAAATTCTCTGGAGGCAAGGGGACATGAAAAGCTCAACAAAGACTTTACTTCCTCAGGCACCTTCAAAATTCCAGATCAAGCATCAACTCTTATTCTGTTTTACTCCGCTATCACAGAGTCCATTATCACATAATCGATTACATCGGATTGTCAACAAAGCATCCAAAATCATAGGCAACGCACTCCCCACAGTAGATTCCCTTTATACTCAAAGAGGACTGTAAAGCGAGCAAAGAAAATCATGAAAATCATGACTCTGAAGAGAAGATCGTTTTCGTTATAAAACTATTTTAAAAATGTAGCAGCGTGGATGTAGCATCACATTACCCCACTCCTCTCTCTACTCTTCTCATGTCAACCCTCCCGTTTTCCCCGAGATTCTCCCGTATTTTTTCGTTCTCACCCGGTATCCACCCGTTAAATGTTTCCCCGTAAATCTCCCGTATTTTTAACCTTTATGACATCAAATAAAAACCTGCTGGCCGTATTTACAGTGTTTACTACTCTCCCTCTGGTAAAGTCGGTGGCAGCATGTAAAATATGTAGACTGTGCTTCTTGCACAAGGATAAAAAATGAAAACAATCCACTGAAATGATATAAGGCCTATAGCCTACTAATGGCAAACCATATGAAATTACAATGAATATAGTAGCCTATGTAATATTAGCAATTCACTGTATAATATGGAATTTACATTGTAGCCTATATTTATTTAAATTTTCCTTATTTTCAAATCTCACTGAAGGCAGTTATGACCCTTCTCCCTCTCTCTGCTCCTCTCTCTTCCCACTAAAACCCACAGAACCTGCCTGAGCTTTCCAGAACAAAAAGCAGCTACTTCAGAGTTTATCATCGACTCTTGATGCCTGTGCTCCTTTATCTCCTAAATATTTTGGCTACAGCCTTTTTTGTTGCAGTTTTTATGATTGTAGTAAATTTATAAAGATGCTGTTTGTTCTGTTTTTGTAGTTTATTCCACAGTAAAGCTATATTTGTTAAGCTATACGATGTTCACAGTAACCAGGCAAAGGCTGCTATGGTTTAAGTCTCTAACACAGATTGAGCGGAATTTGTTGCTCATGTTTCCTGGCAATAAAATAAACAGTTGTCATTTCATGATAGTTTATCATCTGTTAACTTTAATACTTAATACATTATTTATTTAATTGGTTATAAAAACACACAGTATACTGTTTAATGCTACATGATAAATAAAAGGCTCCAAATAGACCCAGTTTTGTTGCATGGAGAGTCAGGGCCAAGTGAGACACAGGAAATATCACAGCTTATGTGTAACATTAGGACAACTAAATGCATTTGTACTGTGGCTAGCTACATTAACTAGCAGCTGTTCCATGGTTTTTATGGTAGGTAGTCAGTGGAGTTTTGTTCTAGTTATATTATACTGTCACTGCAAATAGACTCTTTCAGCCACACTAATATGTATATTCTGTTTTCAAAAGTCATTAGAAATGGGCATTTAAGAGCTTCTTTTAAAAAGGGGCTATATGTAAGTTTTTGATTTTAAAAATCAATTTATCATTGCCTTATTGTCAGTGGGCTCAAAACTCATTTAGAAATGAAGCACACGCCTGTTTTCTCCATTGCTTGCATCAGCCACTATTCTGCTTTTAATGTGGGGACTCCAGGCGCGCTCCCGAGCCTCTCTCGTACTCCAGTGACAACACGGCGGCAAACAACATGCAGCCCACTAACACCATAAAATAACCGGCTCACAGCAAAACACAGGCTCCACGTAAGGATACAAAACAACAATAAAGGTTTATGTGCTGAAGCCCATCAGACCAAACAGGTTCAGATGATGTCGAGTAAGAACAAAGTGAGCATTAGTAAAGCTGGAGAAACACGCTGAGCAGCTGCTAATGTTATATCGCTTTCCACATTAATTCACCAACTTACACGACCCGTGTTAATATCCTGTGTACCACAGATATTATGTCAAAATGTCAAAGCCTGCAAGAAATTATGTAACGGTAAAAAGCAAATGTGGAACGATTTGTTTACTATCCTATAGTGATGCAGCCAGGAGCAGCCAGCTAACGCTACATTTGCTCGGACCTGCCGCTGTTGCTTCGTAACGTTCAATTTAGATTTATTGCCTTTTACCGATCCTCAGGTAAACAGCTTCTCCACCTCTCAGTCGCTGTAACTAATGTGACCCACATAATATACAACCCAGAGGAAGAGCCATCCACTAACACTAGTTACAGTACATTTACTTACTGCGGTCTTATTATTATAAAGTGTGACACAATCTCATTATAATATTCAGCCCAGCTCACTAACTGTTTCGTTATCATCCAATACATTTAGCTGTGCTGACATTGCTGAGCCTCCGGGGAAAGATACACAGATAATAAAGATGGTTACTGAAAGCAGCAGGGGAGCTAACGAAGTAGCACGTCCGCTAAATGCCTTAAATGTAACGTTTTCATGTAACAAGCATGGATTAGTTAAACCTGCAGCTGATAAAACTATTGCTGTAACGTTGCAGTAGGGGTTTACCTGAGTTTCCAGAATATTGTGTGAAGCTGTCTCCCTGCCTGTCTATAGCCGCTGTCACTCTGCCTCTTCATCCGGGAGGATTGTGCAGATATGCGGCTCGCTGCGCTGAATGAAGTAACGTTAGGGAGCTGGTGTTGAGCTTCCTCTGAGACGGGAACGTTGAAGTAACAGAGCCTGAACCTGTCTGAGTGAAAAGCCACAGCCTGCATGCTGGTGTTCCTGCGTTTATTGCAGGATTTCTGTATGAAAGTGGTTGTGTTTCGGATTCCGCTCACTCATGAGTTCAAGTGAGCACGTGTACGAGCGCACGCCTGGTTGCAATCTTAAAACCGCACCGCTAGTGGCCACTGTAAACTCCATAATGCCCCTTTAAAAAAATATATTTTTTTAAATCGAACCCCCCCCCCCT